>NC_073696.1:183145997-183463497 GCF_029784165.1 Wyeomyia smithii | reverse complement strand
CAGACAGACAGGACAGACAGACAGACAGGACAGACAGACAGACAGGACAGACAGACAGGACAGACAGACAGACAGGACAGACAGACAGACAGGACAGACAGACAGACAGGACAGACAGACAGACAGGACAGACAGACAGACAGGACAGACAGACAGACAGGACAGACAGACAGACAAAGAGGACAGACAGGACAGACAGACAGACTGGACAGACATACAGACAGACAGACAGACAGACAGGACAGACAGACAGACAGACAGACAGACAGACAGACAGACAGACAGACAGGACAGACAGACAGACAGGACAGACAGACAGACAGACAGACAGGACAGACAGACAGACAGACAGACAGACGGACAGGACAGACAGACAGACAGACAGACAGACAAACAGACAGGCAGACAGACAGACAGACAGACAGACAGACTTATTAAAGGGATTTATATTTCGGCTTGCAGTCTAATGAATTGTGTTGTTTTCTATCTGCTCATCACCAACGTTTCGGTCGTTCTATGGGACCAGGGCTTAAAATATATTTCTCATCACAACCCACGTCGCCCTAAACAGAAAAAGTTTTCCCGCTCGAACTGTTGGACTTTAGCCCAAACACCAATAGGGACCATTCAATAATGATGTCACGCACTTAGGAGGGGAGGTGGTTTAGATTATTGTGACATTTTGTGACATATGGGGGGAAGCGGGAGGGGCTAGCTTGAATATGACATCACATTTCAACTCAAAAAAAAAAAAAAGACACATAGCCATACCACAGAGTTCAACTCGAAACTATTTATGATAATTGTATCATTCATTCATAGTTTTACGATTACTTTTTTTTGCTGAAGGTTCGCTTGAGATAAAATAAATTATTTCTTCAAGTTTAGAAAACATAATGTTCGTTAGTTCTATTTTGGCATGCATGTTTGTTTATGAATGACAGCACAGTTCTATTTATTTTCTAGTCGCTCTCAATAGTACAAAAATTGTGACAAAACGTGAATAAGAATGCTTGGTTATTGTAACTTGTGGAAAATTTAGATTGTGAATTGTTTCAAGAAGTGGAACTAAATATGGATCGTCTTTTAGGAATCAGCAATGATATTGCAGTTACTGCTCCGGTTTTCTATGTCGTCGATATGCGACTCCATCAACAAAATCCTGGGACTGAGGATTAAGCGCCTTTTCTAGTTATCGTTTATTATCTTCTTTTCCTTCCAGTTTTTCCAAAAACTGGACCTAAAATCAGCTGCGAATGAGGATGTACGGCCACCAGACGTTAGTGAACACTTTCGATCGGCACCTATCGACTGGTCACGAATACTCTGATCCACTAATACAGCGGCTCAGGGAGAAATTCGCCCTGTTGGAGCACGCTATTGACAAATAACACTGGTTCGATATAAACAATCCATCGATCGTCGATACCAGTTTTAAAACACAGGTGCTGCCGGTATTGGAGATGGAGACTTTTTAACTTGTTGGTTACTGTTTAGAGTGAGTAATTTTTTCAATGTCGTATAATTTGATTTTGTCCTAATGTAAATCAATTTGTACGTTAAATGTAAAATGTATTTTAGGCCCTGATGATGGTCCCATAGAGGGACCGAAACGTTAGTGATAAGCAGATAGAAACCAACGCAATTCATTAGACTGTAAGCCGAAATATAAATCTCTTTAATAATACATTAATTCCAGTCGAAAACTTAAGTTTTTAATAACATGAGTTCTACAAACCGGCTGAGGTTGTGCTTCAGCGTAAGAAAAGAGGCATTTGCTGTTGCGCAGAAGTCATGCCAAGTACCGGTGCTACTGTACAAGATTCTGAGAAACTATTTCAATCCGAAGGAGTACCGCAAGGTACCATACTGGGTCTGGTATAGTGGAATGTCATGTACGACGGAGTGTTGAAGCTATATTTCCCTGCAGAGGTTGTGACTGTCGGTTTTGCGGATGACATAATGCTGGAGGTCTACAGCAAGTCGATTGAGGACTGGATGCCAAATCCAGGAAACTGGATTTAGCGCACCATAGGACGGAGGTCACGGTTGTGAAGAACTGTAAATCAGAACAACACGCGGTGGTCAGAGTCGGACACCTTACCTTAAAGCGATCTTTGAAACTATTGGGGGTTTTGGTTAACAACAAGCTAACGTTTAAGATCCACGTCAATTGTGTCTGCTCTTGTAGCACTACCTCAAATGATATCAAATAGCTCAGCGTTGCACGGCAGCAAGAGAAATTTTCTTGCCAACGTACTATTGTCCATACTTAGGTATGGTCGGCCAAAGCGCTAGGTATGGTGTAATTCAAAGCGCTAGGTACTGATAGTTATCGTGGTAAACTGTGAAGTATTTACAGGCCCATATCTGAGGGTTGCGAGTGCGTATCGTACAGTGTCGTACGATGAAAACTGCATCTTGTCCGGCATGATGCCTATCAGCATCGCCGTTGAGAAGGATGTAGAATGCCTCGATCAAAGTGCACAAGGGGCATACGAGGAACCAGAAGGCCATTCTCTATTATTGGATGGCAGTGAGAATGGGCTAATTCCGCCAAAGGTGAATGGAAGCGCCGACTTATCCCGGAGGTATTCGGATTCGTCAGAAAGTGCCATTTAGATGTGAACTTCCACATGATACCGATCCTCTCAGGCCATGATAGCTTCAGGCAGTATTTACACAGGTTCGGACACGCGGGATCCCCCGAGTGCGTGGAAGCGGATCCATCCACACTTTGGGGCCCCCCAAAAAAGATCACTTATCATGACTTATGACTAGGGACAGTGGTTAATCGCGATTTCGCGGACGCCGCGGATTCCGCGAAATCCAGCACAGGCCGAAAATTAACGAAAATCCACGAAATGCCGCGAAAACCAGAAACACGGACAAATCAAAAGTTTAATAGGCACCTCGATGGCATCGGGAGGCCTTCTCCTACGCAATCAAAAAGATGGCTCTCTTACAACGAGATTTTGTCAGCCTGGTTTGAATTGTTTTCGGACGGTTCGGTTACTAGGTCCTCTTCGAGTAAAGATTTTGGTGATTGGGGACCTGCATGATAGAATTCCTGAGTGTGCAAAATCGAAGTTTCAAGATGAACTTAGTTAGTTCAAGTAGCAAGCATTTTTGTATTTTTAAAAATACGTGACAGTGAGATTGATATTATAATTCTGGTAAGTATTCGGAACGCGGACGATTTCTTGAACTTTTCCGGTTGGCCAATAAATATTTATCGATTCCCGGAAACTCGGTAGATGCGGAATGCAGCGTGAGTCAGAATAACTTGAATAATACGTGCCTGCCGACACCAAAATATGATCGAAGACAATTTGACACAGTAGTTCGTACTGCAAAAAAATCATGAAAATATACGGTTAAATTACCTGCATAATATACATATATTATATTAAGTTAAATAACAACAGTTTTTGCCTTTCTCCTAGAAAGGTATAGCAATCACTTGCAAAACCGAAAGTATAAAAGTGCTCCAAAGGGCCGAATGGCATATATCACTCGACTCAGTTCGACGAGCTGAGCATTTCCTGTATGTGTGTGTGTGTGTGTGTGTGTGTATGTGCGTGTGTGTGTATGTGCAGATTTTTATTCTCACTCACTTTTCTCAGAGATGGCTGAACCGATTTTCATGAAATTAATTGCAAATGAAAGGTCTTATTGTCCCATAAGACCCTATTCAATTTTATTGTAATCGGATTTTTAGTTTGGAGGTTATGTATCAAAATGTAAAAATCATGAAACATCATTATCTCTAAAACCACACAACCGATTTGAACAAAATTGGTTTCAAATGAACGGACTGCCTGAAAACCCTTAACTTTTGAATTTTATAAAGATTGAACTTGTGGTTAAAAAGTTATGAAAAGAAACGTGTTCTGGAGACAGTTTAATCTCACTCATGTTTCTCAAAGATGGTTGGACCGATTTTTATAAAATCAGTGTCAAATGGAAGGTCTAGTTGTCCCATAAGACCCTATTGATTTACTATTTACGATTTACTGGACTATTACTTTGCCTGTTATGTTTAAAAATGTGAAATCCAGCTATGAAAAGAAACATATTCCAAAGACTACTTGAACTCACTCACTTTTCTTAGAGGTGACTGAACCGATTTCCACAAAATTAGAGTGAAATGAGAGGTTTAGCTGCCTCATAACACCCTATTGAATTTACTGTAATCGGACTGTAACTTCGTCTGTAATGTACCGATTTGATCAATATTGATATCAGATGAGCGGGCTAGTTAGGGGTTAACTGATGAATTATGATTGAACACGTGGTTTCAAAGTTTGGCTGCCCTATAGGTTCCCATTTCATTTGATTATAATCGAACTTAAGCAACTGTTATGTATTAAATTGTTAACAATACAACGAAAATCTATTATCTCAAAGAGTACATGACTTATTTGAACATTACTAGTGTCATACGAACGAGTCATCTCTCAAACTCACAAATAACAAACTTCATAACAATTTGATATGTGGCTCAAAAGTTATGGAAAGAAAAGAAATTCAAAGACTATTTAAAACTATACCTGCTTTGATCGATATATGTGGCATTGACATAATTTAAGTGTGGTATCGTACTATTTGAACGGTTCAAATTCATTGATTTCTTGCGATGTGTTTAAAGTCTGCAAATGCTTAACCAATCGGCCATAGGATATGATCAAAGTGGAATAACAACTCGTTTGAAATGATTGGTTTTATCGAAGTGACAACATCCTCGACTGTTGGCTTGTGTACATCGCTTTAACTCTAAATATATTTATATTGAGTGGTATTCGGTCATTTTCAGCAGATTTTCTGGCATCAATCTGACACCGGAAATACCCATATTGGTATTTAGTTATTCAGGTTGTTTTCCAAAAATTAAAGTGGTCGTCTTTAAATTCAAAATGGTGTCCAGGGTCAATGTTTGGTCTCTATGCATCATCACGTTTACGGGAATATCCATATTGAGTATTAATCTGTCATATCCCACTGTTGCCTAGAAGTTGCCATTTAGCAATTCAAAATGGTGCCTGAGGACAATTGTTAGCTCCTTGCATCATTCTGGTTCCAGAGATACTCATACTGGATAGTATTTTAGGCTGTTTTTCACAAACCGGTAGTCGCCATCTTGTATTTCAAAATGGTATTTAGGATACTGGTTAAAAAAAACTCATATTGGGTGATATTTGGTCACTTTGGACTGTTTTTCAGAAGCCGAAAGTCGTCATTTTGGACTTTAAAATTGCCTGTGAAATCAATTTCTGTCATCTGGGTGTAATTCTGGTTCCGAAAACATTCATATTGAATGGTATTTGGTCATTTCCGGCTGTTTGCCAGACACCGGAAGCCACCATCTTGAAATTCAAGACTGTGTCTGTGATCAATTTTTAGCTCCTGTGCATCTTTCTGGTTCCAGAAATACTCATATTTAATGGGAATCGTCCATTTCAGGCTGTTTTCCAGAAACCGGTAGTTGCCATCTTACAATTCAAAATGTTGTCTGAAGTCGATTTGTGGCTCCAGTGCATCATTACGGTTCCGGGAATACCCATATTGGATGATATTTGGTTGTTTGCGCTGTTTTTCCGACACCGGAAGTCGCCATTTTGGATTTCATAATTTTTATTTATTGTCCAGGAAAATATAGGCTATAAGCCCGTTATCCACACTTAAGATTAAAATACAATAAATTCAAAAACAACAATACAAACAATTAACAGTCACAAAGTTGTCCTCTTGAGCATGAGCATGAGCATGAGCATGATTGACCGCCCGCGGTTGCTACTCCGTTATTGCCAGATCAGCAGTAATTACACAGAGAACCAATAGATGATGCTTGGGACCAACATGCATCCTCAATGTGTAAAAACTGGTGACCTTAATATGTTTATCAGGCAATACCAGCGCCGGCCGCATCCGAATGCAGGTCAAAGAAGGAGTTTGTATAGGAAAATGTTGACGTGATACTCGCTTTATGGAAGCCGAGAACACCTCTGCACTTCCACGAGAAATCACTGGGATGTTGGAGAAAGGGCAAGGTATACAGCAGGGTTCGTTTTGGTGAACGATGCGCTGATTTCGAGCGACGGGTTCTTTACAACAAGTGTCGCGCCATTGAGTTCATTACATCCGCCACGATATTCATAATGCGATTCGAACTTATTCAGTTCGAAAATGTAACACAGCAACAATTTATCGTACGCAAGGATACTGGATCTTTGACCGATTCGAGACAACTTCAAATGATCGGATATCTCCTCGTAAGGTGATCCTCTTTATACCGAAAGCTATTGCGCGTTGTTGATCTATCTGAAGATAGGCCTCTTGAAATGTATAAACGCGGAGTCTCTCTAGGTTCGGTCAACCGGATATTTTCTATATAACAGATCGACTAACGACGTCTCTCGTATTCACTTCGTCTGCTCTGAAAAAACGATCCCGCGAAAAACACACCTGAAAAACGGAATATAAAAATGATACGCGCTTATTACAGAAACGAACCATGAGTATCTTTCTTGCCAAACACCGCGATCCTCTGCGTACGACGCGCGTGAAGTAGCCTTTACCACTTGTAGCAACCAGCTATTTGTCAATCTCGAGTACACGTTGGCCGCGATTCTTTGGAAGGTATACATCGCGTTTTCGTTAGTCACGATATTTATCGACCGAACGAAATCTTCGGTGAGACATGAACAAGCATCTGGGTAAACTCCGCGAAATCACCTAATTTCGAAAACGTTCATATGAGCAAAACTCTCCCGAACCGGAAACGCGGTTTACACCGAAGCATTACGCACGACCGCTATTTTTCCTTCTACCGACGCAGACGCTCGGGGATACGACATTTCGATGTGAATGTTACCTATTTAATAGAAAAATTGGCAAAGTTTCATGCATACAAAGCCTTAATAATTTAAAAACGAAGTTATCCATATTGACCAATATATAGTCTCAAGTTTATTAACAAAATGCCGAACCAGTCATAATTGGAACGTATTATATAAAACATCTGCCCAAAAGCTATAAAAATCGAAAAAGTGAAGCATAAGATTTTGGCTATCATTACTGCACCATAGTCCGACAATGACATTGGTAAATAGTGTGCAGTTTATAGAAAACTCTGCTTTTTAAATTTCAGTTCCAGGTCTATTTTCGTACAAGAATAAAGATCTTTCGTGATCTTTCCCATATTTTCCATTACATTATAGGAAAGTTATTGGTACCCATCTTTAACATCGACAACCGCCTCCCATCGATAACACCGCTAAAGTCCTAGTGTCAACGACAACCATTGATATGTCGCAGGTGGCACAAAGCATGTGAACCACCTCCCGCACCTGAAAATCATCATATAGGAAAATTATCAACTGCTTCACCAACATACTATTTTCATAGGTGATTTTAAGGAAACGAAGCAAAAATACTATTTGAATTGTATGAGCATGAGCATGAGCATGATTGACCGCCCGCGGTTGCTACTCCGTTATTGCCAGATCAGCTGTAATTACACAGAGAACCAAAAGATGATGCTTGGGACCAACATGCATCCTCAATGTGTAAAAACTGGTGACCTTAATCTTTATAATAGGCAATACCAGCGCCGGCCGCGTCCGAATGCAGGTCAAAGAAGGAATTGGTATAGGAAAATGTTGACGTGATACTCGCTTATTGGAAGCCGAGAACACCTCTGCACTTCCACGAGAAATCACTGGGATGTTGGTAAAAGGGCAAGGTACACAGCAGGGTTCGTTTTGGTAAACGATGCGCTGGTTTCGAGTGTCGGGTTCTTTAGAACAAGTATCGCGCGAACAGGTTCATTATATCCGCCCCGGTATTCATAATGCGATTCGAACCTATCAAGTTTGATAATGTAACACCGCAACAATAAATCGTACGCAAGAGTACTGGACCTTTGATCAAATTGGAACAATTTCAAATGATATGATATCTCCTCGTAAGGTGATCCTCTTTACACCGAAATCAATTGCGCGTTGTTGACCTATCGACCTCATGAAGATATCGACGCGGAGTCTCTAGGCGTTCGGTCAACCGGACATTATCTTCCTAACAGATCAATCAACGTCGTTTCTCGTACACACTTTGTCTGCTCTAAAAACGATAGGATCCCGCGAAAAACACACCAGAAAAACAGAATATAACAATGTTGCGCGCTTATTACGAAAACTAATCATGACTATTTTTCTTGCCAAACGTCGCGATCCTCTTCGTACTACGCACGCGATGTAGCCAATCAGCTATTTGTCAATCCCGAATACTTTCGAAGAAACGAATGCACGTCGGCCGACGCGATTTTTTGGAAGGTATACATCGCGTTTTCGTTAATCGCGATATTTATCGGCCGGACCAAATCTTCGGTTAAACAGTCACAGTGAGACATGAACAAGTATCTGGGTATACCCGTCGAAATCATTATATCCCGAAAACGTTCATATAAGTAAAACTTTTCCGAGCCGAAAACGCGGTTTACATCGAAGCACTATGCAGGACCTCTCTATTTCGACGCAGACACTCGGGGACACGACATTTCACGCAGATTCTCTCTTAGTTGTCGATGCGAATGTTGCCTATTAAATAGAAAAATTGGCAAAGTTTCATGCATACAAAGCCATACAAATAATTTAAAAATGCAAATTTCCATGTTGACCAATATATAGTCTTAAGTTTGTTAACAAAATGCCGACCTAGTCCTTGTTGGAACATAGTATACAAAACATAAACAGCCCAAAAGCTAGAAAAATCGAAAAAGTGAAACATAAGATTACATGTATTATCACTGCACCATACTCCCAGCTTCCACAAACCACATCATTGCTCTCAAGGTGAGAGCATGTTTGGCTGATAGAACCCTACTTGAAGCCTGACCGTGCAAAACCGCGGTAGATGACGGATTCGAGGTATACTATGCGTTATGTTGGCTCATTACTAAGTTGAGTTATTCATTACCTTATAATGGATGTGATGCACTTGGAAAGATAGAAAAATGGCAAAGCTTGGTGCATCTAAAACATTAAGTGCAAACATCAGGTGTAGATGTACATAATAATCAAAAGTCTTAAAATTATTCACAAGACAAACCAATCATGATTATTTCAGGCTGACTAAACAATCATCGAAAGTCAAACTCAACAGTCACTTAAAAATCAATATCTGCTTAAAAACCTAAAAATCATGAAATGAAGCTTGACAAAATACCTACACAACTATGTCTAAGTTTTAGTTATTTGAATCGTAAAAATATAATAACAACATAGGATTCAACTAGCTTTTTTTTATTGAATAATTTTTAAATTTATTTAATTATTTCAGCCAAAGATACAAAAAATCTATTCAAGATCCGAAAACAAACCTCTCCTAGTTAAACAAAAATGAGGCCGCTCAGGTAAAACTCCGCCAAAATAGCACATTTTTTGTGTATCAACATAAGTCATTAAATTTGCTCACAAAGTACTTTCTCCTTGTCCATCACCGCGATTCTATGTGCACGACGCCAGAATATAAACGCAAATTTGGTGCTTTAATACCAAACTAGTCATAATCAGGACATAGTTTATAAATATATAAAACATCTGCTCAAAAGCTCGAAAAATCAAAAAAGCACAACTCCACAACACAACATTTCGACTTCGCCTGTTTCGTAAACTTAACAAACTTTGAGCAACATATTAGGCATCCTACCAACAACTCAACTACCGCAGGCGATCAACACAGAGACCCATAATAATCGCCTGGTATTTAAATTTGTAACATCAAGTTGTACGTAAAAAACCAGCTCTCCAATAATGTTTACACAAAATATCACCAACATCACCACCGATACTTATTTTCAAATTACCGCTTTTGCTTTGAACCGTGGTATCGATTCGCGCTGCGTCGCACGGACTAACATAAGGAGGATAAAACACCGGTAGGATCGTTACTACACACCAACACTAACACGACAATTTGCCGACTTACAACCGACTTCCACCGTTGCTGTTCGAGCTATTTGCACTATGCACCCTGGCAACGACAGTTCATTGTCCCGTAACAGTTTCATTACCATTTTATGGCACCAACACAAGACAACATTAACACCAAACTTAAACCAAAATTCCATATATTTTTGCCTTTTTTGCACAAACACTAATGCCTCTTCACTCAAAATTGGATAACTCAAAGAGGGGGAATTGAAAAATTGTTCCGATACGATAGACTTGACACCAAAAGCAAACATTTTGACGAACAGACCATCATCCCGAAGCAAGCAGCGGTATTTAGTTTCAAGCACGTATCACAACTACTACTTTAGCTGCTGCATGTTACTCCCTTCATTTGCTGGGGCTGGGGCTACGCGTCATGGCTACCACTTCTAAAAGACTATTTTCACTCAAAATTCTCACATTTCTGCAACTATTTTAAAAACACCTTAACACAAGATGCTGCAATATATTAGTTTTTATCACTTGCAGCCAATTTTTAATAATTCTCTTCAATTGACACACTCAAAACACTGTTAAAATATCCGCGATTGAAAAGCCCGACTTGAGTAGGCCGTCGCAAAAATACTATTTGAATTGTATATATAAAAACCCATACGAAGCGGTATAATGTAGAATTAAAACGATGAATCCGCGCGCAGTTATTTTTCCATAAAAAAAGGTTACTTATCTTGCGTAGTATACGAGCTATTTTCTCCATTCCTTCCACTCAAATCCTGAAGCCCTACTAGTTTTTTTTTATTGTCAACGTTTTTGTTGATATACGGCGTACAAAATGCGGGCACCGAGTCACAAAATGTGCTAGGCCGACCAAGAGTTCAAATATTTGTCTATTACTAATCCAGAATATCCTCGAGAAAGCAAACGCGGTTCTTTGACAGGCATATATCGCGTAGTCATTCGATTAAACACGATATTTATCGACTGAACGAAATCTACTTCGATTCGCGATGTATTAATATAGTTTGCGCGAGCAGATTCCGGCTGAACGGTGATGATGAGACAGATATTATCAAATATCTGGGTTCATTTTGCGAAATCGTTACACTCCAAAAATCCATATATCAGCAAAACTCACCCGGGTTGAATACGCGTTTTCAACGAAACGTAACGAACGACCGCTTCAATCTTTCTGGCCGACACAGATGTGCAGGAACCCGGCGTTTATGTCGATTTTCTCTACTCGACGTACGAATCGCCTATTAAATATGAAAATTGGCAATGTTTCATGCATCCAAAGCCTCAAAAATTCAAAAAAAGCAGATATACATATTATACAGAACATAGTCTTAAATTTGTTGACAAAGCCATAAATAGAATATATGAAAAATTACATAGAACAACTGCTCAAAAGCTAGTAAAATCAAAAAATCAAAGCATATGATTATGGTAAAACGCATATTCCAAACTCCCACAAACTACACTAACATTTTCTAGACGAAAACAATGCTTGTCAATGAAAGCCTGCGAACTAGGCCGCGCATAACCGTGGTAATCGGGTGAATTGAATAATGTTACACGCTTAGTTCATTACTAATACTAGCACCTTTATAGAGAAACAAAAAAAAAACTGTGTACTTATCTGTAGATAGCCCCTAGACTCACATCGCCCAACAGAATTTCACCGGGGAAGCAGCACATCCAGAGCGATGATCCTGCTTCACGACCTAACTGTCGGTTTCACCAAGACCTTGACTTTGGAAGTGGTTTGTGAGCTACGCATAGTGCGCTCCGCTTTCCGGACAGTAAAGATAGGCAACAATTCAAAATATAATAGTAATTGCAGGCCTATGCACAACACAACACCTTCCAGCAAGCAGTGCACGCCGACCGATGATTCTTCTACACTTTCGACCTCCTCAACCTCGTTGTAGTGAGTATCCACCGGAGCCGGTCCTCTGTAACGCACAGCACTCCAGCGTCGAATCGGTGCGGCAACTGTCAGCGATGAACAGCAACAAAAGACCTTGAGCGCAGGTTGATTGGACCCAAGCCAGCAAAAACAGGATTAAGTTAACCAATAAACTAGTTCCAGTCGTCCAAATATCTGTATATCCTCACAAAAAGCACAATCGAAACTTTTTCTTAACAGTCACGAAGTTGTCCTCTTAAATATAAACTTAATCTATTTTTTAAAACTGTTGGAGACATGTCGATATTTATAATGTGCTGTAATTCATTAAATGATCTCATAAAACGGCATGTAGGTTCGTGTTGTGAAAAACTCCGAGCTCGTTGCGGAGGGTTGAACACTCTTGTATTTCTTAGCGTAACGAATGGCATTTGTAGACAATTTCTGGATTTTGAACGGCTCAAAAACTCATATTGGGTGGTATTTGGTCATTTTCAGCTGTTTTCAGAAACCGGAAGTCGCCATCTTAGAATTAAAAATGCTATCTGTGGTCGATTTTAGCTCCTGTGTATTATTCTAGATCCGGATATTATTATATTGGGTGGAAATCGGCCATTTTTGGCTGTTTTCCAGAAACCGGAAGTTGCCATCTTACAATCCAAAATGTTGTCTGAGGTCGATTATGGAACATATTTGTTACCACTAAAAACATTCACCTGCCAATATGGTTCCATTTAGTTGATTAGTTCGCGATATGTGCAGAAATTTGTGAAGAAACATGTACTTCCAGAAGAGGGAGGGGCGTCGAACCATTATGGACAAATTTGTTACCTCTAAAAACATTCACATACCAAATTTGGTTGTATTTTCTTGATTGGTTCTTGAGCTGTGCGAAATTTGTGTTTCATTTTTATGGGACCCCTCCCTTATAGAAGAGGGATTCGGGTGTCAAACCATTATGTACATATTTGTTATCACTTAAAACATTTACCTGCCAAACTTTGTTCCATTTGGTTGATTAGTTCTCGAGATGTGCACAAATTTGTGTTTCATCTAACTATTATGGACATATTAGTTACCCCTTAAAACATCCACATGCCAAATTCGGTTTCATTTGCTTGGTTACAACACATTTATCAAATTGAAGCGTTCAGGTAAATCTATTTTTACACATAATAAGTTTGAATGAGAAAGGCTGGGTCTGACCGCTAGGTGGATTAATTTAGGTTTTTATTGTTTATTGTTACTCTTTATTTGACGTTTTGCCTTTCTCCTAGAAAGGTATAGCAATCACTGGAAAAACCAAAGGTATAAAAGTGCTCCAAAGGGTCGAATCTCGTATATCAATCGACATAGTTTGACGAGCTGAGCATTTTCTGTATGTGTGTGTGTGTGTGTGTGTGTGTGTGTGTGTGTGCGTATGTGTGTGTGTATGTGTGTGTGTAACGCTCTTCCAATCTCACTCGATTTTCTCAGAGATGGCTGAACCGATCTTCATGAAATTAATTGAAAATGAGAGGTCTAGTTGCCCCATAAGACCCTATTGAATTTCATTGTAATCGGATTTTTAGTTTAGAGGTTATGTTTAAAAATGTGAAAATCACGAAACATCATTATCACAGAAACTACTCAACCGATTTTAACAAAATTGGTTTTAAATGAACAAGCTACTTATAAAACCCTCAACATTTGAGTTTCATGAAGATTGAACGTGTGGTTCAGAAGTTATTCAAAGAAACGTGTTCTGGAGAGTGTTTGATCTCACTAATGTTTCTCAGAGATGGCTGAACCGATTTCCACAAAATCAGTGTCATTTGAAAGGTCTAATTATCCCCTATTGATTTGTTTTGCAATTGGACTATTACTTTGCCTGTCATGTTTAAAATGTAAAATCCAGCTTTGAAAAGAAACATATTCCGAAGACTACTTAAACTCACTCACTTTTCTCAGAGATGGCTGAACCGATTTCCTCGAAATTTGTGCCAAATAGGTCTAGCGGTCTCATAATACCCTATTGAATTTCAATGTAATCAGTCTGTTACTTTGTCTGTAATGTATCAAAATATGAAAATCACGAAACTTCATTATCTCAGAAAGTACACAACCGATTTGAACAATATTGGTATCAAATGAACGGGCTAGTTAAAGGTTAATTGATGAATTTTATAGTGATTAAACACGTGGTTCAAAAATTGTGAAAATAAACATGTTCCGGTGACTATTCGAATTAACTCGTTTTCCCAAAAATGGCTGGACTAAATTCAACTTTCCTATAGGTTCCCATTTTATTTGACTATTATCGTATTTTTATTCCAACCGTTATGTATTTAATTATAAAAACAACGAAAGTCTATTATCTCAAAGATCATACGACTTATTTGAACATATCTAGTGTCATTTGAACGTGTTGTCTTTCAAACTCACAAGTAAGAAATTCCATAGCAAGTTGATATGTGGTTCAAAAGTTATGAAAAGAAACGAAATTCAAAGACTATTTGAAACTGTAACTGCTTTGATCAAAACATATGGCCTCAACAAAATTTAAATTTGGTGTTGTGCTATTCGTACGTTCCCGGTATTGCTCGTGATTGAAGTGTACGAAATTCAAAGTCTTTTTTTTTATTTCGCTATTTCTTCAGCACGAATATTTTACTCCTAATTAATAATTTTTTTTTACTTTTCGCCTTTCTTCTAGAAAGGTATAGCAATCACTTGCAAAACCGAAGATATTAAAGTGCTCCAAAGGGCCGAATGGCATATATCACTCGACTCAGTTCGACGAGCTGAGCATTTTCTGTATGTGTGTGTGCGTGTGTGTGTGTGTGTGTGAGAGTGTGTGTGTATGTGTGTGTGGTTGTGTGTGTGTGTGTGTGTGTGTGTGTGTGTGTGTGTGTGTGTGTGTGTGTGTGAGTGGTTGTGTGTGTTAGTGTACATTGTTATTTTCACTCACTTTTCCCAGAGATGGCTGGACCGATTTTAATGAAATTGTATGCAAATGAAAGTTCTAGTTGCCCCATCAGACCCTGTTAAATTTCATTGTACTTGGATTTTTATTTTAGAGGTTATGTTTAAAAATGTAAAAGTCATGAAACATCAATATCTCAGAAACCACACAACCGATTTCAATAAAATTGGTATCAAATGAACGGGCTATCTTAAAAACCCTTAACTTTTGAATTTTATATAGATTGAATATGGAGTTCAAAAGTTATGAAAAGAAACGTCTTCTGAAGACTGTTTAATTTCACGCATGTTTCTCAGAGATGGCTGGACCAATTCTCACAAAATCAGTGTTATATGAAAGGTCTAGTTACCCCATAAGACTCTATTGATTTTTTTGCAATCGGACTATTACTTTGCCTGTTATGTTAAGAAATGTGAAATCTAGCTATGAAAAGAAACATATTCCGAAGAATACATGAACTCACTCACTTTTCTCAGAGATGGCTGAACCGATTTTCACGAAATTAGTGTCAAATGAAAGGTCTAGCTGACTCATGACACCCTATTGAATTTTACTGTAATCGAACTGTAACTTCGTCTGTAATGAACCGAATTGTGAAAATGACGAAACTTCATTATCTCAGAAAGTACACAACCGATTTGATCAATAGTATTATCAGATGAACGGGCTAGTTAAGGGTTAACTGATGAATTATGATTGAACACGTGGTTTAAAAGTTTGGCTACCCTATACATTCCCATTTCATTTGATTATAATCGAACTAAGCAACCGTTATGTACTAAATTGTTAATAAAACAACGAAACTCTATTATCTCAAAGATTACACGACTTATTTGAACATAAATAGTGTCATACGAACGAGTCATCTCTCAAGCTTACAAATAACAAACTTCATAACAATTTGATATAAGTTTGTATGAGAAAGGCTGGGTCTGACCGCTAGGTGGATTAATTTAGGTTTTTAATGAAAAGTTTGCCGCGATATTACCGCGAATTTTGAATGTTTTCTATTTTGTCACCCGCGAATTTTCAACTTTTTTGCCGCGAATCACCACTGTCTCTACTTATGACTAATAATAAATCCAAAAAAAAATGACGGAACTTTGAAATAACTGAAATTTAAATAAAACTAAGCCTTATATAACCTTCTTTCAACTTATATTTTTGAATGACATATTCCTTTATTGAAATTTCGACAACTGAAAAGGGGGTCCCATTAGAAATTTGGCCCCCAGGCCCCAATTCTTAATCCGGCACTGGACGTGGACCTTGTCGGCAGGGCGTTCCAGGCGGTTACTGAACAGTACACCAAGCTGAAATGTGGAGCGGAAAAAGATTGGATTGAAGGTCAATACGTCGAAGACTGAGCAGCGTCTAGACAGTAGCGTAGTAATCGACAGAAATGAATTTGATGTGGTAGACGAAATTTTGTACCTCGGATCATGAGTAACTTCAGACAACAACTGCAGTGAAAAAAATATGCAGATGTATTGTAACTGGAAGTCATGTCTACTATGGACTCCGCAAGACCTTGAGATTTGGTAATCTTCGCCACCGTACCAAGTACACCATGCACAAGTCGCTTGTAAGACCGGTCTGACTATCAAATTTTGTATTTTTATGGTGCTAGTATGACTGTACTGTAAGTGTTGAGTGTTGATTACACTGGTCGACAAAAGCGAAAAAGTAAGTTGTTTAGGGCAACTGAAGTAAGTTACCCTAAAAAGATTATAGCTTTTAACCATTACTGAAGATTTTCGTCGCTTCCACCTTTTCTTAGGAGCAAACTCATTTAAGTTATTTTTTGCCAAGGGCACCAATACTCACAGAAATGGCAAAAAAAACTTTCTCCAGATTGAGGTCTAGGGTAAAACCTGTATTTACCAGTGTTTTTTTTCCTCTGTGTGGACTCATCACTGCGACCAGAGACATTTGATCTATTGTGATATATACCAGAGTTTTATATTGTAAGATTCTCAGCGAGAAACCCTGAGAAAAGTTGTTGTTGTTGAGTTGTTTTTAAAATTTCTGTTCAACATTTGTGAGGACTCGACGTTTTATATACATATGATCAAAAACCGGATCAATTGTAATTGCGGCTCTGACTACGGGAAATGGTCGCGTTATAAATCAAGTTCAAAACTATTTATGTTAGCTATGAAGTGGTACTGGTAATGCAAAAATATTGCATTGTTCCTACGCACCAAACCTGAAAAATAACAGAATACGACATGTTCTTTCTGAGAAAGAGTGCAAGGAAATGAATCTGCCAATAGTACAACTAGAGAGGCAAATGTTAACTGTTGAATTCAAAAGCTCGGTTCATTTTTTCGTAGCTCTACTAATTAATGCCTAGCAGTTATTGGTACTATCAAAGGCGATGCTTAGCACACAGTGCAGTGTTAGCAGTACTGTATCGCTGATAAATAAATTTTTTTAATGATTGAAACAAAAACAGTAGAATTTTCTGTCACTTAGTTTCGATTTATTATGTATTGACGAGCATCAAAGGCTGTTTTCTAGGATTACTAATCAATTCCGTTAGAGGAGCATAGGCAAACTTCCGGATGCAATCCCGTATGTATACAAACTTTTGCAATTCGAAAAACACAATCTGTCGTTTTTTTCCTACCCTGCAGCAGCAATCGGTACACAAACTATAACGAACGAGTTCTGGTGTGAGGATGTTCGTTTAAAAATAAACCAATCGGGAGGGGAGAAAGCATTTCCCTGCTTTCGTTTGTTTGCTGATGTAAGTAGATATAGGGGTTTAGAAGTGTCGAGCATCGTTAAACGAATGTAATACGAGGTATACCTACTACGTATCTTATTTGTCCTTGGGGTACGCCTGGAAGCCTCTACGAAGAGAATTTTCCAGAGAATTTCCCATCTTGGCAGAAAATAGTTTTATTTTCGATACAATAGCTTATCGTATTTCACCCTATGGCCATTCCGGGGCCGCAGTAACCACTGAACACTATTTCAGTATGAGCTATTGCCTGTTGTGTGAGGATCTATCCCGGAGCCAATTCCATAAAATATGTTTCATCTGTTAGTACTGATTTAACTGTGCTTGTACCTACAAATATCAACATGAAAGGTAACAGTTTCCTTGATGCATGTTGTTGTTTGCAAACAAAGGCAATTCTACTGTTTGTTCTCGCCAATCATTCGTAACTTCCACAGTGTATTACAATTTATTGCAAATATTGAAAATGTTTGCTTGATTAAGATTTTGATTTAGAATATTTGTTACATCATAAGTAAATTGAATGTACCATTTGCGAAAAAATAGATCATAAGATGTCAACCTTCTCCATTATTCAAATTTTCGAGATGAAGAAATTCTTTCCAAACCTGCTGCTACTCTTTCGTTACGAACAAAGACACGCGTACCGGGTGAGCGTGAGTTATTCGTAGGAAACGGATATCGTAGGATACGGTTCAATTTAAATTACAAGATGCATCCAACAAATACCGTCTTTCTGTTCGAATTTACTCGGAATCCATTTCCACTCAAATGTGTACAAATGTTCCGATGACGTCCTAAACGCTGGAAAAAAAAGATTTCACTTTGCGGAAAATGAAATGCATCGTCATGGAATCTGCAGATCTTCACTACATCAGGAACACAAAGGAATGTGAGCCATCATCAGTTGCATTCGATGGTAACAGCGCTGCTCGGATTTGGTTCTGCAGCTGCTTAGAGTAACCGGGGGGAAATCTCCAAAGAGCCCACCCATGTCGTAGCCAACCTTCCGCCACACCGTGCAAACATCCGGCTAGAAAACAACTGAGAACTCTACTAGACACACATCATTTCCCAGTGCGAAAACTGCCATCGACCGTGTTTGCGGCTCGGGTCGCACATCTTTGGAAATCTGAAGCCCTGTGCAACATTTCTGCACTTTGCTATCGTCGTCGTCGTCGTCGTCTGTGCTGGCTCCTTTATTCCATTTTTCACAGTTTTGCCTCAACTTGAAGCGTGTCATCCTCTTAGTAAATTGAGTTAATGATGTGAAAGAATGTTGCTTCTCATTTCAAAACAGGATTATACTCGTTTCCCTATTTTATCCCGTTATCCGGAATGTGAATGGTGTCAACATCCGGGTGCCAATTTCGGTGGCAGCCAGCAACACGAAGTGCAATGCAATCCTTCAGGATGCAATAAATATTGTCGCGGTCCATTCAATGTGTAGGAATAGTGAATAAATATCAATGAATACATGAAAAGAGCTCGTGCGTTACGATGAATTGAGACGTAATACTTTTTATACTATTCAATATGCTCAACTCAAACTAAGTTAATAGATAATTTGAGATTTGTCTGAAATACATTTTGTGGTTATATGTTATGCATTCCCGATCAGAAAGGCAAAACAAAAATGTAACAGAAGCTGTTAGTTTGTTATGAGAAAAACCTTTCAGGCTGTGTTTTGAATTCGATCCCGTTAGGTGTTAAAATAACAGAAATTATAACAAAAATGATTTCACTAGTATCAAACCCACATCAAACTTTGCTACTAACGAATCAGCTTTCTAACAAAATAAGATAGCATATAGAACAGTATTATAACAACCATTGTTAGAAATAACAGGTTTTGATAGAGAGGAAAAATGTGTTAGACTTGTTTCAGGATTAAGTCATTTCAGGATTTATTATTATAACTCACACAGATTCAATTTCGTTAACAAACGCATATATAAAAATATAAAATCGCATCAAAATTTGTTATTTGTATCTCGTGTTGATAGAATTTTGTAATTTTGTAGTTATGCTCCTCTGATCGGGTCAACACATAGATGAAAAGATTTTTCAAAATCTTCTGTACAGGGGGACAGCGTGTGATAAATAAAATTATTACTCAGCACTCGATTTAAATTGATAATAATAATAACAACGAGTACAATTGAAAACTACACATGTTTTTGTAAAAAAAAAACAAATTTACCAATTTTCGAATTTGCTTCTAGATATGAGTGACACTTGAGGAAGACCAATGGATGGACCGTTCACTATACCATTGTCACTGGATGGCAACTGGCTCTACCAGTTGCCTGACCATACTTGAATTCTGAATATTACGACAAACCGGCAGATGGAAATAGCAGCGACAACAGCAATGATAGTTCATAAAGCAAGTGCAGAATCGTGCTGCTTCAAGTGTGGTCGCGGTCTGCCGTAAAAAGTGGACATAAATTATGTATGCCTCACGCGATCGCAATCAAATAAATCAGGAATAGTGGCGGCACTGGAGAGCACTTGCCACGAGATGAGCAGATTGGCGATGGGAACGATGCAATTTTTAAATATCGTGACGGTTAAGTTAAATTCGACGTGTTATGAAGCTGAGTAATTTGTGATTTGTTTTGCATGTTGATATTTTCCATTCAAAATACTTCAAATGAGTTGATGATGACGTGAACTAATCATATCAATGTCAAAAAAAAAGCATAAAAAATTACACAAATATCATAAAAAGGGGAAGAAAAATTTACGAAAATATCTCTGTTCTATATTAAACAATTTCCTGTGTTTCTTGTGATTTAAAATTATTTTCATGAAGTTTGATGAAGTTATAAAGTAATATTTTAGGGTTCGAATTGTTCATTCAGGAACGCCAAAACACGCTTCTCTTTTTACGGGTGGGGTAAGACAATTTTGACCCGGTGAATCATAGACGTAGTAAGCTGTTTTATATCATGGACTAAAACAGAAGCCTAAACATATTATCCTAAAAAATTTAGTATACACCTCAGGGGATCGACTCATATCGATATATTTCAACGGAGGATAAAAAAATGAAGGAAGTGATTCAGTTTTTTACGTTGAAGTACATACTGACGACAACAGTTGTGTTTTCTATTAATTATAAATGATACATTGTATAGTTACCCTACCAGCTGGTCTTGAGGTACGATGCTGGCCTAACAAGTCACTTGTTGTAGGTTGGAGGTACTGCTCGGGAGAGACTGTTAGTGTCAGTAGGATCGTAGCGCTAGCCCGTAATTGTCCTGTACACTAAACAGTTGGATGCGAGTTTTGTGTACAATAGAACAGAAGGTCGAGTTCCGAATCGGAATGTAGCATCAAGGCGTTGATACAACATAACATGGCGAGAGCAAAAGGTTTATTAGGAGCATCCACAAAGAGAAAAGATTATTAGACATCAGTTTAGAATTCAGTTATAAACGTTATAAAACTTGTACGTTGTAACCAGGTGTCATGTTAAAACTTGTTTTAGAAAACCAAATAGTTTGAAAATCATTTCAAAGTACTTTCTTAGTTGCTTTTTGTTACAAGAGAAACTAATCAGAAAATATATTCAATAATCATCTAAAACCTGACATGAAAAACATAAATGAAATAAACTGGATGATTTCTTGCAAATATTGCTTTTCCATTCTAGCAAAATTCATTCCCCTTCAGATTCCTGTAAAATTATTCAAAACGTTTAATATTAACCTTCATTTCAGGTAAAAAGCAAGCAAATCATACGGTCGTGTGCAGATTTCTTCGCATGTCATTTTGGTTGGGAATGTTTTTTATTTTCCTCTTTTACCATCTAGCCATTCAGGTCGTGATGGTTTTTCTGGAGTGGGGGAAAGCCCACTTGAGCTAGCTGAGAGCCAGTCTCAAATAGGCGTAAAAACCCCACCAGGATTTCGACATTCATACTTCTACATACAATAATATTTTACAAGCATCAAACAGTTAACGATTTGACAATTTGCATTGAACATAAAAATATTTAACATTGAACAATTAACATTAGCGTACATATTTAAAGTTTGTCAAAGAGTTTGTCTTAGTCTATTTTTAAAACTATCAATAGAAATACAGAATTCAAAATGCACATAGGGTATAACTGCCTTTAATGGACCACTTAGTAGCGTAGCTGCAAATTTTGCAAGAAAAAGTGTAAATATCTAAACTGAATTAAGTATTTCATTATGTATAAACATGAAGTAACATGTTTATCATCTTTTCTGCATGAAAAACAACAAGATAATACCTCTATTTCCTTATAATAAAAGAAATAAATCATCGCTTTAGTTCCCTTTAATGGGCCACCGTTTTCTTATTTGGACCACAACAATTTCCTAATGTGGGCCAGGTCTAAATAATTTATCTCTTCAACTGTAGCTGCCGCTGATGAAACTAACTCTGGCTTACGCACTGAGAGTTCTGGATGGCGGTTCATGAATCCACAGTACCATTTATAATCTAACACAGGCAATATTGCAATAGATTGAATAACATAAAAGTTTACTATTGTTTCAACATACCGGCTTTCATTTTGCAGTCCGAATGACGAGGGTTTTCTGAAATGAGTTTTGCAACTGTAGACTGCAGCCGTTATTTCGTAAAATTCGACCTCTGATTGGTCGTTATATGATTGCTTCCTAAGCACGGTCGACAGAATCATATACCTTGCAATTGAGAACATGCGATTTGGCCTATATAAGAGCCTGTTTCAACCGGAGCCGCTCATAATTGTTCTAGACAGCGACAACAGCAGTCGTCTTTCCTTAGCAGCAGCACTAGGCCTGTGGTTGGTCACCACGTCTCAGAAGCAGCGCGGTTCTTCTCAGCGTGTGTCGCCATTATCCCCCCCCGTGTTGGGGCAGCATGAAGATTGCCCTCAGGAAATCCAATTTTGAAAATCAAAATGCCTTTTTCAAGGCAAATAAACAAGTCATTGAAAGTTAATAATTTTTGACAACGCAAGCAAGCATTCTGTGTTGGATCCTAGCAATTTAAATCTGTCGCACCCGTCTAATTTACTGAATGTGAAATAGCTTCCACAGTGCATGTTGTCCGTGTATCTCAGTTCCCCCACTGTTAGGGCAGCTCACAAGTTGCGATCAGCAACCGATTTTGAACCGCAAAGGGGCCTTTTTCAAGGCAAATAAACAAAAAATTTAAGGTTAATAATTTTCTGGCATCAACACAAGCAGACATTCTGTGCGGGAGGCAATCAAATTCTGTTGTAGTTGTCTAATTTTACTTTATTTAGTAAACCCCCACTGTAGGGGCAGCGCAAAGGCTGCGATCAGCATAACCGACTTTGAAATACAAACTGCCCTGTTAGAACGCATTCACAAAAGCAGTTAGTTCGACTATGCAGAGCTAATATGAAGTCGATTCAATCAATCAGCATGAATAGAATTTCGTCCTCTCCCAGCTGCCAAGTTGCAACATGATGCAACACGCAACAGCGAGCAAACGAAATCGCTTGATGTTGCAAGCCGCAATACGGTTAGGGGTAAAATCGTTGCGTGTGTGAGAGCACAATCGGTGTTCATTCGTTGGATACAAAAATCAAATGCGAATTGTGGAATAATTCGTCTAAAGAACATAAGGAAATGGTAAACCTGAACTGAAAGGCGTGGCCTGTTACGTAGCACCCTTCGGCTAAAAAAAGTGTTTCTGGGAAAACTAGCTACATTCATCAGTCGGATGATGAGCTGGATGGACCGTCCACAACGTTGGCAGCAGTAACAGCAGATATCAGCACTCAGCAGTAACAGACAACAGCAGCGGGTTGCGCCTGTGGCTGCCTTCAAATTAAACAAATCACCAGTGCAAGTTATCGGTGAGTGCAAGTTATCTTCACCTTTGAATATTTATGTTGTATAAAACAACATCTGATATCCAGGATTTAGTCTTTTTTCGTTTGGAGTTTAAGATATCAATGTCATTATCACTGATTTTCGTGTAGTCAGTCAGAAAAATCGAGAATATATTTTCGGTCATCTCACTTGTGTGTATTTTCTCTGTTTGATTTATTGCTTTCTGGTTGTTAAATTGTTTATTAATTTGATTTCCAACCACCGGCGTAGCGTGGGGGGGGGGGCGGCGGGGCCTCTAGGGGGTGACACCCATGAGGAAAATTTTCATAAGTGTCTCTATCAAATGGGTGATATCCGTGAAATTAACTATCAATTAGGTGGAGGTCGCGGTGAAACCATCGAAGATTATATAAATTTGCTCCTAAGCGTATAATCTCAACCAGTTTTTCAAAAATGTGCTTACTTTCACAATTTTTGATAGCGAAATTATTTCACTGGAACCTTGTGGGGGTGACACTCAGGGGGAAAGGGATGACACCCAAATTTGCCGCCCCGGGTGTCACCCAGTCACGTTACGTCACTGTTTTTATTTCTATTTTTGATATTCTGTCAACCCGTTTTTATTTGTGAAAGTTGATTTGAAAAAAAAAAACCCAAACGTGAGAGTACAAAAGCACACATTATATGCAATAACTAAATAGTGGTAAAAGTTGTCATTAGTGTCACGCCGATACACGCCGTTGCCACCGCCGCCGAAAAAACCAACGGCGTCACGCCGTCGCGCTGGTCGCCGTCAAGGCAAAATGTGTTCTACGCCGCCGCCTCCAATGATATAGTCGGTGCACGGGTCTAGTTTATGTGGAATTAAGAATATTTTTACAGTCAAAACGGTTTGTTTGGTTGGCATAGTATCTTTAGTATAGTTGTAGATAATAATTTTGTCTTTCCAGAAAAAATTCAACCTTAAAAAATTAAATTTAAAAATATTCAAAAAATTTTAACTTTTTTTTCTTGATTTCTCAATGATCGGACAGTCTACATAATAGGTAATAGGTAGTTTGGGTAATCTTTTGCAGTTTTTATAAAAAAAATAGATTTAAATAAAATGAGCTTACATAATTAACTTTTAATTTTTCTTTTAACTTTTTTTCCAGAAAGTAATAATTTTTCTTAGAGTATATATTTTTTCGGAAAGAAGAAACTATTATCTACAACTTTGCCAAAGACGGTACACCGATCGAGCAAACCGTTTTGGCTATGAAGATATTTGTAATTATCAATACCATCCCAGAATAGCATTTTTCAACAGCTTCTCAAAAATTAGTCGTGTTCCAAGCAATTAAACCAATAGCGCAAAATGGTATCTTTTGCCCATAGAAATAGCTAATTAGGGCAACCAAAATTGTCTATGAAATCAGATATCTGTCTTCGTTGCTTGAGCTTGAGAGCTTGAGCTTGCTTGCTTGAGAGCTTGATTGATCACCACCGGTTGCCACTTCGTTACTGACCAGGATCGATCGGAATTGCACATGGAATTTATCTATTATTGCTTGGGATTTTTAGCTATTTGATGTGCATCTCCAATGTTCCCTGCATGCTGATCAGTATCGACGCCTGCCGGTCCAGAACGTAGATCAAAGGAAGGAAGGATAGGAAAGTTACTTCGTTACTTGTTGCTACTAGAGAGCCGGATATACTCCTGCACACTCCACAAGCATCACGGGTATGGAGGAGATTTGTGTTAGTGTGTTTGTCGCATTCCTTTTTCGAAATTCACCGTATGTAGTATCGCGATTCTAATTCTATCGACGACGCGCGCGTTCGTCTACCCAAAACCCAATCACAGAGACGTACAAATGTTATTTCATTATGAGAACGGAGTGAAGGGTATGTGTGTATCGCGGTTCTATCGTTGCAAGAGCGAAGTTATTTCAGAAGCATATAAATGTTCTCTATCTCTAAGTGATTCTAGGGAGTGGTGATGGTGGTGATGAGGAGCCTGAGAATTAACTCATGCTTAAGTCCATTGATAATTAAAAATGGCCTGCTTCTAACAAGATTCGAACTCACGACCATCCGCTTATCAAGGCGGACTCTGCAACCTTGTGGCTACCAGCTCCCTGCTATCTGTATTCGTTGCTGTGTCCTTCTAAACTCGTTCTCTAGAACTCTGCGCATTGGTTATTTGGCGTCTCTCAATCGAATCAACAATCAAAGGAGGCGTACGGTTAACGATCGTTCGTTAACGTTTGAGCTTCAGTGCTACACTTGTAGTTTTTCTTCTTGTGATTAAAGAAAAACCATTCTAACACGGTTATTTTGAAAAATAAAAAAAAAGCTTTTTAACAAAGTTGCGCAAAATTAACGGGGCTACCACATTGTAGAACATTGTTAAACTCTATCTATAAAGATAAGAAAGATAGATGCTGGATTTCATCGAAAATTTGGATCACGCTAATTTGTGATGACAGGAAAATATGCGCTCCATCATGTTGCACAATTTGCAGAAGAAAGATTTCTCTAGAATATTACTATCAACCTCCAGATCCAAATTGCCCTCTGAACTCGTTATCTAGAACGCTGTCGAATGGTTAACCTAGCGTCTCCACGCATTCAATGGGTTGAAGGAGGCGCACGGTTTACGTGTATCGTTTCGATTCCTGTAAGATTACGTATAAGAGAAATTATAAAAAAAAAAGAAACAAAAAAAAAACATCTCAGTAGGTTGGTCAGCTAGAGGAACTCGGTTCAACAATTGTTTAGCTTTCTTGCAATGACCTAACCTTTTACTTACATAAGCTGCGACAAGCAACACAGTCGCAAGAAGTTCAAGAACAACACATTAGGTAAACAGTTATTGACCTTAGTCATGCGCAGCAGAGCAGCAAGGTTTGTGTCAAGTTAATGTTTAGGTTTATGCGCAACGGTAACAATGTTTTGTTTAAAGTTTATGTTTAGGTTTACAAAATAAAGACCGCGGTTGAGGAGCTATCTGGTCTGTTCTGCGGCCAGAGGGATATAATTGGATAATTGAATTGAGTCAAAAAGAGTAGAGATCAAGCCGGTGAGGAGAAACCACGGAGTCCCACCGAAGAAAAAAAAAGGAAGGTGAAAAGGTAGAGTGTAGTTATAAGTAGTGTAAGTTGATGTGTGAATAAATACCAAGTAAATCGGAAGAAGTTGTTAGTGAAACGCCGAGTGCAATATCACATTAATAGGGAAAAAGCCAGTGCCCCAGCCGCCGCTACATATGGTGACAGCAGGAAAAACTAGGAACACTAGGAAGTGATCTAGGAAAAACTCCTAACACTAGGAAGTGTTAGGAACGCCAGCAATAAAGGACGAAATCAACCGTGCAACATGGAAGTAGGCAAGCTGTGGTGAGTAACTCAAGCCATTTTTTTGTTTTTTTTTTCTTTTCGTAAGATGTGTGTGATCGCTAGTGATAGATTAAAGTGAAAAAATATAGTAGATGACTAGGTTGGAAGACATTAAAGAATATATTGACAGGGAGTATAAGAACCTCTGCAAGAGCATAAACAGGGCGAGAACACAAACGGGAGTTAATACAAAGAGGCGGTTGCTAGAAGAGCATTTAGAAGAGTTTGAATCTATCCTAAAGAAATATGAAGATAAAATTCCGACAAGAGATTGGAATAAATTAACAGATGATTTTGAGTTCGTTAAGACAAAAGTCGAATTATCTTTGAAAATTTTGAATAGAACAGTTTTAATCCCTGAAAAGGAACGAAAACAACGCCGAAATTCGGAATATTGTCTGGAAATTGTCATTCCAGCATACGAACAGAACGACATATCTGTTTTAGAGATATCACAAGCTTGGGAGGATCTTCCTTTTACTTCGTCATTCAAGCAAGTAGAAAAAGAAAAAGTGGTAGCTACATAGAAAGTAAATTCCTAGATCATATCAAAGATCTAGAAGAAGAATTAGTGGAAAATAATATTTCCATCAACCAAATAAGTCTAAAGCAAATTGAAGATTTAGACTTAGACGAAACCAGTTTTTGCGTAGTTATAGAGAAATTGAAAGACCGATTTTCGAGAGACAGTTTCTACTTCAATCGGACGTTGAAACCAAAATTCATGATGGCAGACCCAGCACCTTACGAATTTCCAATGGTCATGGCTATGCAATCGATTCCGGAGTTTCATGGGAAGCACGAACAACTTCGTCCATTTCTGATATTAATCGACTACTTCGCAGAAAAAATACCAGAAAAAGAAGATCAGACACCGCTCTTGAATGTTGTATACACAAAGCTAAGAGGAGAAGCGCTAACGCGACTCACAGAAATAGAAGACGACAACTGGGAGAAAGTTAAAACGAATTTAGAAAGCGCTTTCAATGGAGAATCGACGATAGGATCTCTAATCAAACAAATCGAAACTTTAGTATAAGGAGATACCGAAAGTTTTGAAAAATACAGAAGTAGGGCTGCAAAACTTTACCACCAAACAACCCAATTGAAAAACCATGATAACGATGACGAATGTTTTGTAGGAGCGTCCTTAAGAAGACACTTTTTAGCAGGTCTGAACAGTCGAGCATTAGCGTTTGCAGGAAAATCACAGAGGGAAAAATCATTTCTAGATTTATTAGAGTGGCTCCAAAAAGAATATGACGATGAAGAAGAACTGAAAGACTTTCATAACAGACTTCACCCTACGAGAATGGTAGGCAGCACACGACAAAACCCTAATAATAATCATTCTAGAGGAAACAATAATCAGCATCAGAACTACAACAATAACATCCGTGGAACTAACAATAATTATTCTAGAGGAAACAATAATCAGCAATATAACTACAATAATAATTTTCGTGGAAGCAATAATCATTATAGAGGGAACAATAATAATTCATGGAATTCTAGAAACTTGAATCAGCAAAATTTTAGAGATAACGGATTTCAAAATGGTTATACGAACAATCGGTACCAGTCTAATGGCTCTTATAATAGAAGCAATTTCAATCAGCCTTCACAACCTCATAACTATCAAGCGTTTAATCAAAATAGAGTATACACTGAAAATAGGGGTGGCACTTATTATCCAAACAACAATTACGATAGAAATCAAAATCAATTTCCTAGACAGGATACAACCGATAGAGGATACAATGAAGGAAGAAACTACAACCAACAAAAAAACTGAATTCTAGGGGTGTCAAATATGGCGTCCAAACACTCCGACATATAGAAAATAACGAACAGAGACGCATTCAGAGGGATACGACCGAATGCAATTATATTTCAGCAAGCGTGACGGAAAATTATCAGAGCAAAATGTGTCAAAGTACTACTAACTTATGGGAAAAGTTTAACACTTACATCCCAGCACACGAGAAGTTAAGTATCGAATTTACTGCGAATAATCAATTGATTTTAAACATTGCTACGGTCGATAACCCGAGAAAAACAGAACGGTACATGCTAGACACAGGAGCGTACAATAATCTAATTAGATGGAATACCGTTATCAATATGGAATTGGAAAATGTAGATTATACAGATAAGGTATTACTAACAGGGTTTAATCTAACTCAAGAAGAAACATTAGGATCAGTAAAAGTGGGATTATTAATAGGGAATTCATGTTACATGGTTAAATTTTTTATAATGAAAGATTTATGTGTCCCGGCAATCATTGGGGCTCAATTTTTAAAACAATATACAATATATATAAGCGAACAGTTTACTTCAATTATTTTGCGCAAGCCATGTGAAAATGACAATGGGTGTAACAAAGAGCTAAATATGGGAAGCACATATACTGAGGTATTTAATGAAAACAGAGGGTTAATTGAGTGCAAGGTAAAGCCGCATTGCAAAGATTCTGAGCTTCAGAAACGTTCTGAACATGAATATACATTATCAAATGAAAAATCATGTCAAACTGAATGCATTGAAGAATATATTGGAGTTAAAAATAATAACGAAAAAGAATGTCAAACTGATTGTACAGAGGACACATATTTCGATCTAACAGATAAGCACATAGGAATATCTGTAGGAAATGAACAAGATGATTTTAATAGGATGGAACAAGAATTTGATTCTTATGAACAAATGAGTGCAGATTACTCGAACAATGATGTGAAGTTATACACGGAAGCAGTTGAGGCTGAAGATATAGATTTCAGACAAGACTATAGTCTAGTAGAGAGTAGAAACCTAAGTGAACTGAAAGGAGTAGAAAGAATTTCTAAAGTAATAGACTCACTTAACATGAATCATTTAGAACAACATGATTATACGGTAATGAAGGCTATCATGTCAGAATACAGTGACGTATTCTATTTAAAGGGAGATAAATTGACCATTACAGATGCAGCAATTCACAATATAGAAACAACTACTAATATACCAATAAATAAAAGACAATATAGATTCCCAGAAAGTACAAAGAAATTAATAAACGAAGAAATTGATGAAATGTACCGTCAAGGTATAATAAGGCCTAGTACGAGTCCATGGAATGCACCAGTACTGTGCATACCTAAGAAAGACTTAGATGCCGACGGAAGTAAGAAATATAGAATTGTGATAGATTTCAGAGAACTTAATTTGATTACTAAACCTTTTGTTTATCCTATACCACTAATCGATGAAATTCTCGATAACCTTGGACATAGCAAATATTTTACTACAGTGGATTTAAAATCAGGCTTTTATCAGGTGCCTATTGACCCAAAAGATGCAGCTAAAACGGCATTTTCAACCCCAAAAGGCCATTATGAATTCACTAGAATGCCTATGGGGCTAAGGAACAGTCCATCAACATTTCAAAGATTGATGAACACAGTACTTTATGAACTTGGGGACATTCAAGCTATTGTTTACTTGGATGACATAATTGTATATGGTAGAACAATTGAAGAACCGAGAATTAGTAAGGGTTCTGAAAGCGTTACGAAAACATAATTTAAAAATTGAGTCAACCAAATGTCAAGTTCTGCGCACCGAAATTAATTATTTAGGACACATAGTTGACGAAAAAGGCATACGCCCAATGAAGGATAACATAACAGCTGTAAGAAATATGCCTATTCCTAAAACAGTAAAGGGAGTGCGATCATTCTTAGGTACGGTAAATTTTTATGGCAAATTCATACCAAAAATTGCAGAAATCAGAAAACCTTTAAACGAATTGTTAAAGAAAAACGTACGTTTCGTCTGGACAGATGAATGTCAGAAAGCGTTTGAAAAATTGAGAGATTTTTTGACATCGGATTCTCTTTTAGTTAGGCCAAATTATAAGGACACTTTTGTTCTAACTACGGATGCAAGTGATTATGCAATTGGAGCGGTATTATCAAATGAAAAAACTTTAGATAAACCTACCGTACGCCAGTCGTGGGCTAACAGGTGCTGAAATTAAGTATCACACAATTGAAAAAGAACTGCTCGCCATCGTTTGGGCGGTAAACAGATTCATATACAATCAAAAATTCATAGTTTATACTGATCACAGACCTTTGGTTTCGATTTGGCGGCTGAAGGAAACTTCACCAACGCTAACCAGATTGAGACTAAAATTACAAGGTCTCGAATGTGACATACGGTATAAGCCAGGAAAAGATAATGTTGTTGCAGATTTTTTATCACGTCTTAATCCAGATGTATCATGTGTTGCAGTTATTACTAGAAAACAAAAACGAGAGGAAGAAAAACAACAACTACAGCAGCAGCAAGTTAATGAAGCAAATCAAAGCCAACAAATCATCGACGAGTCAGGTAGATTTACTCTGTTTAAAAGAAAGCAAGAAACTAGTTGGAACCCACACATGGATGGGTTGGAAAACATTGACTTTAGCTTCGATGACTATCCCGAAGAAACAAAGGGATTGAGTTACGATGACTTTGCAGAAGCTTTGAATCATAATCTACTTGATTTTAAGAGATTGATTTTTTCCAAAGAGAAAATCGATGTAGACAAAGTTGATGCTACCTTCATGATCGTCAATAGTAGATCGGCTTACAAAGAACTGAGTGAATTTGTAGACCTGCCTCATGGGCTGAAAGACTATTTGAACGGTAGAATATTTTCAATACCAAACCGCAAGTTATGGGGTTTAATTTTAAATGGTACTAAACGTTCAGGAATAGATACAGCAGTCTTATTGGAAGGACTGGTGGATGCATTCCAAAACTGCCCAGAATACGTGAAAGAAGCAAGAAATATTCAAATAATAGCTTTCAGAAATTTACAAGTTCCACCAGAAGCAAACGTTTTAAAATTTATAGCAGAAAAATTTGACAAAGTTTTCACCCTATATGCTCCGAATAAAGATCGTATGTGGGTAAGACCAGAGGATAGAGAAACAGTTTTAAAGGAGTTTCATGATTGTCCATTAGGAGGACATGTAGGAAGTAAACGTATGCTGAAACGTATAAGCCCTATGTTTCAGTGGGACAATATGAGGAAAGACGTAGAAAATTATGTCAAACAATGCGAATCGTGCCAAAAGAATAAAATATGGATGGCGAACAAAATTCCAATGAAAATTACAACAACTTCGTCTGAACCCTTTCAAAAGATTTTTATGGATATTGTCGTACTCCCCGAATCCAACTCTGGGAATAGATACGGTCTGGTGATTCAAGATGACTTAACAAGATATCTTACAGTCGCGGCAATGGAAAATCAGGAAAGCTATACTGTAGCTAAAACCTTTGTAGAAAATTTCATTTGCAAATTTGGCACACCAATGGAAGTAGTTACAGATCAAGGAGCAAATTTTGTTAGTAATTTAATGAAACAAGTTTGTAAAATATTAAAAATAAAGAAGATAACAACTTCTGCGTATCATCCGCAAGCTAATTTACTTGAACGATCAAACAGAGAGCTAAAGACATATCTTAGACAGTATGTGGGAAGTGATCCAGGTTCTTGGGATCAACTTTTTCCCTATTTTATGTTCGAATACAATACAACAATGAACTCATCTACGGGATTTACACCGTTTGAGTTAGTTTACGGAAGAAGTGCTCGGATTCCAAATTCCGTATATAAACTACAGGATATGGAATTGACTTATGGGGATTACATCTACGAAATGAAAGCCAGTTTCAAAAGGCTTCATGATACTGCGAAAGAAAATCTAATAGTATCGAAACAAAAACGGAAAGAAATATACGATAAGACATCTAAAGAATGGCAACCGATGTGGGGAGAGTTGGTACTGGTTAAGGCAGTCCCAATAGGAACAGGCCAAAAATTACAAACGCTATGGAGAGGACCCTATGAGGTCGTCGATCTACCAAGTGAACAAACTACTATTATAAAAAACGGAAAGAAGTTAGAGAAGATACACAATAATCGCCTCCGAAAATATTTCGAGTAAATTCAAGTTCCACGTTATGTACTAGCTCATCGGTAGTTTTAGAATTTAATTTTGGTACAGTTCCAAAATTAGTTAAACCAAGGAAAGAGTATAACGAGCAAAAAAAAAAAAAAACAAGAGGTTTAATCCAAACCAAGCAAGAAAGTGATATTGAATTTATGAAAAATTTCACTATTTTATACAGAGTGTAAATTTTATAAGCCCTTATGAATAGCAACAAAATAATTATGATGATAAAATGAGTGACAGAGTGATGAAGTATCTAAATAAGCGATAGTTTAGAATGAAAAAAAAAATATTTAAATTAAGCAGTTCAACTCTTTGGAGGCGATCGATGAAAAGGGGACATCGAATTAATTGATATGTTAATCCGGTGTTGGGAGAAATAACCCCCGGTTGACAATTTAAAAAAAAAAAAAAAAAAAAGGTTCTGAAGAATAAAAAGTGTAAATAAAACTGAAAAAATCAGTCCGGTGTTGGGAGAAATAACCCCCGGCAGAGTAAGTCCGGTGTTGGGAGAAATAACCCCCGGCAGAAAACCAAGTATTACAAAAAACGAAAGGATATGAAATAGACAATGAAGTAAAAATAAGTAATAAAGTAATTATAAAACGGGGAAATGATAAGCAAAATAAAATGAAGTAAGACGAAAGAAGTTTAATATGACAATGAGATTCAAGCAATCCATTTGTAAAGTAAGACGGAAGAAAAGTTATGTGGCAATGAGATTCAAGCAATCCATTTGTAAAGGAATAAAGAGATTTATTATATACAGGGGAAAAAATATATATATATGAAGAAGAAAATTTTAATGTGACAAAGAAAAAAATCAATGTGGGAATAAATATAGATTAGAAAGTGAGAAAATGTAAGACTTGTAAAAGATACTGAAGCTGAAAAGAAAGTATGAAGAGTATCGGCAAAAGAATCCAGACAAAGATTCTTAATGTTCGACACCGGAAGAAGAGCGCGATAAAGGCTTAAAAATAATGAACAATATCATAATGTTTTATTGATATTCAATTAAAAAAAAAAAAAAACTCTAAATGACATGGCATGGGAAATAGCAAAATGGAAAAGTATTCAAAATTAAAGTATGAGAAGAAATAGGACTAGAAATAATACAGGCAGACTCAAATGATGACTAATGACGATTATAGGGTAAATTGAGTTAATTTCAGATGGAAGCGCGTGTGAATGTTTGAGAATGGGTGGTCAAGGGATCGCAACCCGGAATGAAAGATAATAATAAGGGATCGCTACCCAGAGTGTTTGAGGCGTGGATTTGTGTGAGTGGGTTTAGATTTTTATAGGTCAATTGGTACAGTAGGGTAAAGACGTGAGTAAAGAATTTAATCCAAGACAAGATTATGACCGCGTGCAATACATAGACAATACATTAAAAGACGTGCTTCTCTTTGGATTACAGGGTCGTTTTGCTGGTAACACTAGTACCAGTTCATGGAGGATTGGTCATGGAGCAGTTAAATGACCCACTATTGAGAATGGGAACCTATACGTTGGAGGTAAGAGTCCCTATAAATGAATTAGAAAATGGTATTATGGCTTTAGAAAAAACAGCGCAAAATTTCAATTTCACCTGTGAGTTGCTAACACAAAGAATTTCAAAAACCAGGTGCAATCAAATTACTAGCGAGTTGTGGTCAGCGCTGAGTAAACGTAAAAGTTCAGGCGAGTTTATAAAGAGCGTTTTTCCAAATCGGAACAAAAGGGGAATCATTACGGCTGTCGGAGGCATGGATTCTGACGACAGGGTTAGGATTGACACAAACATAGACAGGCTAAGGAAAAATGAAGAGTCTCTAAGAACGTCAATTACTCATCAAACTGGAACACTAGATGCCATGTATAAATTTGTTGATAGTTCGATGTATCACGTTGATGATAAAATTAAAAAAATCATGAACAATTTCAACACGATTAGAAAAATGGTACAGGATGACTTGAATTTCACTAGTACTATTCAGAATATATTATACTTGGAATCAGAATTGATGGAAATTGGGTTTCAACTTCAAACTCTAATAAATAATTTAAAAGATCAACAATATATTATTATTGAAATTCTACTGGGGAACACAAAAGGGTGTCCGAAATGATGCAATTAGTTGAAATATCGGAGCTAGTATCGCTGTTGCATGAAGCCGAAGATAAACTGCCGAATGGGTTGGCGTTTCCGGGAGATAGTAAGAGCGATATCCTTTCTGGACTCCTCTCAATCATTGAAATATCTTATGAGCCTTTGAATAATCAAATTTTAATGTTAAAGTTGAATATCCCTTTAGTGTCTAAACAAAAATTCGTGGCTTTCAGGGGGGTGTTTGTCCCACAAGTGAATGGAACATATGTGGTAGCAATTAAGATGGATGATGATATATTAATCAAGGAAGTTGAAAAGAACTGGGGCTTTGTAATATCAAGTGCACAGTACGAAGAGTGTCTAAGTTTTGCACAAAATAAAATATGCAATTTAAGTGCAGTCGAAGTAAAACTATCTTCAGAAAACAAGTGTTTACTTAATCTGTACTTCAGGAACTCTACGGAAAGTTGTAGCATAAGAATTTTGAAAATAAATCATGATGTCTGGTTTGCTAGTGAGGAACCTAACGTATGGGAATATGTGACCCCGGACGAAATGGAGATTGTCATTTTTCATGGAATGAATCGGTCTCATATGATTATTAGAGGATCTGGTAAAATCAGACTGACGCCGGGTATGAGAATTAAAACGGATAGTGTTAAAATATCGTTCACGAATGTATCATTGTCAGATAAACTGGCCGTGTATACTAACGTATACTATAACATATTGAATTTTACTTTAGATAGCTGGCGAATGAAATTTATCCCATCTTTAGATAAAAACACTTCTGTACTATCGGTTTATGATAGGAAAAAGTTGTTTGATTTAGGAGTGGACATAGAGGATTTGAAAAGAGAAAGACCATTTTTAGAGAACATGCTATACTCACCTTTGTCCTCGGGGTGGACAATTGGTTGTTTAACAACAGTAGGAGTAATAGTGTTGATAAGTTTGTATATTTTTGCATGCAGAAGAAACAATTCATTCAAAGATAGCTCTCAAAGACCGGTAGTAAATATAAAAGATATCGAGATAATACATCATACACCAACTCAGAAAACAGTAGCAAACCGAAACAATGACATCCAGGAAGTTTTCGAAAATCCGAATTTAGTACGATTTGGTGATATACTTCTGAATAACGACCCTCGTAACTACCAAACTGTGGTGGAAATGGAGGATGAATTATTACAAATAGAAAACTATTTGGAACCACGGCAGGATGAATTTACGAAAAATATCCACGTAGCAGAAATTACAGAAATAAAGGAAGCAAATAAGTCGGAAATACTCCCACTACGAGACATAATAGAAGCACAGGTAATAAACAAAGAGCCGCAAGGAGCTCCTAAGGAAGATAAATCAGATAAAATAGCAGTTAGTAACAAGAAAAGTATCAACAAAATCAGGTGGTAGGGGTACATCATGTATTTACAAATATATAACCTTTTTATGAGACTTATTACAGAACCCACCTACAACCAGGAAACAAAAAAGGGGCAAGAGACACAACAATTTCGAGCGCTGCGAAACCCTTTAAAAAAAAAAAAAAAAAAAAAAAAAACACTAATGGATATGGTATGTATAAATGATGATACATGGGAATGTAAGTAACGCCCGACATTTCATTTAGCTTATATTGCTGTGTCTCGAAAAAAAAAATATATATATAATATTGCTGTCTCGAAAAAAAAAAAAAAAACCAAAAAAATATAATTTGTATTTTTTTTTTCCAAGACGTCAAAGGTCTGAAAAGTTTCAAATCAAATATTTTGAAAAAAAAAAGAAGCAAAATCTGAAGTACTAGAACCGAGTTTCAAATCAAATGTTTTGGAAAAAAAAGAAGCAGAAGTACTAGAACCAGGTTTTGAAGCGCAATATATATATATATATATATATATATATATATATATATATATATATATATATATATATATATATATATATATATATATATATATATATATATATATATATATATATATATATATATATATATATATATACGATTCAGAATTAGGAAAAATAGTAAAGAGAAATAACGAATTTAAAACAAAAAAAAAACCCTAAAAAGATCAGATTTTTCAATATCCTCGAAGTACGAGATGGCGAGAGATGAGCAACAAGCGAAATACGAGATGGCGAGAGATGAGCAACAAGCGAAGTACGAGATGGCGAGAGATAAGCAACAATCGAATCGAAAGACGAGCCATGCGGAAGATAATCAATTGACGGTGGTGGGTCGGTGGTCATCAAGAAAGAAATGTCAGCGAGCAGAGATTGATAGTAGGAAAATCAAATACATGGTTGAACCTGGTTGCAATATTAGAGGTTTGCCGACACACAAATATTAAACTCAGAGAATAGAATGTTCAAGTTGTGACTTATACACAAAAGTTTGCATAAGCATTTTTCATATTGATCAAGAAAATCTTTACCACAAGGTAATTACTCGTATGAAAGTTTCTGAAGTTATGAAATACGTCCAACAGCACATCGCGTTGAGTTTCGGCAGCAGTGCCAAGTCTTTGCTGGTTTAAGAAACCCGGAAGAAATGGAGCTAAAGATTGGAGTAATTATACTTCACTTCGCAAAATAATCAACACATGACGCATGAGAAGATCACAACAGGATACAGTTTCAGTCACCGAAAACAACTTGCGAGGGCTAAATCATATCACGTAGCAACCGATCACCGTCACTATAATCAACCGTGAAAACCAGGATGCAACGAAAACCCAATATATAGGCACGAAGCACCTAAACCACCCACACCCAATATTGAACATCGACCAAATGGTAAGTCAGAATACAGGAAGGCGGTGGAGAGCCCGGCGGCAAGAAATGGGAAAGCCCGGAAGGAAGACACGGAATGGAGTACGCTTGAGGATCATCGTAAGGTTAGGGAATGTAGAAAATTTAAAGTGTAATATAGGGAATTTTAAGTACCACCATATACCCCACTAGAACTTCCCGCGCTATCATCTTGATAACTATCATTATCAAGCTCAATAATTATGGGGATATGTATCGTTTCGATTCCTGTAGTATTACGTATAAGAGAAATTATAAAAAAAAAGAAACAAAAAAAAAACATCTCAGTAGGTTGGTCAGCTAGAGGAACTCGGTTCAACAATTGTTTAGCTTTCTTGCAATGACCTAACCTTTCACTTACATAAGCTGCGACAAGCAACACAGTCGCAAGAAGTTCAAGAACAACACATTAGGTAAACAGTTATTGACCTTAGTCATGCGCAGCAGAGCAGCAAGGTTTGTGTCAAGTTAATGTTTAGGTTTATGCGCAACGGTAACAATGTTTTGTTTAAAGTTTATGTTTAGGTTTACAAAATAAAGACCGCGGTTGAGGAGCTATCTGGTCTGTTCTGCGGCCAGAGGGATATAATTGGATAATTGAATTGAGTCAAAAAGAGTAGAGATCAAGCCGGTGAGGAGAAACCACGGAGTCCCACCGAAGAAAAAAAAAGGAAGGTGAAAAGGTAGAGTGTAGTTATAAGTAGTGTAAGTTGATGTGTGAATAAATACCAAGTAAATCGGAAGAAGTTGTTAGTGAAACGCCGAGTGCAATATCACATTAATAGGGAAAAAGCCAGTGCCCCAGCCGCCGCTACATACGTTCACGTCCAACAAGGCAAAAAGTTGAACTTAAATTCCATAGCGCCTTTCTCCTTTATCCTAGCGTAATAAAATCTTCGGAACAATTGCTTGTGTGAATGACTCGCATAATCGCAAATTATCAAAAAACTTGAAAAGTTAACTATACAAAAATAAAATTAACTTTTTTGTGTTAAGAGATAGAAGAAAAGTTTATTCAGTAAAGTTGTAGAAGATTCAAAAATATGAAATTTTGTTGAACAAATGAAAATCCTATCTTCTTTCGGTACAAAGTTATAAAGTATATAACATGGAACTTACTTAAAAGTTAGTTTTCTGTACTTAACTTTTGTTTGTGTATTTTACACGAAAGTATTATTCGGAGGAATTGTTAGGGCACACAAAACACACATTTTTGCCAAACGTCATATATCTCCAGGACTTTTCTTTACAAAGTTATATCATATTTTAGCTTATTTTTTCGATAACTTCAAGAACGTATAGGTTAAAAGGGGCAAGTTGAATCATGATGTCAATACTTTTCCTTGAAGTTAAGCTGAAGTACTATAAACTCCTTAAGGTTCCATTTGTCTCAATCCACCCATATTAGAGTACGGCGAGCATATGTTACAGTAGGTCATAATTGTTTATAATTGTTTAATTGTTTATTGTTTATTGGACATAGGCTGTTAGCCCGTTACCCCTCTTAAATCTAGATACAATACATGTTTGCGTTTAAGTATATTGCTGATTTCTTAAGTATAATTTGAGTCTTCTTCGAATTACTTCTGGAGTCATATTTACAGAGATTACGTCCTGCAGTTCATTGAACTCGTTCATAAATCTGCTGGCGGGTTCGTGTTGTGTGTAGTTCCTCGTTCTCAATGGAGGATCAAAGACCCTCCGACGACGAAGAGAAACCGGGCTTTCGTTGAAATTAAGTCGGTCCAACAGGTAAGAGCTTTCAATCCGTCCACTGAGTATGTTGCAGAAAAACACAATATCTGCGATCTTATGTCTGCTACTGATTGTTTCAAAATCTACTAGACAGCAAAGGTTTTCGTATTCGGGTAGTTCGTCATTCCATCCAAGGTGTCTTAAAGCGAATTTCACGAATTTACGCTGAACTGATTCAAGTCGTTTTTGCATGCCATACTTTGGTCGCCAAACCACACTCGGTTGTGTTTTTGCATGCCATACTTTGGTCGCCAAACCACACTCGCGAAATCCAGTTTTGTTCTGACAAGACTGCCGTAAATTGCAAGAATTGCATGAGGGTCCGTAAATTCCCGTCCAAATCGTCGTGTGAGAGTAAAAAGTTGCATAGATTCCTTCACTACTTTATCGATATGATCGTTGAATGTGAGAGACTGATCCATTGTCACGCCCAGGTCTCGAACATTCCGTACGCGTTGTAAAATGGAAGGTCCTAGCATATAGTCAAACAATATCGGACGAACTCTCCTGGTGTACGTTATGACAGAGCATTTACTCGCATTTATACTCAGTCCATTTTCATCAACGAATCTCGTAAAACTATTCAGATCCTCTTGAAGCAAATCGCAATCTTCGGCGATTTTAATCGGTAGGAAAATTTTCACATCATCTGAGTAAATTAGTACTATTGCTCGGCTCATGAAGGTTGGCAATTCATTCATAACCATTACAAATAACAACGGACCTAGATGGCTACCTTGTGGGACACCTGACTGAACACCAAAGGTACTGGATGTTTTGTTGAATATTTTGACATATTGCATTCTGTCTTTAAGGTATGTCTTAATCCATGCCAACAACTTCCCATTAATATTAAAATGGGCTGCGGCTCGTAAAATGCTATCTATTCTAACCACAACAAAGGCCTTGCTCATGTCCGTATATACACAGTCGACTTGATACCCTTTAGACATATAATCTGTGACCATAGAGGAGAATTCACAAAGATTCGTCACAACCGATTTTCCTTTCAAGAATCCGTGTTGTGCAGTTGAAACGCGCTCTCGGATGCGTTCGTAGAGATGTGAGTAGACTAATCGTTCGAATAACTTAGGAACCGCGGACTGAATCGCTACCCCCCTGTAGTTCTCCGCATTCGAACGAGAGCCTTTTTTATGAATTGGGGTTATATGAGAGACCTTCCAAAGAGGTGGAAAATGACCGGATGACAACGAGAAGTTGAAAAGAAAAGAAAGAGGTTCAACGAGTTCTTCCTTGAATTCTTTAACCAACTTCGCTGGAAGTCTGTCCGGTCCAGCTGATTTACCAGAATCCAGCTCAGACAGCGCTTGTCTTATTTCTTCACGACGTAACTCGGTGGCATGTTCAACTGGATTGTTCACTTCCTCGTTGTTGTCAATTCGATAAACATTTTTAAAATATTCAGCGAAAAGTTCGGCGGTTTCCTGTCCGTTGTGTGAAAATCGATTTCCATACCTCATCACTTCCGGTATTCCGTTGACTCTACGCCTGCTATTTACAAATTTCCAGAACGATTTAGGGTTTTCCTTCACTCCATTCTGTATTCCATCGATGTAAACTTGATAGGCTTCTCTGTGCAACACTTTGAAGATCCGAAGAAGTTCTTTGTAGGCTGCGACGTTCTCTATGGTTCGGTTTCGATGCATTCTTTTCAGAGCTCTCCGTTTGTCTTTAAGAACTTGAATTACTATCGGCGAAAACCATTCCGGGTACGGATTTTCCCCATTCGAACGTTTCTTAGTCAAGGGGGCAAACCTTAGGAAAATAGTGAAGATAACAAAGTAAAACGACAAGACGTTGAAGTCTAGGCAGTTGCTAATGGTCGCTGAACATTCAAGTCCACAATTCAAGACATCGAAAGAGTTTAGAAATTCTAACATCGATGCCGCATACTGTTGATAATGATCTTTTTCACGTTCAAAATCGTCTTGAGAGATGAAAATAATACTCCACGTAACGTCCGTTAATGCTGCTTTTACGGACGCCGTGTCCAATAATTCAAGGTTCAGGTGCTTTTTGCACATCCCAACTTCCAGTTCGCGTAGCGCAGCAGTGTTTATTGTCAATTGCATTGCGTAGTGGTGAATCTCGTTCGCTATTACCGGATCAGTCACAACAATTTGACAAGACTCGGTATCGGTGGTGAATACAAGATCCAAGTAGGTGCTGTTTGCGTTCGGCAAATCGCAAATTTGCATCAGTCCAGCTGACAGCAAACCATCAACAATGGCAGCTTCACTCTGAGAAGTAATTCGATCAGGTAAGAGAAACGAATTCGTTCTTTCTTGCATACGCTTATTCCAGTTTAAGTTTGGCAGGTTGAAATCCCCACAAACGACGACCGTATCATTCGGACCAGCGGCTTCAACCATGGACTCAACAAAGACGACGAACGAATCGTAACGACGAGTGTTAGAGGTAGGTGGAATATATCCACAACATAACAATATTGATCCATTCAATGTAGTTATCTTAACGCAAATCGCTTCATTGTTTTCAGCTCGGGCAAACTCCGTGCTGGCAATTCGACGATGGATGGCAACAAGTGCACCACCACCAGTTAGTTTGTCACTGTTGACCGAACTTCGATCGCAGCGGTAAACAGAAAAACAAGCTGGAAACAACATACCATCCTGTACGTCAGAGTCCAAGTAAGTTTCAACCATTGCGTATGCATCGTAGTCCAACTCCAGTGATGACAAATACAAGTGTTTTTGCCTTTGGACACCTTTAATACTGTGCATGTTTTGAAAGTATATACTAATAGATGTTTTTTCATTTACAGGATTTCTCACAGACGAACCAATGGTATCACGACCAGCCTCATCATGCGCGAAGGTGTAAGTAAGTGAACTCGCGACATTATTATACGTACTTTGTGTTATATTAGCTTTATTATTCGTAACAGAAATCTCGCCCTGAACGATATCATTGTTACAAAGCAACGGTCGGTCGGTTAGGAGCTGCGAGTGGCGTGGTGACACAACCGTGAAACTGAAAGGGTTCAATTTGCGGCGGATGATCTCGAGCAATTATGCTTCCCCGATCGACACCAACAAACTCTCGAAAATAAATTCCCTTCTGCCAGCTCGCTGGTTGCATTGCTTTTTCCTTCCATTTCAATCCCAAACCCACTTTGAACGATACAAATGAAAGCTGTTTGAGATCAACACCCCTTTTGACCAACTTTATGACTTCGACAGGCTCATCTATGTCGAGATTCCGCTGTACCAGTTTCGAGATTTTCTCCACCGTGGCGTGTGGAGAGAATCTTGACAGGAATAGCCAGAATTTAGGCACTCTAGGGACGACTTGCACAACTGGAATAGGCAAAGCGGGGTCTGGCTCCTTGCTACCACAAAGCGTACGGGCCGCATCCTCATCGGTTTGTGGCGAATCGATTTGGATACGCGGTCGCTTTGTTGACCTAGGTGGAATTCTAGGCCATGGTGAGCGATTAACGAAACCCTGCTGTTGATGCTTCCCGACCATTTCGGTTATTTTTTCTGCATTTTTCCGAATCTCACCTCTCAATTCTTCAAGCACTTGGCTATGTTGGCTCATAATCTCCTGTAACAGATCGTTCGATGAGCCCAACGCGTTGCGAAAGTGAGCGCTGTTCATCAGCCTCCTGCACGATGGACACATCCAGTAGATCATCGAATTTGACCTGATTTCTGCCCACAAATTAGCGGTGAGGAGCGAACATTGCAAGTGAAACGATGACTTGCAAAATCCCTTACAGCACACAAGATCATTCTCGTCGGTGATTGGAGTCTGGCAGCCATGGCAACACTCTTCCATCTGCTCCGTAGTTCACTATCGAATTCGATGTCTTCAGGAAATAAAAACTACGATACTTCACGATGCACAGGTGTATACAGAGTCCAATGAGTCACAAAACACAAAACTATACTTTAAAAAACTCAAAAACACATTAAAAATTATTTAAATTAAACACAACAAAATTATTAATTAAATTATTATTAGGTTTTCATATATCAAAAATACTAACTTTTTTGTGTTAAAAGATAGAGGAATGATTTATTCGGCAAAGGCTTAGAACGTGCAAAAATATGAAACTCTGCTGAAAAAAATAAAATTCCTATCTTCATTGGGTACAGAGTTACAGCGTATATTCTATGAAAGTTACTTAAAAGTTAGTTTTTGTACTTAACTTCTGTTAGTTACATTTTACAAGGAAATATTGTTCTAAAGAAGCATTTGGGCATACAAAACACACGTTTTTGTTGAAGGCCACACATCTCCAGGACTTTTTCTTAAAAAGTTATAGCACATTTAAGCACATTTTTTTTTATACTTTTCGATAATTTGCGATTATGCGGATCATTCATCATTCAATTGTTCCGAAGACACTTTTAAGCTAGGATGAAGGTGAAAGGCGCTATAGAATTAAGTTCCACTTTTTGCCTTATTGGACCACTGTGCAGTGTAATACACCTTCGGATCTCACGGTTGGTACCGTTGTCTGAGATTACCATTGAGCCAAGGTAAATGAATCCAGCGACTGTCTCAAGCTCATCGCCGTCGATCGTTACAATGCTTCATTTTAGAAGTAGAATTAATCTTCAGCCTAACATTATCTATCTGCATTTTAGTCTGACATACTGCTCTGCCATCGCATCAAATGTCCAGCAACAATATCTACATTGTCGGTAAAGCAGATCAATTGTCGGAACCAGTTGAAAATCGTGCCCCACATTTTGAACGCCGCTCGGGGCATAACACCTTCTAACGCAATGTTAAACGGCAGGCGAGAGAGATCATCACCTCGCCGAAGTACCCTGTGAGATTCGAATGAGCTGAATAATTTATCCGAAATCCTTACATATCATTTTTATTATCGTAGTCTCGAATGGTTGTAAAAGCTTCCCGGAAGAGTCGTTCTCATAGTTTTTTCCGGTCAATTGTATCATATGTGGTAATCAAATCGATGAATAGATGGTGCGTAGGGATTTTGTACTCATGGCACCTTTGGAAAGTGAAAGTTGGGTGCGTTCTTGACCGGCCTTCTACTAAGCTAGCTTGATTGCTTTCCACAACTGAGCGGTGTGATCCCCGATAATGATTTCGGTATCATGTGCTGGGCTGCCGGTACCCGGATAACTGTCCCATAATGTAAAACAACATGTTGAGAAAACGGCGATTTAATATTATCCGGGAATTTTCGGATTTCCAGCAATCACATCCAGAACCATAACAGTTCCATGGCACCACAAGTTTATCGTTGAGAACAAAAAACCATGAATGGAATTGGTTTTACTTTATATAACATGAAAAAAACACAAAATGGGACAAAATAAGCGGGTACATTTTAAAAGTACTCGCATATTTTGTCCCATCACATATAAATTCAACCAGCAACCGGCAGTATCATTGGCAAAGTAGATTGTACTACATAAAAACAACATTAGTCTAGTAAATTAAATGACATTCTTCTATATGCCTAAAATAATCCGATATACACTAATCTGGAGCAAAATTATATGTTTGCAGTTTGTGCCACTATGCAGTGGGACTGTAATGCGGGTACTTTCAATATGGGACAAAAACAACTTAGTATTTTTTCCATTGTTCCATACAAAAGTATCAATTTTAATTTTTTCACAGAAAATATGTTAACAATTAAGTCGATTCCCGATGATAACTCAAAAGTGACCAAAATCAGTATGGGACAGTTATGCGGGTACCGGCAGTGGGCAGCGGTCGTGGAATATCCCCTTATCACAATTGGTGCTTTCGAGGTGACGGCTGTGCACATTGATGATATTGACCTTAAAGAAACGACCTTTAATCCTCAACTGGCATATTCGAGGATTGATTGGCCACAACATCACGATAAAAGCTGTACCCAGCTCATGTATGTTGCCATCGCGGAACGTACGTGCCACATAATCTTCTCGGCACTTCAGCGCTACGATGTCGAACTTGAGGCTTTTGAATTCATCAGCAAGTACACTATTTCAATGAAATAGAGAGATCGGCAGCTTCATATTTATAATCGTCAGTCCATTTTTGTCTCCTGGATTCATACCAAAGAGAAAAGCAATCTAGCCCACACCTTGAAGTCAGCGAGGGAACTACTATGACGTCCAAATGAGATCTGCAACAAGGTCCTGTGAAACCACGAGGGTAAGTTTTTTATCGGCTTTACTTCCCACTCACCCTTGGGCCTTTTGGTAATGCTGGTTGTTTGGACGAAAATTGTGGCCGTCAGACGGAGAAACCGGGGAACAAGATGCCGGATGACTGTGCTCGGGACTTTTATAATTCCAAACACGTTTATCTAAGGAACACCCACCTGCCTGTGTCGGTATTCTTGTTTCGATTCACCTGATTGGGAGATCAACATTGTGTCAACTTACGGTAATCGGTACTTCCCGGGTCTGGATATGACGGCTCTATTCCCGGATCTGACTATTGAAAACGGTCTCTATTGCGAAGTCCCAGCTAGCCTCTTCTCAGGAGTTTCGACACGTGTGGGGTGTAACTGCTCTCACTAATCGCTTTCCAATCTTGCCATGACTATTCCAACGCGTCTTTCGTTAGACTACTGGCACGGGAAGTTTATTAGTCTAATCAGCTTCCCCGGAAAACCTTTTTCGTCCATGACCTTCCATAGCTCTTTTCGGTCGATTATATCATACGCGGCTTTGAAGTCGATGAATAGGTGGTGCGCGGGGTTCTGTATTCACGGAATTTCTGGAGAATTTGCCGTATGGTGAAGATTTGGTCGTAGACGGTTCTTCCACGAAGCCGGCCTGATAACTTCCCACAAATCTGTTGGCTAGGAGTGAGAGGCGAAGGAAAATGATTTGGGAAAGCACTTTGTAGGTGACATTCAGGACGGTGATCACACGATAGTTCCCACAGTCCAATTTGTCGTCTTTCTTATAGATGGGACAGATAACCCCATCCATGGGCGTAGCCAGAATTTCGATTAGGGGGGGGGGGGGCGCAAGTTCTTCAATATTTTAGAAGTAAAAAAATGGTACTTTGGAAAATAGAAATAAATACTAGTGGTTAGTGATCAACACGGATTTGCCCGGTACTTTCGCCGCTGCAATGTCCTTAGTGGATCAACTGAAAAACCTGTGCAATTCCACGCAACATAGGCCAAGTATTTCCATCAATTATTTTTGACCTGGCTGATACTTTACACAGATGTTTCAATGGGCTAAAAATATCGTTTAGTGCTAACGTATGCATTAAAAAATGGACTTTTTTCGGATGGTGGTAAAAAATAACTAAGTCAGATAATTGGGTTTCATAAATTTCCTATGGAAGGTAATTTTGTCAGCTTACTTGCAAAAAAAATCTACGATCTTGCGTGCGGCCTTCCGGCAGTTAACCGGAACCTTCGCCATGGCGGACGAAAACATGCGTGTAGGCATGTTTTTTAATTCTTTTTTTCGTTTTATCAATTCCTCGACAAAATTGTGGAAGTGGAGCTTACGCTTCAGGCTTGCCAGAAATCCTCGATGAGACGCAACTTGGTAACGTTGGGCGGGTTCGCCAACTTGGGTACCACATCGACATTTAACCGTTCCAGCTCCTCAAACGATCGCCTCGAATAGTGAGCCGACTCCAGGTCCGGCCAAAACATCGTGTCTTCGGCCTTATAGTATTTTTTGGTGAACGACGCAACTTCCGGCAGGTATTTTGTACTGTAAATTCCCCCGTTCACGGCCAGTCCGGAGCGAAAGAAGAGCAGCTTTGACATCCCCTTCTCGCTGATTGTCAGCAACAGCAGCACCGTCTTGGGGAACTTGGTGCGTAAAAGAAATTCCTCCTTAGTGCTTACTTCTTTCGTGGTGAAAGTAAAATACAAAGTGCCCTACCAGTCGTTGCCATCCGGGTGAGACAGGTCTCGTCGTCCATCACCACCGCCATGTCGTGAATTGCCGGGAAAATCGATTTAACCACCCTATTCAGGCACTGCCGCTGCTTCATTGCCTGCAGCTCCGAAACTAGTGAACGGGTATTGGCCGTCCATGTTCGCCTGACATGTATGTCCATGTTCGCCTGACATGTATGTCCATGTTCGCCAAGCACTGTTTGATCAGTTGCACAGACCTCCAGGCCAAGCGCACGCAGCGATGTAGCCACTTTTCCCTCGATCTTCCTCTTCAGTATCCTTTGGAGTTTCTTGTCGCTCAGGGTCGTCGGCCGTCCGGAACCGGGCTTTCTTTCTTTCAATGCTCTGATTGGTGTCCAATAGTTCTAAGATATTGTAGATGCCAGAACGGGTGTATCCGGTGTCCACGTGATGCCGCACGATGTCCGTTTTCGACGCGGCGGGATACCGTTATTTAAACGCGCAAATCAAACTTTTTCTGATGACTCATGGGTTAATATGATTGTTGCTGCATGCGTAGTTTCGTCAGTGCGTGTAAAGGTAAACCCATGAAAAATTGGCAATTCTTGTCCATTTTTTTAGCGCAAACGTTATTAGAGTTATTGAAAACGAAATTCTTCACCAATTTCAACAATTAGGGGGGGGGGGGGCAACGGCCCCTCCTGCCCCCCATCCTTCCACTCCTCCGGTAGCTTTTCTATATCCCTAATTCTTACAATCAGCCGGTGCAAACGAATGGCCAGATTTTTCCGGGCCCAACATTATGAGCTCCGCTCCGAGGCCATCTTTACCAGCCGATTTATTGTTTTTTAGCTGCTTGATGGCATCCTTAACTTTGCCTATCGTTGAAGCTGGCACGTCTTCTACATTTGTCGCACCGGCGGTATCGCTTCCTCCGCCGCCATGGTCTCCTGACAGGGCACCATTTAATTGTTCGTCGAAGTGCTGCTCCCATTTTTCGGTCACCTCACGATCGTCCGTCTGAATACTACCATCTTTATCCCGACACATTTCGGCTCGCGCACAAAGCCTCTGCGGGATGCGTTGAGCTTCTGATAAAACTTTCGCGTTTCCTGAGAGTGATTCAGCTGTTCCAGCTCTGCAAACTCCTCCTCTTCCAGGCGGCGCTTTTTCTCTTGGAAGATTTGGGTTCGCTGCATCTTCTTCTGTCTATGTCTTTCCCCTACATTCGTCGTCAAACTACTCTTTTTATTGCGTTCGTCCCACATGCCCGATGACGTGTTCCGCTACGCTGGTGATAGCTGTTCTGATGGTGTTCCAACAGTTCTCGAGAGGACCTTCCTCCAGCTGGTCCTCTTCCGGTAGTTTTCGGCGACGTTAGTGCTTTTGTCAGTCGCGCGAGATCTACCGAATGTAGTTAACAACGGAGAGTTTTGGGCGCATCTTAACCATCACCAGATAGTGGTCCGAGTAAACGTTAGCGCTCCTATAGGATTTGACGTCGATGATGTCTGAGAAGTGCCGATAGTCAATCAGAACGTGGTCGATCTGTGTGTCTGTCTGATTTGGTGTCCTCCAGGTGTACTTGTGTGGGAGGTTGTGCTGGAAGCAAGTATTACGCGCGGCCATGTTCTCGGAGACTGCCGCCGATGAGTCTTAAGCCTATTTCGTTGGTCAGCTGGTGCGCGCTGAACCCTCTAAACACCGGGTTGATTTCCTCCTCCTGGTCGACCTGAGCGTTGAAATCCCCGATGACGATCTTGATATTATGTTTTGGGCAGTGGTCGTACTCACGCTTCAACTGCGCATAGAATTCATCCTTGTCGTCTTCAGTACTTCCGAGGTGAGGGCTGTGCACGTTTATGAAGCTGATGTTAAAGAAACGGCCCTTGATTCTCAACCTGCACATTCGAGGGCTGATTGGCCACCACCCAATCATCTGTTTCGGCATCTCGCCCATCACTATAAAAGCTGTCCCTAGCAGGCATGGGGAAACCACAGCACTCCAAAGCGCATGTGGCCCATCTGCTGACAAACACACCACGCAGGGCATTTCGTATTACCCTTCGTCACGAGCTCAAGACAAAACACTGGAGAGCCATTCGTAAACACGCCAACCGAGGGTTTTTAACTTCGGCACATGAGGCAACCGAGGGCTTGCAGTTTCGGGGAACAGATTGACAATGGAATAACAATGGATAGTTGGATGTTAGCCATCGCATACAACCACCTGCAATATTTTTTTCATATGTACTTTTGAAAAAATGAAGCGTTTGAGAAAACACGGGCTCCCGAGGACTCACGAAGTTGAGAACACTCGGGCCTGTGTTTGTCGAATCTTTCGACGGGCTGTTTTATCTAGACCACTGCGGGTTTTTCGTTTTGTATACGCACTGAAGGGCAATCTAAATACCATCGCTTGAAACACACCCGCGTTGGTGTGATGGGTTTAGACATGCCTGGTCCCCAGCTCATGCGTGCTGCCGCAGCTCTGGTAGATGGCATGGCCATCCCGGAAAATACGTACCATTGAGCCCTTTTATCACACCTCCTGCAGCGCTACGGCGTCGAATCTGCGGGATTTCAATGCCTCGGAAAGCACTCGTGTGCTCCCTTGGAAATTGAGAGACCGGCAGTTCCACGTCCCGAGTTTCCAATCGTTAGTCCGTTTTCGTCGCATGGGTTTCTAAACTTGAAAAATTTGGCTGAGTGGCCGTTTTTCCAGTTGTTTTGTGACTTTTTAGTTTAAAAACATTCATCCAAACTCGGCGGAAACACAGCTCGTCCATTGTCCTCAATTTTTGGTCTGTTTCTGTCGACAGTTTCTCCCTTTTTACCGTTCAACAACAGCTCAGAATGTTGTTTTCATCGCATGGTATTCAGCGCTTACTCTTGTATTTTTATTTTTCAACACATTTTTCAAGTGTATTCGAACTCATTAAACTCCCTACATGTGCTACAGATTACCGTATTGGTTGTGATTACGTACTGGTGTGGTTGTGAAGAAGGTCACCATTGTTAGGCCATTCTCATTACTGATCTGATACTATGAACGATGTGTCTCAATAGTGGGAAGAAAGAACTGCTCAACATGTGTGTTGCTTCTTGGATGACGATATTTATACCATCTTTTGGGCACCGCATGTTTAATCGAGGAGCTCACCTACCTTGTTATGCTGATAGTTGATCTGGTCAGCGTCATAACCTCTTTGTTCGTTTGTGTATTACTTCGAAGCTTCGGTTGTCGACCGTCTGCTGTACTTGACTGTTCAGGAACTACGATTAGTCTGATAAGTTTCTATACTTCCAAACCAGTATTCCGTCGTAATCGAACCTTTCGTGGAAGTCGCTTATTATATTATCATCGTTAAAATCGGAATTTTCATGAGTGTCAAACGGATTATTTTCACTGCCGTGGTGTATGAGAGAAGAGATGTTTCCTATTGCTATCAGAGAAATCAGCTCCAGATTCAGGAACGTCTTCGTTCAGTTTTGTTTGCTCCTTCATGGTGATAAAAACTGGTCCGTCGCTATTTGCATCTTTCGGCACCAATGCACAATGGTCCAGAAACCAAATTTAGGGGGAAATTTGGGTCTAGAGCTCTATAGCAACATTTTAGAGAAAAACTTTCTTCTACAAAGGAGTTACATATGATGAAGCGCTCATTGAAAAATTATCAAAAATAAGGGTGACCAACATTTTCGATGCAATCAAGTATCTAACTTTTTTATCTTTGTAGATAGAAGAAAAATTTGTTCTACAATGTTATCGCTCTATTTATTTTAAGTAACTTTGTAAAAAAAGTTTTTCTCTATCTTTGAAAACAACCGAGCTGAACCTCAAGCGTCGAAAACATTTTGAAGTTAATTCACATAAAATAAAGCAGCGGAACTTTTTTAACAAACAAATAGTAACCATACCTGCATACGAAATAACATCTCGCGTCAATCTACATTGTGCCTAGGCGTTTAGATGTTTTACACTTGGCTTATTCCACCTGGCAACTACTGCAAATAAAGATAGATGCTCGTGGTATACTCAATAAACCTCACTTTGTTCGTGAACAAACACGAAAAATTGCCTTTTCGATACTTCAATCCGTTATATTCATACATACAACGCCAATCGCTCCAAAAATCGATGTTAACCATGTGGAAAAACGGAATATTTGATCTGAGAATCCCTCCGATGAATAACGATGCTTGTCTGAATTGAAAATACTGATTTATGCATGCGAAACCATCTGTTGTGACACGAGCAGTATTGAATATGCACCCATTTAGTACTCATCGGGATAATATCGATGACACCCTCACATTTTGTAAGCCAAATGCATTTTGTCTAAATCCCCGATGCAAATCGCATTATTTTGCTTTACCCATCGAAATCGTCGAAGCATTGCTGAAACATTCAATGTAATTGGTTTTTATGTTTACCATTTGCAATCGAATACATATCACGTAAATTGTGCTGAAAACCTTACTAGGGTGATGGTACAGCAATCGACAAATGAAAGCATAATTATTTCGAAATCGGAATGTTTGTTTTAAAATCCTCGAAATAAAAAATCCATCAATTCTGCTTCCTCTGGTTACAGCCTATCCACTGTTTAAACATACAGGATATCATCAATCTCCGAATAGGAATTTGTCATCATATGTTTGAGTGGGTGAGACTTGTTTTGCAATTATTTTGAAAGGTAGGTGGAAACAAAATTTATCGAATTACAAAATAGATGCCATAGCGATATGTTTATAATTTATCACGAATTTCAAAATTCATTTTCTTCAATAATTGGAATTCATCACTGATATATAGCTATACGTGAAGGCACCAACTTTTTAAAAATAATGCTTCAGAATGTATTGGAAATCTTTCCTAATATTTTTTTATATTTCTTAATCATTCCAAACCATGTGTTTCTCTTTCTCATCAGCAAAATACGCATTATATTTTGTGGTCTGCAATTTCAAAACAATACAAAACTATGGTGTGGCTGCCGCAAATATTGATCACAATCGTTCCACTGTAGAGTTTCAGTTGCATTGCGAAACCGGAACCGGGCTCCAGCAAACCGGGGAAAAGACGAACGAATCGTTAAACTTTTCCTTCGCGGTGAATTTCTGCTGCAACTCGCATCCATCTATTTTTATTCCATTATCCTTCGGGCAACACATTTCCTCTGCAATTTCCCCCGGTTGTCTGGTGCGCATTATGAGCGATCGCCCGTAGAAACTCTCTGCCAAGTACGAATTTAGTGCGGTGGGTTTACGCTGTACTTTCATCAGCTCGTCAAGGAACGCCTTGCGGGTATAATGGGGTGATAGGACCACGAAAATATTTTATAAAACTAAACAGAATCCTTTTCCTCGGGCAGCAGATTTACAAATTTCAATTAAAAAACTTCTAACTTGTTTTTGTCTTCCCCTTCTTATTGATCTGCTCTCAAAAGATATCTTTTGCATCGAATACAGCCTTCGGGGAAATACTTTGAATGGAATGTATCAATTGTATTTTAGCTGTTTTCCATCCACACAATCTGTATCTTTCCGAACGGAAGTGTAGAACAACAATAGTTTAGAGGATAACCAACCGAACACATCGAATCCATTGTATTTTTCGCAAAAGTTTTTCCTTAATCTTTTTACAACGTTGTTGTGCATTTCGGTTTCCGGACTGGTATTGTCTTATCCGAAGGGTTTGGTTTAGGGATAGAGAACTTGCTAACTCGTATCCAAAATATAACTGGAGGTCGGTTCAACAGTGTGGAAGGTAAATAATCGCAAACTAACTGCGACTGTGACTATCCCAGCCCTGTTTTTGTGGTTCTTTGGATAAGGAAACATTATGTTTTGTTTCAACAAAGTGCAGCTTGTGTTTTGAACAAACTTTGATTTGCTGATTTGATTCCTCTAGTTAATTCAACTTTGATTGGATGTCAATCTGGAAACGAATGGTCTAGGATGCAGTTCACACTGTGAACCAGTTTATCAGAAGAATTATAGTTTGACATATGCATTAGAAGAAATTTGTCATACGATTATGAAGCAATGGACCTCGAGATGCATATGAAAGGATTTCTCCAATGTCAGAGGCTCAAGATTTAATGTGGATATCATGTCAAGCAATCCCAAAGACAGCCCAGTAACGTTCTTCAAATAAGATAGAAAAAATGTTTTTAAGCCTATTGAAAATAAAAACAGTCTCACCTTCGAATAAATTTCTTTTTGAGCGTCTTAGTAGAATGGAACTAAGTATTGAGAATAGGTTATGTTTCCATTTAATTCTACTACAAAAAGTAGTAGAATTATGTTTGTAGTAGAATTAAATGGAAACATAACCTATTCTCAATATTCAGTCTCACCTTCTCAGAATTGGCTTCAACCTTAGGTAAAATGAGATGTACCTACTGCGCCGGCATCGAAAACCTATCTCCATACAGCATCCTCGGTAACTAACTTTCTGAATTATGTTATGACATCCAAGAACCCTATGATGCAATTAGAAACGTCACGAAAATATGTTTTCTATCATCACAAGTTAGATAGATGAAAAGTTAGAAGTTGAATTCAATCGTTATTTCCTGAAGTAGAAAGTGATTTCTTTCTTCCAGATCTTTTGAAGCCATTGTGCACAGGAAAGTGTACCACAATGAACGACAAGCGGTGGTTAATTTCGACTTAGAACCAGTGACACAAAAGGCTTTCATAGTCGTTCGACTATTAGAACAGGAGTAAATAGCTTTTCTTATAAAATCTTTCTGATGAACTAAACTCAAGACACAATAGCAATGATTTCGGTTTTCTAATCGAAAGAATTTCTTGAAGTTCAGCTTACGACAACAGACTCCAGTATCTGTTGATGCAACGAATCATCATCAAATGACACACTATGTTTCTGAATGATACTAAAATCTTCCTCTAACTAGAATGTTACTGGCGGACATTTCTCACTGAAGAATAGCTTTTTCTGCAGGGTGCTGTGACATTGTTACAATTTAAATACCAATTGGTTCTTGTTTTGTCAGATTTGTTATATACGAATAGGCACGAAGTTGGACAATTTTATCGCATTGCTCGGAAAATTTTACGAAAGAAACACTTATCACCACGAGGTAATATGAGCCAATCTCGAGATATAACATATTTACGAAAATAGTTTAAAACTTCGGAATTAATTTTTCTTACAATTTATTGACCTAAGACGCCCAAAAAACACCAATAGGCGCTTTAAAAATAAATTAAACCAAAAAATTAAAAAAAAATATTATTTTTGACCGCAAGTGTTGCCAGTTAGATTGTTTTTGTATTCAATACCTAAATTAGCAATTTTGGAAAATAAAGCAACTTTTATTTAAAATTCGATTATTTCATCGTATTTCACGGAAAATTTCACCTAAACAACATCTATCACCTCGAGGTAATATGAACCAATCTCGATATATAACATTTTTACGACACTAGTTTTAAATTTTATAATTATTTTTTTCGTAAAAATCTTATATCTCGAGATTGGCTCTTATTACCACGGGGTGATAAGTGTTTCTTCCGTAAAATTTTCCGAAAAATATAATGAAACTATCAAATTTGCCGGAAAATGGGTATTTAATTATTAAATACAAAAGTAATCTATTGGCAACACTTGCGGTCAAAAATAATATTTTTTTCTGGATGACTTACTTGATAAAAAAGCACATATCAGTATTTTTCGAACGTCTTAGGTTTATAGATGTATGAAATAGAAATAAATACGTTATCTTGCAACAATGAGGGGGTCCCAAATTGGGATTTTACAAAGTGACACAAGATGAATAATTTTCCCAGCTTGGAGCAAAATCGGTGATTGTCGTGTCCAAGTGGTTGGAGTTCGGAAGTGCGTCAAAAGACCGCAAAGTAAATACTTGCCGGGTTCGTCACTTCTACGTTTGCTTGTAATCAACAAGATGGTCGCAATGGCGCTCTCAGCCCAGTGGCCTTAAGTCATACATCTGAAGAAGCCATGCCACCTAAAATTCGAAACCATTGTCTATGAATTTATTACGCAACAGATTCATGGAGGCTCAAATTGACAACACTGAAAGATTTTAGCTGTTAAATCATCTTTGTTCATTTGTGTGCCTCTATTGTATGCAAAAGTGCGTTAAAAGTCCCCACCCACTTCCCAAGAACGTGAACCCTGCGCTCCCTTCCATTGTAAAATAAATGGAGACGCCAAGTTAACCTTCGTACAGCCTTCTAGTGAACGATCGATAGGTCCCTTGTGTTGCTTTAACAGAGGAAGCAGACACTTTTGAGGTAGATCTTCTCGTTAACAATTCCGGTAGTCACGAATCCTTCTTTTGCGGTATGTGCAGGTCGCTTGCCAAATCAGGTATTTCTTGGCGAATTTTGAAAGCCTTCGCTCCCTCACTGCCTCCGGAATATCAAACTTGTGCTGGGCAGCGAAGAACAGTAGCCCCGCCCGGAGGCTGCCGGGAGTCCGCCATGACTTAAGTTGTAAGTTTCATCCATGATGAATCAATGAGGCTTCGTCAACATCTGGTTGTACAGTTTCAGGGCGCGTATTCTTCCCCCCGTATTTTGCAATTTGTCACGATTTGTAGCGTTCTGCACTTTGTACGTATGCAGTCTCTCTCGGTCCTTGGTTGTCTGAGCAGAAGTACAAGTGCTATGAGTATTATAAAGAAATAGCCCATACGCTAAAAGATTCAAGGTTTCATTCATTGTGACACTAGAGAATAAAGCCGTCACGTCAGCCGTTACCCGAGGATTTCAAATGTTCAACAAAAACTTTCGTGCTCTTACCGATCGACTTGAAAAAATTTTTGGGCATGGCTCGAAACTCTTTTACTAACCACTTTACTCGTTTTAAAATAGCTCTACATCGGTTATATTGAAAGATAGAAAAAAAAACATTCTAGAAACCGTTTAACTCTATTCGCAAGAGTGCTGGATGATAATTTGGGTCAACCCAATTCGTGATTACAGGAAAATGTGCACTCTGTCATATTGCACAATTCTATGGAAGAAATTGCAATGGATTCAAATTGAGAACAAGTAAGGGTCTTGCACCTGTAAGGATTGACTAACATCGAGATCAGGAGGAAGCTGTCACATCTGAATTTAAGCAGATTATTCGTCGAAATGACCATAAAGCGTTTTCGGAATACAGGCACGGTTGTTCCCAAGAAGAAACCAGGTAAAAAACGGAGTGCAGTGAAATAACTTTTTCGGCGAAATCCAGCCTGTTAGGCTAGAAAAATGGCATGTGAAATCAACATAAGCCAAACTTTTATGCAAAATGTTGTCAAAATGACCTGGATATTCAGCTTTTAAGAAGCAGAATATTCACGGATTAACTCGTAAAAAAAATTTTGCCGACAGGGTTGCTAGTTCTCGGTTACTGCTGAAAACGCTCGCAGGTCACAACATTATTTTTTCGGACGAAAAGTTGTTTACTCTAGAGGCAGCTTTGAACAAACAAAATGACCGTATTTATGAAGCATGTCTTGGTTATATACTAGCCGTCAAAAGAGCAGTCGAGCAATATCAAAATGCATCAGCTGTGATGGTTTGGGGTGGTATATCGACCAAAGGGAAATTACCCTTACTATTCATTGACAAGGGCGGGGAATCAAACAAGAAGTTCTACTTGCATCACGTTATCTACGGCCATTTGCATCCTTGCGCTAAAATGCTTTCTGGGTAGGACAGTTTTTGTTTTCAACAAGATTTAACAGGTACGATGCTGACCTAACAAGCCAGTCATCGTATGTTAGAGTCCAGGTTCGGAAGAGACTGTTAGTGTCAGTAGGATCGTAGCGCTAGCCCCACAATTATCCTGTACACTTAACAGTCGGCTGCGAAGTTTGTGTATAGTAAAACTGAGATCGGATTCCGATACGGAATGTAGCACCAACCAGCGCATAAGGCATTGATCGTTCAGAAATGGTGTAAGCAGAATTTGCCTTGTTTCATCAGTTCATTTGAATGGCCTGCATTGTCACCGGATTTGAACCCGCAAGACTTTAGTATCTGAGGATACATGCTGGGACAGTTGGACGCCGTTAGGCATTTGAGTTTGAGGTTACCCCGTGTCTCCATTGATTCAACAGTGAAAGGAGACGCGAGGTCATCGTTTTCTTGGAGTGAGTGGGAGCTTTTGACGCGTTTTCGATATAGCTAGGGGCACCAAAGTGCACAGGAATGGTTGCAAAGGTATAATCTTCCTTTTTTCCAGTTAGAGTTTTAGGCCTGCACCTGTGTTTTTTTTACTAATGTATGCCTGAAGGGCACTGGGTACTTAAATGCCACTGCGACATTCTTGCTGATTGTCTTTTGTGGCGGGCCCCGATTGCTGTGCACAGGTTACGGATTGCTCGTACTCATTGATGGAGTAGAGCTGTTTTGTTGTAAACCTGTACCCCAATTAGGTACAACATAGTTGATGAAACTAATTACCTGTTTGAGATTAGAACTCCACACTTGGTATGGAGTTAAAAGGTAACTTTCTAAGAAGTTGTACCTAGAGGAAGCAAATGCTCTGAACTCTCTGGTTCAGATTTGCAGAATCGGCGGGGTCGTTCAAGCGGGACAGTGTCCGGTAAGGAGTCCCGTGATTATCCGTAGGTCACTACGATTTAGACTAAGTAACTTTCTGGCGGTTCCAGGGTTCGGATAGATAAACTGTTTAGCTTGTCTACAACCCTGTGCCTGTTGCCATTGGGATACTATTTCTAGCCTTTTCCAAGTTAGTAGTTCGCTTTTGATAGCGGAAATGGACGTACCCAGAAACGGCTCGGGGCCAATAAACCGCTGAGCTGATCCCTGTCTTGCTAGGTAGTCAGCGTGTTCATTACCCTCAACTCCGCAGTGTCCGGGCACCCAGAACAGAAAAACTGAATTCTGTCGGGAAAGTTCCCGTAGAGTTTCAATACATTTCCAAACAAGTTTGGAAGCGCAATTGAAGGACTTAAGTGCTAGTAGTGCTGCTTGACTGTCCGAGAATATACCGATTTTCGCACCTGCACCTGTGTTGAGCAGCGTAATCTTTATTTTTTTTCAGTTTGAGCATTAGGGCCGCATATTTCTTCTCTTTTGTCGACCAGTGTTATCAACAGGAGCGTGCCAGCTAAGTGTAGTGTCGAATATCAAACCGAGATGTTTGAAGCTGTCTACCTTTTCAATTGTCGTTGAACAAACTTCGCAGGTCACAACATCGTGATTGGTCACTTACCGGCCATGTATATAAAATATCATATATTTTGTCTTTCTTATATTCGTATATTTTGTCTTTCCAAGGTTCAAAAACAACAAGTTTTCACCAAATAAACAACTTAAGTTTTTGCATGTATCATCTCATTTGATGGTTTTACATGCGAACGAAGTTTGCCAAGATTATTTAGATAGAGCAAAACAGAAAGGGTCCTAGGTTGCTCCCTTGTGGAACGCTAATTGTAACTGATTTGCTAGAGCTTTCGATGCTGTGATGAGATCTTTACGACAGATAGCTTTCAAACAGAGCATTACTCAATACACGTTGTTATAAGGCCTGTACTTGGAAAAAACGCACCAGATAAAAGTGTTGTAAAAAATTCATTTTACGTCCGATTTTCTTGAAACTTCCAGGGAATGAACTTATACACCTAGATATACCTAGATTATGTTTCGGCATAATTATTTTGTTCAATTTCTCTTCCATCGTTGAAAGCTCGTATCTTTTCAATAAGACCCCTCATTACATTTTGTGCAATGGTTGAGCCGACCTATTTGGTCACCTCCATCCATTTTGTCTTCACACCCAACTCGTTCTTAACCGTTATGTACTCGGCAGGGTACCTGGGTACCTTTTTAGACTTTATTGCTTTAAAAAACAAGGATAACCTCAACTCAGCCAGCTGAAACTTAAAGTATGCTCCTAGCTAGTGGAAATAAACCATTTTCCATCATCAGATTGTTTATAGCAGCAGAGGGGGCCGAAAGAGGGGATTTCGAATTTTTTACCCCATAAGTACTCGGCAGGGTACCCGGGTACCCACAAAATGGAATGCTTCTTGCGTTTTCATTTCTTGTCCGATTTTCAGTCTTGATCCGTCAAAAGATTGGAAAATCTGTCTACTTTAAGAATCCGAGACCGACATGAACCTGTGACCACATCTGGTTCCTATTATTCCGGATCTTTGGGAGCATGTCCTGATGGGACAAAGCAGTACAATTGTCAATAAAACCGGACAAAATTGGTATCAAAATTCATGAAATCACTCCAGGAGTTGATTTTCATTCATTTTGAGTCCATCTGATAAGTTGTCCGAAATGGTCATTTCGGATCGGATTCCCGATCTTGAACATGGTCCCGAAGTTCCGAATTTACGAGAACCATATGGGACCAATGGCTCTTTAGGTTCCGTATATTAAAAATAGACAAATTTTATAATCTTTTGACGGATTAAGATCGAAAATTGGCCAAGAATTGAAGAAGTAAGAAGCATTCCATTTTGTGGGTACCCGGGTACCCTGCCGAGTACTTACGTGTGTTAAAATTGCCGAGTACGAAACGGTTAAACATCTTGGACGATTTTCGAACTTTTGCCTTTATTCTGGCCCAAAATCTTTCCACCGGACGAATCTCTGCGAGTTGGGGGTTTAGCGGTTTTGGTACAAAAACAACGTTACTGTCTCCGTACTAGTCCATCGTTGATCGCTTGCCAAAATAATGTCTCACCTCCGTGGGATCGCAGAAAAGGCAACAGATGCTTCTGGAGGCCCTCTGTACGGTAAATTTTGCTGTTGATGTACGGTTTACTCGGTTTACCGCATTGGCATATGGCCTTCCAGAGCAAGTATTTTTTGGAGAATTTGTCCAAACCGTGATTTGGCAACGTAGAACGTCAGCCCCGGTATCTGCTTTGCGTCTGCGTTGATGTAGGTTTCGTGATACTTAATAATACTTTTATGGCTTGCTAAACGAGCCAGGCGGAACACGTCGCCTTCAAAGCCGCATCGCGAATCGAAAGGTTTTGACTACGCTTGAAATAATCTAACACCTTCCGGGCCTTAACTGGGTCAGCTTTCTTCGATTTTCTTCCACTACCAGCTCGCCGCTCGGTCTTCTGGGACTCCTTAAACGGTTTTACCACTCGAGACACAGTTGTATGGGTGATTTCCAGTTTTCTTCCGATCCATCTCATGGTCGCAGTCAGACTTTCCATAACGGCGCGCAACATTCTCTGGTGATTTTCTTATTTTTTCATTCAATCTCAATCATCTTAATAACCACTGGTAAACGGCTGGGCACGTATCACTTGAGATCCCATTGTGGTCATTCACCTCTGTCCAGCAACTGCAATCCCAACCTCCACGAGGTGCCAACCGGGATAGGAGTAACCTTAGCGGAGAACGGGTAACCAACTCCCGGTGGAAGCTATGGTCGTATGCTGACTGGGAAGGGGGATCGTACGCGGCTGTATCCCCCTGTTAGGGGCGGCGTACAACAGCGTCTGACCCGGAGAGGGCGGCTGAATTACGTAACGCGGTGCCTCGCCAGCTATATCTAAGACAGCAGCCCCGTCGCGAGACTAGGAATCGCAGCCCTAGTAAGGCAGCATACTGAAGGTAAAATACTACGAACAATCCAGATATAAATACCGTTGTGTGCAAAGCCACGACCGCAAGGTTGAAGTAGAATACTTTTACAAGAAAGATAACCCGGCTGCTTGCGTGTCAGTCATTTTTCCTAGTAAATAAATGTTGACCGCTCATTGGCAGTATTGAAAATTCTGTGCAAACGAAGTTGAAGTACTACTCAATTTCAGTTTGCACATATAAATACGACCTCACTGAACAGGAAAAGTACAAACACTTTGCGGCGCAAACAAGTTTCAACAGTCAAAGTATATGTACATGTGAATTCAAATTAAGATAATTAACTCTTGGTTAAAGCTCAGAACAAGAAAATATTAAATCTTCAATTCATTTGTTTGGTTGTCCTAAAAATGGTTCGATTTCTCCTACCTCTAGTAGAAGGCCCTTCTCCAGCGTCCCAACCAGAGGTTGGACACGTGTTACCTCTGACTGCTTTTAAATTGACCTCCGTTCTGGTACTTGGTTTCTTCGATGCACTTCCCCCATGCTGGTCCTTCGCGCGTTTCCGAGCATCACGCTTGTATTTGGCGTTCATATATTTAGACATAGCACTGAATACACTTCCGATGGATTTCTCAATAAATGCAATAAATGCACTCGTAGTCTCTTACCGGAGAATAATAAAACACTTCCAAGAAATGTTGCACTACTGCCCATAATTCAAAAATTGGCTAGTATGCCGTAGGCATCAAATCGAGAAAAACGCCTTTGAAAGTTTTTTATCGGTACAACATATTTTGACTGCTCATGACAACTTTTTTATTGAGTATGTCACCCTTCATATATGCTGGACCCTTGTCGTTGAGTTGAAACAGAGAAATCTGTAGAAAAATTCCATCCGCCACGTATTTTTAACACAGTAGCCGTTTTTTTTTCAATTATAAACGAAAAGTCAGTTGTCAAAACGGTGTGCAATTCGGCTAGTATCCATACGATGTGAATTATATCGTACTCGTTGGTGATGCAAATGGTTAAATTCAATAAAACAACACGGAAGCACAAGTGAAGATGAAAAGGACGACGAGACAATTGTTACGTGCGGCAATATAATAATATAACGAAAATATTATTATTCATGGTAATCTCACAATCCACTTTCCTATTTTTTCTCATCAAATCCAAAATGAAATCTGAATCTTATCTTTATTAATAATACTCCTAATCAAAGAGCTAAACATCATTTTTTTAAATGTAAAGGTTTATGACAGAAGAAAACAGTCACACGTTTTGATCATTGGGTTTCGCAGTACAACAAATAAATTCTTGTAGCATCAAATATTCTTCGTGAAAAAGTCAAATTTGATGCAATGGCCTTACGATCGCTCACCTGTCGCCAGTAACCACCAAGCTACAACACACTTTCGAAAGTTAGAAGAAACACAGTTCAGTAATAATACACTGGTTCGTGAACATGCCACAGGTTCAAATTGGATATTGGATACTAGCCAAATTCTCAATTATTCTGGATATTAGCCAAAATTGCTTCACGTTTGCTGCCTTCCCAAATGCATTTTTTGACAATCGGCTTCCGTAGAGACCTTGTTTAGGGTGTGTACCATCACGAGAAACTGTTCTCTAGATTTTGGTAAAAATGGCATATTAGCCAATTTTTGAATTATGGGCAGGACTAGTAAAAAGACAATTTCCACGTGTTGTAACGTGCTGGAGCACGAAATCTATGTCTGTGATAGGGAACCTTCACGTTCACGAGGCATGACTGAAGAAACGCGTCTAATAATGCGGTAAATTTTTTAATGTCTTTTTGTGCAAATTATTGTACTCAGACAAAAACCTGTTTTGAATTGGATGAATTTTTAGTGAATAAACGTTAACCGTTTGTTATTCAAAGTTGGTCATGCTGATCGCAGCCTTTGCGCTGCCCCTACAGTGGGGGGATTACTAAATAAAGTGAAAAATTGGACAACTACAACATAATTTGATTGCATCCCGCACAGAATGTCTGCTTGTGTTGATGCCTGAAAATTATTAACCTTCAATTATTTTTTTATTTGCCTTGAAAAAAGCATGTTGCGGTTCAAAATTGGTTGCTAATTACAACCTTTGAGCTGCCCTAACATTGGTGGAATTAAGATACACGGACAACATGCACTGTGGAAGCTATTTCACATTCAGTAAATTAGACGGGTGCGACAAATTTGAATTGCTAGGATGCAACACAGAATGCTTGCTTGCGTTGACAAAAAATTTTAACTTTCAATGACTTGTTTATTTGCCTTAAAAAAGGCATTTTGATTTCCGAAATTGGATTTCCTGATGGCAATGCTGCCCCAACACGGGGGGAATAATGGCTGTCTGGCGACACACGCTGAGAAAAACCGCGCTGTTCCTGAGACGTGGTGACCAACCACAGGGCTAGTGCTGCTGCTAAGGAAGGACGACTGCTGTTGTCGCTGTCTAGAACTATTATGAGCGGCTCCGGCTGAAACAGGCTCTTATATAGGGATGAAAATAGGAATGAATTATTTTTCGTGGGTGGTGGAATGACATAACTTGAAAAATATGTGTGACTTCATTCCGGCTCAGAGCGATCATTTGATAAGCTCCACCTCTTTTTTCAGTTTCAAAAGTTTTTCCTCAGTTTCGTAGCACGGATGCTCTTATATAGGCCAAATAGCAAGTTTTCAATTGCAAGGTATAAAATCCTGTCGACCGTGCTTGGGAAGCAAGCATATAACGACCAATCAGAGGTCGAATTTTTCGTTTTGACAAGGCTTGACTATTTTCAATAGTTCAATAGTGTGAAAAATAAAATTACAATTTTCTTATTTTGGGAAGAATCTTAGAAGATTTTCCAATCTATTGCTGCAAGAACGAAGGAAATCCATCGAATACTAACCGATTTATTAGCATTTGAAATTGGACATATTTTTCACTTTTTTCGGTTTTAGATTTTCATTCATTTTTCATTTGAGAGAAGTATTCTACTTCAAAAAAAACGATTATTGGAAACTCGGTACTTGTAATGTGAGGAATCTACTCGAACCGGCACGTGCAGGTATCCTGGCTAGAGAGCTGCAAAAGGTGAATGTCGAGGTTGCTGCCATACAGGAGGTGAGGTGGCCGAAAACGGGAGAACGCGAATTCCGGGCAGTAGATCCTATTGCGGGCACTTCATTCAACCACCACATCTACTACAGTGGCGGCGTGAAAGCAGAAAGGAGGGTCGGTTTCGTGCTCATAGGGAAACAGATGAACCGATCAGTGACCGTATATGCGTGTTGAGAATTAAGGGCAAATTTTTCAAATACAGCCTGATAAATGAGTACGCACCGACCAACGATAACCCGATGAAGAGAAGGCGGAGTTCTATGAGCTCCTGGAAAAAACCTTTAATGGGTGCCCAGGATACGACATCAAAATCATCATCGGGGATGTAAATGCGCAGGTCGGGCAGGAGAACTTTTTCCGCCCCGTGATTAGTAGAGAAATCGTCCACTCTACTACGAACGACAACGGCCTGAGCTTGTCAATTTCGCTGCAACCAGAGGTATGGCTATCTGTAGTACTTATTTTGCACGCCGGAATATACGTAAGCACACCTGGAGACACCCAAATGGAGAGGCCTGCTCCCAGATCGACCATGTTCTGATTGATGGGCGACACTTTTCTGACGTTACAGACGTGAAGTCGTTTAGAGGACCAAACGTTGACTCAGATCATTATCTCGTGGCATCCAAGATTCGCGCCCTGTTGCCCAACGTGTTTTATTCCAGGACGACAAGGAGGATACAGTTGAACATCCAGCGGCGATCAACTGGAGAAGTGGCTAACAACTGGAGGTTGATGAGCGGATCGAGGATCAAGTTGGAGGTAGCCTGAATGAACAGTGGAGGCATATCCACAGTGCAATCAGCACCACAGCGGGAGAAGTGTTGGGTACATCTGCGACAGCCACGTCCAATGAGTGGTTTGGCACTGAGTGCCAGCGAGCGACGGATGAAAAAAAACCGCGCCAGAGTTCACATGTTAGCCACGGCTGTGACTCGTCAGAGCGTAGGAAGATACCGGGAGCTGTTGAAAAAAGAATCCATCACCGGAAAAACGACAGCATTGGGCGGAAGGTTGCTTCTCTAGGCACGATGCGAGAAGCTTTTACAAAAAGATAAATGGAATCAGGAACCGGAACGTGTCAGCCCCTGTCATGTGCAACGATAGAGAGGGGAACCTGATTACCGATAGAACGGAAGTGGCCAGGCGTTGGAAGAAACACTTTAGCGTGCTGTTGAATGCTGAAGAAAACAGTGTAGTCGAAAAGAGCAGGATGGTGATTGGGGATGATGACAAAGCTGTGGACCCACCATCGATGGACGAGGTTAAGAAACCAGTGGAAGAGCAGTAGAACTGCAAGGCAGCTGCTAAGGACGGCATTCCAGCCGAACTTTTAAAAGTCGGGAGCGAACAGCTGTATCGTGCCTTACACCGGATCATGCTGAGAGTGTGGTCCGATGAAGAGTCGCCCTCAGACTGGTTGGAGGGTCTCATATGTCCAATCTACAAGAAAGGCCACCGCCTCCTCTTATAATAAAACTGTTCTGAGTAACGTATAATAGTTCTCTTCAGGGAATTGTGATTATGGCGCGGTCTTGGCTGGAGGAACGAGGTTTCGATAAGACTCCTTCCTCTTGACAAAATATAAGTCCTACTTATAATAAAACTGACCAGAGGTGAAGCATTGAGTGCCTCTTCAGGGAATTGTGGTTGTGACGCGGTGTTGGTAGGAGGAACGAGGTTTCGATAAGACTCCTTCCTCTTGACAAATTAAAGTCCTCCTTATAATAAAACTGATCTCAGGAATATTTATCCTCTACAGGGAATTGTAATTGGCGATATTGGCACGAGGAACGAGCTTTCGATAAGACTCCTTCCTCTTGACATAATAAGTCCCTCTTAGAATAAACCTGGCCAGGGAGGAACGTTAGGTGTAGCCTCAGTTCAGGGAATTGTAATTTGGTGATATTGGTAGGATATAAGAAGGCTCGGTATAGTAGAGCAGTAAGCTTGAAACAAAAGGGTAAACTCTCACACACAAGCACGGATATAAATAAAAAAGCGTATATTTCACGTATCATTACTGCCAATAATATGAAGTGCGGAGTACAGAAAACACATGGGCAATATCACAATAGATCAAAATGCCTCTGGTCGCAGTGATGAGGAGGAAAAAAAGGCCATCGCCTGGACTGTTGTAATTATCGGGGCAAAACCCTTCTCAACACCGTTTACAAAATTCTCTCCCGCATTCTGTTCCATAGACTGAGGCCGTTGTCGGAGACCTTTGTGGGCGATTACCAATGTGGTTTTCGAGGGGGACGCTCCACTACGGAACAAATGTTCACCCTGCGTCAGATCCTCGATAAATTTCGAGAATTGAACCTGCAGACGCACCATCTGTCTGTTGATTTCAAGGCAGCGTACGGTACAGTAAAGAGAAATGAGTTCTGGCAAATTATGGTCGAACATGGTTTCCCAACAAAACTAGTTAGGCTGATACGTGCCACCCTTGAAGGCTCTACATCATGCGTCAGGATAGCCGGTGAGATATCGGACTCCTTCGTGACGTTAGGTGGTTTGAAGCAGGGTGACGGGCTGTCGAACATATTGTTCAACATCGCATTGGAGGGTGCTATACGGAGGGCCGGCGTGCAAAGAAGCGGCACCATCATTACAAAATCTAACATGCTTCTCGGTTTTGCGGACGATATCAACATCATTGGAATCAACCGAAGAGCTGTGGAAGAGGCCTTCGGACCTCTCAGGAGGAATGCTGCGAGAGTGGGGCTCATCATTAACTCTGCTAAAACGAAATACATGGTGGCTGGTAGAGAGCGTGGTAGTCCGACGGATGTTGGTGCTGAGGTGGTGTTAGATGGGGAAACTTCTGACGTAGTCGACGAATTTATTTATTTGGGTACACTAGAGGTTAGCCATGAGATAAAAAGGCGGATTGCAGCTGCAAACAGGGCCTTCTACGGATTGCGTAATCAGCTGAGGTCCCGTAGTCTGCAAACCCGTACTACACATGCACTCTACAAAACACTAATTCCGCCCGTGGCCCTCTGCGGCCATGAAGCATGGCAAATTAGAAAATGGTGTTTGGCGCAGACACATGAACCATGAAGTGTACCAGGTGTACAAATCGGCGGATATAGTTAAGCGGATAAAACACGGCAGGCTGCAGGGGGCTGGGCATGTAGCTAGAATGCCGGAAGAACGACCAGCGAAGACTATATTTAGCAGAAATCTCGATAGAGGCCGTCGACTTTGAGGTAGGCCCCGCACTCGTTGGATGTTTGCTGTCGACGAGGATACCCGCGAAATAGGTGTTAGGGGAGATTGGAGGATAGCAGCCCAAGACCGAGTGACATGGCGACGTATTCTGGATTCGGCATTGGATCGATAAACGGTCTGTCATCGTAAAAGTAAAGTAAGTAACCACTGAACCGTTTGCTATGAAATTTTCCACATGCAAGTAAAATACTCTAAACTAGTTATACCATGATTTTCATCAATTTTAACCCACGGACAAAAAAAGTTACATACGGACAAAAATGGTAAATTTTCTTCGAGTACAGGCCTCAGAATAGTTGACGTTACCTTCTCAATGACATCTATATCACCAGAAAAGCGCAAAAATTGAAGGCTCTTGGCTAGAACACGTACTGGTACTGTATGAAGTATTACATAACTTCATGAGAGCAAGCCTACTTGACAGAATGAAGTAGCAAAATACATCTCGAGTACCATGGAACGGGGTGAAATTGATCAATTTCTATAACAATTTCCAACTAACAAGCTTCATGTATATTTCTCTCGAAATAGTATAATTTTAAAACAAGTACTGGTACGTGCTCCAGTAAACCTCTATGGCTATTGGTGATATTTCTATCGTCTACTTCATGAAATAAATTCGATTATTCTATAAGGTAGTATGAGGTAAATTGGGGTGAAATTGATCACCATTGAAAACCATATATTCTTTTGGCAATATTTTTTTTTTCGATATGCTAAAGATAAATGGTGATTTCTGTACTGAAAAATATCATTTACAGCTATTTTGGATACGAAAATAACGATATTTCAGGTTAAAATTTGTTCATTTTATTTCTCGAGCTACTAGTTGCTAAATTTGCTCTTATTGGATCGTCGTTAGACCGATTTAAATTCGGTTTGTTGCAAAAGCTCAAAAACTAGCTTTGAAATTAAAATCTTTGTGGTTTCCTGCGAATTCATCAGTATTTCTTTAATGGTATGGTATGATCATTGTTGAAAATTACATTTTTTGAGCTTTTACTTTACTCACATCTCCAAATTTAACATAATTAACCCTCAATTAAGATTACTTGAAGTAAATTGAATACTTTTTTTGTTGTTTGAAAACTTGTTTGATCTAATTTGATTTGAGTTTTGACTGAGTTAGAAGAATTTTTCGAAAATATGAAAAATTACACCGGGCATGCAAGGGTTAACTTTGACAGGTATGTGAATCATGCAAAAGTTGCGTTTAAGGACACGTTAACTTTGCTTAGTGTTGTAAGAGCAATATCTTTTGATTAGTATTTCCTATCAGGAATTTTCAGGTGATCAATTTCACCCCACTGATCAATCTCACCCCATTCCACGGTATAATACAGCAATGCGCAAACCTGTTGCTATGACAACTGTTAACCAGCGCATGCGCAAATGTGTTGTTATGCACAGTGCAACTAGATTGACAATCGTTTTTATCAGTGGCAGTTTTAATTGATTATAAATTGATAATAATACTCCCAACCTTAGGTTAAATCTGTGATGGTCGTGTCCAAGTGGCATGTACACTTCATATGAAATGACCCGTTTGTATTTTGATATTTGCTTTTGCCATTTACTTTAAAGTATTGCAGCTCAGAAATCTTTAGTTGTATAGAAAAACTTTCTAGAAACTAGTTGTAGGTAATTGATGATGAAAAAATATTTTAAGCAAAAACAAATATTCTATGCAGAAAAAAATCAAATAAATACAAAAATTTTAATACGGGGATATTTTATTTATTTATTTTTATGAAAACTAGAAGTTAAAATAAAATTTTCGGTAACAAGTCCGAAATGGAGAAACGTAGGACATTATTTTGAGGTTAAGCATTTGTTTAGTTCCAAAAATAATTGTATTCCAATGACATTAAATGATTTTGGCAGTTTAACGACTGATTATGAATACTAGTGTATATTCGCGTATATTCGCGGGTGGCAAAAAAGAATATATTCAAAATTCGCGGTATTTTCGCGGCAACTCTTTACTTCAGAAAATACTAAATAAAGTGATATTTTTGGCAGGAAACAAAAACTAGTAACTGTTTTATTCAATTTGACGTACGGTAATTTAACCGAACAATTCATGATTTCTTCGCATTACTGATTAAAACCACATACTGTATCAAATTGTCCCTAGTCTTATTTTGGTGTCAGCAGGCTCGTTTTATTTAAGTTACACTGGCTCACACTATGTTCCATATCTGCCGAGTTTCCAGGAATTGATTAATGTTCTTTGCCAACTGGAAAAAGCTCAGGAAAACTCCCGCGATCCGAATACCTACAAAAAATATAAACCTATCTCACTATCAGGTATTTTGAAAAATGCTTGCTAGTACTTTGTTCATCTTGCAACTTCAATTTTATGACTGCACACGCTGGAATTCTATCTTGCAGGTTACCAATCGCCAAAATCTTTGCTCGAAGAGGATCTAGCGACCGAACCTTTTGAAGACAGTTCCATCCAGGTTGACGAAATCGCGTTGTATAGATTGTGTAGGAAAAGTTGCTATCGAGGTGCCCATTAATCTTCAGCTTTGTCCGTGTCGCTGGTTTTCAGCAATTTCCCAGTTTTAAAATCTGAATGTTGCAGGATTGACATAGAATGCTGCGGTTTATCATTACTTTCACGGCACTTCGCGGGTTTTTGTAAATTTCGCGGCCGATGCAGGATTTCGTGGAATTTGCAGCTTCCGCGAAATCGCGATTTAACACTGGCCCTAATGATTACTTAGATGAATGCATACATTTTCACGTTATATCATATCTAGGAATGAAAAAACATGGGAATGAAAACCAAACTATTAGTTAAAACAAGATGGATGGAAATTTTTTTAAATTTTTTAGTTGCATCTTGAAATTATTTCAATACTTTTGCTAAAGTGTCCAGGATAATGAAATGAAAAACAATTTTTTAAAGTTAAGTTTTGGAACATTTTTTCAAAATTCGAACCGTAATGTTCAGGATGACTAGTTTTCTGAAATCATTCGCATTTAAGATATTTCTGAATCAAGTTTAGAAAGTTAGAATATTTTGACAAACTACGCTTTTTTACTAAGTTATTTGTGGTTCTTCAGCTACAAGCGTATATTTAAAGAAACGTGTGAATAGTATTTACTCACAGATAGCAAAAAGATTGGATGAACAATTTAGAAGTTATCTCTATGTTTATATGGACATTCGTTGAACAATTCTAAGGACGGATATATTTTTTTAACACTTTGCCTTCCGCGATGAATAGTCACTAAAGCCACCGATGCATTGCATAACTCGGTAATAAACAAAAAGAACTCGACAAACGGTAGCGTCGCTCAGCGTCGCCCATGCTCACGCGCCGGTTAATTGCGCTCACGCTAGCGCACGTGTTTGGAAACACATGTTATGGCGCTCTCAACCAGAATGCCCAAAATGTACTGAAAGTTAAGCACGAGAAAGAGACAGGTCAAGAAATGCCATAGGCCAGTATAAAACAGCTAGGTATGTGGTGACCGGATCGAAGGGTAAAAGCCTTTCGCTCTGAGTTACCTGCAGGGTACTATTTAAGCTTTTGTGTAAATAAAGTAAGTTGAATCTACCGCTCAAGTCTCGAGTTGTAATTCCGTGCCGACGGCACGTACAGGGTTTTCTGGAGAAAGTCCTGGTAGGTTATACCCAGGATATAGGTATACCTACACATGTGGTGACAGCTAAAGAAAAACAAACGCCAGTTCTGACTGAGTGGATATAAAGACCGAGTGGACTTAAAATTCAATTAGAAAATCGTGAGGATAGCAGTAAATTAAGTGAAAGCGCAACTATTTTGTCGCTGAAGTGCTGCGCATTGCGCGTTTTGTATTTTCATCATCCAGAACTGAACTAGAAAATCGTGAGGATAGGAGTACACACATTTGGTGACAGGCGGTTCAGGAAAAGAACCCTGCAAGGACATTCGTGGTTAACGCATTTGGTGACAAGCGGTCGTCCCACGCCGAGAACTGATTTTAATAAGTATCAAGTGAGCATTTTCTGTGTTTTGAACGGTTTGTTGAATGCGCATACGGTTTTCGGTTCTGTCGGTTTGATAAAACGGTGAACAATTACAGTGTTTTTGCAAGTAATTAATTCCAACTCCATCTTTCAATAAGTGTTAAAAGAACGGAGAAAACTAAAAGTGCCCTATTGTGTTTTTTTATGTCTTAAGTGAAGAAGACCAAAGAAAAAAAAACGGAACCAAATCTCGCAATTAACCAGTTAATGATAACGGCCGGGAAAAAAAAGAAACACATGCAGTAAGTGACTTATTAACACCTCTACGGCCTCTACATATTGGAACAGCCTGACATATTGGAATAGCCAGACAACTGTGAATTATCGTATTAAGAAGGTGCCGAAGTTACGTAGTGGAAATTGAAGTAGAGATGTCCACGACAATGGCCGGCCCTATACCAAGGATATTCGGGTCAGAAACACATAATAAGAAAAATTTGGGTTTAAATAATTTCGCACATAGTTATTAAAAATAATCGTGGTACACCAGAAGCAGCTGAGTTTTAAACGGGAGAATATACATTGTTTTTTTTTTCACGAGACATGTGATATCGAATAGCTGTCCAATGAACACGTAATATATCGTTCAACGTAGAAAAATTTATGAATTTACAAAGGGAGCGACAAAATTCAGTCAAGTATAAGCCATTCAGGAGCTAGTGACGATGGAAGAGAACGACGGTAAGACACATTAAAAAGCACAAGTGACTTCATTAGGTAAAATACATCGTGTCAGATTATCCCCCATAGTTACAACAGGGTTCCTCGATTGGTTTATAATTATTTTGATTTACTGGTTTTATCAAGTCTACTTGGGTCGAAAGGCCAATTTTCATAAATAATCATATCGCGCCGCTAATGCGCTGAAGAAGATTTTATTCCACTAACGACAAGCATTGAAGCTCTCAGCACGCATGAGTGCACGCTAGAGACTTCTTTTTTGTTACCCGACAAAATAATTAAAGCGGCAAAGCGGGGAGCAAACGGACGGCAACACCGCTGGCAAAACGAATTATAGAACGAAAACGGACACTCGCAGAGTTGCGCACATAATTATCCAAAGTGAGAGTTCTAGCATACGAGTGGCCATACTGTAAGTACGGAAATTCAGGGCTACGTTGTCGCTATCAAAAATGAAGAAATATAAAAAGAGCGTGAGAGCGTAACTACGAATAGCGCGCACACACGTTGCTTACAAAAGCTAGTCAGTTGTACTAATTTTCGGGTACACTGTCTCTGTTTATGAATTCTGCAGTGTTATTGCGATCAGCTGTGCCAGCCACGGCCAAGGTCGTATTTTGTAAGCATCTATTTTAATGGCCGATGGTAGAACGTTCTGCTAGCATAAGCAAAACGAATCCAGTAGCGATGAAATGTTAAGTTGGTCAAAGAATGAAGTGGATCAATAAGCGCAACGCGCGCAGCAACAAATTTAAATATCCGCTAATGTTAACAGACTGCAAAGATACGTTATGATGAATGTTGTCGTAAGGAGACAGAAGTTACAATATTATGGATGAGAATCTAATTGACCATCTAACCCATCTAATTTGAACATTTTCAACTTTTGAATAATTGTAAAATTGGTTCGATTACACTATACGAAAATGATTATTTTAGCTCAGAAATATCAGGAAAAAAACTTAATAATAATAGTAGTTTAATTAGGTTATAGAGATAAACGTTGAAGCTTTGACACCAAATGGTTCGAACCTTGCTGTTCAGATTTTTTGATGGCGCGACGAAGAAATTAGAGTCGGTCACGCTATGTTATCACATCTGATTCATTCTGAGAAAAATTGGTAGCTTATAGCTAGCAACTGATGAACGCTCCTTTCATTATAACCAACAGTGCGCTCATCGTAACCATTCAGGAAGCGGCTTGCAATAGCACGTTTACTTCATCCACCGATCCGTGATCCCGGATTTGCCAGTCTGAAGTGCTACACTTTTTACTGCGTTCGGCAGTAATTCTGTCTAACTGGAATGACAGGCGCTTAATCATTTTTACCGACCAAACATCCCAACCGATGCGATGAGGCGCGTACGCTTATAAATAAATTAGTTACGTTCCCAGTTGAAAGCTCGTTGAACAACCCCGTTTGTCCGAAAAAAAACGAACGGGATGAGATGACAGGGTAATGTGTGGAAAATTTTTCACTCTTTTTTTCGTTTCCAACAAAACATGACCGATTACGCCTCCCGCTAGGACTTTTTGTCACTTTTTCACAATGTCCGTTTACTGTTTTTCCGCTACCATAGCCACTGATGAACACTCTCACGCAAAATCAATCAATATAAAAAACGATGGGATGACATGAACCAATTTTTAAAATTTTATACACTTTATGTTGGATGCTTGCTTAATTTATCGTGTCTGTCGTGTGCATGACCAGTGGCAAAACCATCATGTTTAGAAGAACAAAGGGATTTTTTTGTAAGTTTTGTAAATTCACAGTGATTGTATTCAACCTGACTAGTGATTATTGTATGCCTTATATATACCTATGTGAAAACTCTTTTATGTGTAAACAACTAAGTATTATCATGTTTGTAAGGTTAATTTTAAAAATAAACTATTCACTATTTAAATGACCATTAAAAAACATTAACCTACTTTGTTTTCAGTTACGAGTGTTAAAGTATCTCAAATTCAAGCTTTTAACATAGTAAGTGAAATGAATGAACAACCGTAAATCAAGATCAATTTAAAAAAGTTGAAGCCCTGTCGTCGCTCTTCACGTGGTTTAATGCTAAATTTCAGATTTCAATCATTCAAAAATCTGTAGTCAGCACCTTCAGTAATCATCCGGAGTAAACGATTCACTGCTTCTAATCAAAGCCATCGTTTCGATCAGGAGTCACATCAATACTATTCCACTGAATACGCTTCCAACGAAAGAGAGAAGACAAAAAAAAAGTTTCCGGAAAAGCCGAAAAGTGCAAGCAAGATAATGAAAAGATGCCTCAAACAATGCCTGGATGTGGAAATTGAAGCGAATGGCAAACAATAACAGAAAATGAAAGTTTTCATTTGGTATGAGGCAAATTTCCGGTAGCGTTGTAATAAGTGCAAAAAGGAAGGTTGCTTATTTTTCTTCTGTTTGCCTGTTCCCACCGAAGTCAATCGACACTTCTCAATGCACTCATTATTCAGTCGAACGGAAGTTTTTTTTTTGCTGCTGTAATCACACGAAATGCGGTGTGTATTTACACGAGCTGTTCCAGTGCACTCTAGGGGAGATTTGTTACGCAAATTATCGCAGCCTTTCCATCCCAATGAAACTGTCGCAAATTGTGAAACAGCGTAACAGCATAAGTTTTAAGTACAGCATTGCGATAGTTGTTCAATAATGACCACTAGTAAAATCGAATATGTATCGTTTAAATGGACGAGTTTGGTTCATCCTGTTAATGAATTTTAACGCAATGGTTCATCATATACTGGGGCATATGGTAAACGATACGTTTTAATCAACATTTATTTGCCACGGCAAATTATTGTGTTATGGAGACAGTTATGTCTATTCAGTGTCTTACTTTATGAAGAATTTCATAAACTAAGATTTTATTGTGACCTCATGCTAGTTGTGCGAAAATGTCTGATTTTGAGTCAAATAATCGTCATTCGCGGGAAGTATTACTTTAATCATTTCATTCCAAGAAAGAGGCGGCTGAAGATCGAGAGTTAAAAAGGGAACATCCAGAAATGATGTAGCATTTGGGAGGGATGGGTTGCAGTTTTGTGACGAAATGGGACGATGGGGAGGATGAGGACAAGCAAATATGTAACTAAGAAAAAAATTTGAGTCATGTTTTCAGCTCGCTCATTATTCGCTTTCCCAGCTGCACACACTGTCTGCCTATAATGAACTTGGATGTTGACGGGTAAAAAGTCGTTGTTAAACATAAAAATTAGTTCGAAAAACTGTAATGAATCTTTTCGTAAACATAAAGTTGAAGCGACGAACCGGGCTAGCAATTACTATGCGGCACTTTGACGTAAGCTTACGCATTTCTACACTGGCTTGAGGCACAAAATTTCTCAGGAATGGTTAAAAAGCTATAATATTTCTAGGGCAACTGTTTTGAGTTTAAGGGCAGCATTCACGCGCTTTCGTCGACCATTGTTACATTTGCCAAATTCATTTTTACCATATTTTTTACTAAGAAATAAAATATAATTACAACCAAGTGCAGAAAAGAATTTCTTTATCCAAATTCCGAATAAACTTAAACAAAAAAAAAGACTAGGTTTTGCTCTACCATTATGCCCACAACCTATAATGACATTCGAGCAACACTTGCCATGATTTATAGCTTTTGATAGGGCTGTCTGCTAAATCTCATTTGTCAACAACGCTAATGCGGTTAACCATCTCAATTCTACTAATTGATGTTGTGCTCGAAAAACTAAGTCATAATCATTTTGCTTCAAGTCTAATCTGCTCCCAAAGAATGTGGCTCCAGTTGAAGTTTGCGCTTTTTTATTCACTCCACATGCATCTGTGTGCATGTCTGTTCACATGTGGTTAGCATAACTTTTGTCGAAAGTTGTGATATTAGCTTGCACACCTATAAATCTGTTTGTGCACTCGCGAGGATAGATGTTTTCTCGCACTTTTGTCCAACAATCTGCAAAAAAAAAAACGCTAGACTTTCCAGTTCGCTCGCTCGCTCGACAATGTGTTAGCTAACTGGCGTAAACCGCCAGAAAAACTTCGAACTCTTCCCTTACCGTGACTCGTCGGCATTTACTGCCCGCAGGGGTTGTTTTCCCATTCCGTTACACGAAACTAAACTGTTTCTTTTTTACTGGCTGCCACCCAGTCGTGTTCGTTGCGTATCTGGGGAATGGTCCAGGATTTAGAGCAAAGCATATTGGGAATACCAGACAAGGCAAAAAGTTGGCACAATGCTAGGGTAGCAACATGTATTGCGTCTTAGAGGCATTTGTTGCGTTTCTTTAGTTTCTGATAGAACGTTGATAAACACAATATGTTCCATTATTTCATTTCTTTGATTAAATGCATCTAAGTTACTAAGGAGTCATTTCATTGACACTAGAAAATGGAATCTTGTTTCGCTGGCAATAATTATTGTTATTACTCTACCATTTTGCGCCTTGTAATGCATTCACCACTGGCAAAAGTATCGACTAAAATGTTTGGTGAAAAGACCATAAATTTTGTTCGACTTACCCAAACATTGCAAAATGCAACACTGTACGTTAAGGTTATGACTCTCTCTCATATGCTTGTCAAGTAATAGATCGTTTTCAGCGCCATGTGAAAAACAATGCGTTTGTAAATATTCCGGACTTGGTCGTTTAGCTTTGTTTCTTGCTGTTAAACATTAACCCTTCTATGCACGAAACAATTTCAGTCTAGTGGAATTATTTCTGTTGATCAAGTCTCTAACCGTCTTTTTCCTTTAAAACAATATGAAATTTTTTTAACAATATGAAATCAATATGAAAGAGCTTGTTTATAGATAACATGGACATAAAGAGGTTAAGCCCATTTTCAAAGCAGTGATGATTCGTTAGCGTAAATGGGATAAAATAATCTCTAGTTTCACCTAGGCTGAGCACATAAAGCAGGTGGCTGGAGTCCGTGGTTAAGAGTAATTAGCTAGGCTGGAGTCAAGCCGCTGAAAGGTAAAACCATTAACCTCACACCACATTTATCCCCTTGTAGTCGCTCATCGTGAGTAACAAGACTCATAACATTGTTTTTATGGCTGTAAACTATGCAATCCTGTCTCAAAACATGCAATGAAATACCCCGTACCTTACACAGGGATACGCTGTTCAGTACCGTGAACCGCATGTCTCCTCGTTAAGTATCGAGATCTCATCCCAAGTTTAATGTCATTTTGTTCGTTAGTATGCCAGATGATTGCGCTAGACAAAGCGGTTAGCGCAGATCAGATGAGGTTGGAAACCAATTTACATTTTGATTAATAATGTTATATTAATAAAAAAATCATTTTGTAGAAATTGTTATATAGGTCATTCCATACGAGTGACCCCGAAAAAGCACAAACTTGGACACGACCATCACAGATTTTGCTCAAAGTTGGGAGAATTATTCATCTACTGTCACTTTGCTAAAATCCCAAATTTAGTGTCGATTGGAATACTCCCCGCTCTGTGGGACGCCCTGTTTATGCAAGAAGTGTTGCCAGCTAAATTATTTTTGTATTTGAAAATTAATTTACATTTTTCGGCAAATGCAGCCATTTTTATTTCAAATTTGATAATTTCATCGTGTTCCTTGGAAAATGTCACGTGAGAAACAACTACACAGTGGAACAATTTTTTTGCCTTGGCTCCTATGTATGATTTTTTGATGAAGTTTGATGCGAAAATAAATTACCCTGAGTTTGAACATATTTCAACTTAAGGGGCAACAATGGCGCCATTTCGAATTTTTGAGAAACCGGTAATTTTTGGACAAACTCTTAGAATTTTGATATTTGGCCTCAAAACAAAATGGCGTCGAAAAAACCAAAGAAATTACCGGTTTCTCAAAAATTCAAAATGGCGCCATTGTTGCCCCTTAAGTTGAAATATGTTCAAACTCGGGGAAATTCAGTTTTGCATAAAAATACACAAAAAGTTATATATAGAAGCCAAGGCAGAAAAAAAAGTCAATTTTTGTTGCACTGTGCTATCATCCCGAGGTAATATGAGCCAATCTCGAGATATAATTTTTTACGAAAAAAGTTGTAAATTTCGTAATGATTTTTTTACAATTTATAGACGTAAGACACCCGCAAAATAGTAATAGGTGAATTTTGAAGAAAATAAACCGAGGAATCCAGAAAAAATATATTTTTCACCGAAGGTGTTGCCAGATAGATAATTTTTGTATTTTAAAAGTAAATTTGCATTTTTCGGCTAATGCAGCTAATTTTTTTTTTTAATTTGATGGTTTCAACGTATTTCTCGGAAAATTTTACGTAAGAAACACTTATCACCCCGTGGTAATATAAGTCAATCTCAAGATATAGCATCTTTACTAAAATAGTTTTTAATTTCGTAATTAATTTTTCATAAAAATGTTATATCTCGAGATTGGCTCTTATTACCTCTAGCTAATAAATGTTTCTTACCTAATTTTTTTCGAGTAATATGATGAAACCATCAAATTAAAAATAAAATTAGCTGCATTTACCGAAAAATGCAAATTTAGTTTTAAAATACAAAAATAATCTATCTGGCAACACTTCCGGTCAGAAAATTTTTTTTTCTGGATTCCTTGGTTTTATCTTCTTAAAAATTTACCTATCACTATTTTTCGGGTGTCTTACGTCTACAAATTGTAAAAAAAATAATTACGAAATTTACAACTTTTTTCGTGAAAATGTTGTATCTCGAGATTGGCTCATATTACCTCGGGATGATAGTTGTTTCTTACGTGAAGTTTTCAAAGGAACACGATGAAATTATCAAATACTTTCCCTCAAATCTCAGATATGAGGTCGATGTCATGGATCGACATATAGCGTGTGTTGAATTAGCAGTCAACTCAATTTCTCCACGTGATGATTTGTTGGTTTTTGGTGATTGCAATCGTCCCGGCCTAAATTGGAAAAGACATCCGTGTTCTAACCACATGTACACCGATGCTCTCCAATCTACTATCAATTCAAGCACTGCGCACCTGTTGAACGGAATGTCACTTCTAAACATGCATCAAATCAATCACATACTGAACAATGATGAGAGAATTCTGGATCTCGTTTTCGTTAATCAGCGAGCTATGAATGACTGTGATATCGGTTCATGTGGAGAGGCCCTTTCTAGGATTGATGAAAGATACCATCCACCCATTCTGCTTTCTTTTCGTCGTACTGCGGACGTCTCATTCGTAGACGAGTATGACCTTACAGCACGAGATTTTATAAAAGCTGACTATGTCTCCATCGATGAACGATTGAGAGCTGTGGATTGGAGACTGCTTGAAAGCTTTCATTGTATAAATGATGTTGTTGGATATTTCACCGAGATAGTATCGCGTATCGTAGCAGACTGTGTCCCTGTAGTGCAGCCACGACGGACACCAACTTGGAGTAATGCAGAACTTAAGAGGCTGAAACGTTGTTGTTCACGGACTTTTCGAGCGTATCGGAACAGTCGTTGTGAGCTTACCCATTCGAGATTTACTCTGGCCAGTCGTCTATATAGAAAACTTAACAAGAAGTTGTACAAACGCTACCTCAAACGTGTGGAACGAAATCTCCGGACAAATCCGAAGGGCTTTTGGAACTACATTAAATCTCAACGAAAGGAAGATGGTCTTCCGGCGGCTGTATTTTTGGATGACGAAGAAGGAACAACGAATAGTAGCAAATGTTCTTTGTTCGAAAAGCATTTTGGTAGTGTGTTCTGCAGCGAAACGACGACTGCTGAAGACAGTGCAACTGCTTTGGAGGACGTTCCAGTCGAAAGACTCGATGCGGATGTTTTCGTTGTTGATGAAAAAGATGTCGAACTGATAATTAAAGAGATGAAGCAATCTTTCGCTCCTGGCCCAGACGGAATTCCTGTGGTTTTGTTGAAAAGTTGCTGCGAATATCTGAAGGCTCATCTTGCCTTTCTGTTCAACTCGTCATTGGCATCCTCCACTTTCCCAAGCATCTGGAAGTCTTCTTACATGTTTCCTATCTTCAAAAAAGGTGACAAACTAAACGTAGAAAACTACAGGGGTATTACCTCTCTTTGTGCATGCTCGAAGGTTTTGGAGTCCATCATGAACAATTACCTCTTCTTTCGGGTGAAGAATTATTTTAGCACCTCCCAGCATGGCTTTTTTCCAGGCAGATCGGTATCGACTAATTTACTGGAGTTCCCGTCACATTGCCTGCGTACATTAGATCAACGCCTTCAAATTGATGCGGTGTACACTGACCTGAAGGCAGCATTTGATCGTGTCGACCATCATATTTTGTTGGAGAAGCTGAGACGTTTAGGGGCTTCGGATCGACTTGTTGCATGGATTAGCACGTATTTTGCGAGAGACGGATGGCGGTAAAACTTGGAGCATCGCAGTCACAATGGTTTTGCAATAAGTCAGGTGTCCCGTAAGGTAACACAGTAGGATCATTGTTATTCTCCTTGTTTATCAACGACATCACATTTCTGTTGCCCCGTGGCTGCCGATTTCTTTATGCCGATAATTTAAAATTTACCTGGTTATTAAATCGATTGATAACTGCATTACACTGCAGAGCTTGCTAAATATTTTCGCCATTTGGTGTCGCAGGAACAGACTTACGCTTACTATTGAAAAGTGCAATGTTATCAGCTTCTATCGTATAACATCACTAATATTGTTTCAGTATACTATTGACGGGAAAACTCTTGATCGCTCTGATGGTTGTATCAAAGACTTGGGAGTTTTGTTGGACACAGAATTAATCTTCAATCAGCATTATTCATCCATCATCAACAAGCAATTAGGAATGATTTTAAAAATTTAGAAATGCTTCAACGATCCTTGTACACTGCGCAAACTCTACTGTTCATTAGTTCGTCTGATTTTGAAAGCTGCCTGCGTAATATGGGACCCGCATTACGACGTGTGGACTGATCGTATCAAACGTATCCAAAAATTGTTTGTTCGTCGTGCGCTACGGAATTTACCTTGGAGAGATCCGGATAATCTTCCACCGTACGAGAATCGTTGTGCTCTGATAGTTCTGCGAACCCTTGAACAACGACGAAAGTGCTTGAAAGCAAGCACCGCTTTTAAAATTTTGACATCAACTTATGACTCACCGGCATTACTAGCTACAACTTCACTGCCCATCTCGTCCGAGCAGACAATTCAACCTGATTCGTCTGAATTTCCAACGAACCAACTATGGCATGAATGAGCCCATTAGGTCTATGGCTGAAGAAGTTAACAGTCATCCTGAAATGTATAATTTTTAGTGTGTCCAACTGTGACTTGTTTTCTTGTTTTCTTTTTGTTTATAGTTGAAATAATTGTGTATAATAATAATTTGTAATTTATGTTTGAAAAGATGATGGGTTTTTTAGGTTCGTTTGAGAATGGACGTGTTGTTCAAACTCATATGGGCTTTTTCCCATCCGTATATTTATTAAGACCACAAAAGGTTGGATGAATCAAATAAATCAAATCAAATCAAATCAAAAAAATCAAATCAAATTTAAAATAGAAATGGCTACATTGGCCGAAAAATGTATATTTAGTTTTCAAATACTAAAATATTTTATCAGGCAACACTTACGGTCAAAAGTTATATTTTTTCTGGATTACTTGGTTTATTTTCTTCAAAAATCATCTATCATTATTTTTCCGACATCTTACGTCTATGAATTGTAAGAAAAAGAAAAATAAGATTTTGAACGAAAATTGCGTGACTTTGCAATAAAGAGGGGGTCCTACAGAGCGGGGGGTATTCCAATCATGCTCGTCATTCTCCTCAGTATGTGGAAAGAGCGGAGAAAAAAATCACCGCGCACTTCCCTTTCAGTATGTGCCTGCGTGTAGCAAATGCTTTCACCACACTGCTTCTTTCTTCACTCCGAAGTGTCTCAACCAACTTCCAGAGAGACAAACACACTTCCGGCTCACCTCACATCTGATAGGAACAAGAGGGGTGAATCACTCTACAGAGAAAACGCAGAAGTACACCACAGTGTCCACTGGCGAGTAGTCCCGAAAGTAAAAAAAACACCTACCGGGCAAAAGTGTAGTCCTCGTGTAGCTATACAGCGAAAACGAATTCGACTAGAGTAAACTCGACCGGCACGAGCAACGCAGTCTATATTTTTCTCCCAATTTCTTTTCCTCTTCTGCCAAGCTCAAAAAACAAACTGTAAAACGCACCGTAGATAGCTCTGCTGTGTAATTATTATGCGTGATGTCCATACGTGTGAGAAAGTACACCATAGTTCATTGTCTCGCAAGAGAGAGACTTCAGATTACACCGCGGTGCTTTTAGGAAGCTCACCAGCTAAAAATCGTCCGTCTTTCTCTTCTAGCATGTGCGTTGATTTGCTCTTTAGTGTGAGAGCAGTTGTTTTCGCAGTGCAAGATGTTCTCCTGCACTCTAGAGATTTTCTGAGGAGCAAAGACAAGCATGATTCCAATCGACACCAAAATTGGGATTTTTCCAAAGAGACAGCAGGTGAATAATTCCCTCAACTTTGAGCGAAATCTATGATGGTCGTGTCCAAGTGGCACGTACACTTCGTATGGAATGACCCATATGCTGATTTCATAGGTATTTTGATGGATCTATATAGTCTACTTCTTTCTCATAACGAAGAAAATGAAATGAGAATATTGATACAAAACTTAACATTCAGGAAAAAATATATCATAAAAACGTTATTAAAATATGACAATTGAGAGAGAGAAAAAGGGAGAATTATATGTACAATAGAAAGGAAAGTATGTTTAAGGACAGAAAGCGGAACCAAAAAGTTAAATCAACAATAAGAAGCAGGAAACTGTAAGTAGCAAACAAATATGAGAAATAAAAAAAGAGAAAAAAAAGAAATGAAGAACAAAGCGGGTGCAGATGAATAGAATTAAAAACTAAAATTTTTTTTTCTTGCCAATTTTCTAATTATTTCGGCAAAAAACGAAATCGAGATAAAGGAGATGGAAACGTGTTTCAAGTTATACGATGCATTTGAACTTTGCAAATGGAATTGACAACTGAGAAAAATGAAATTTATTTATCAGGAAAAGTGATGTTTTATAAAAAATATGGACTAAATTGAAAATTAGAAGTCTAAAAATGATAACAATGAAAAAAATAAATGAAACTGGATGGTTAGCAAACTTTGCGGTAAGTGCTAACTGGGAAACGATTAGCCATAGTGAAGACTGGATCCCAACCCCGGTGGAAGCTTTGTCGTTATATGCTAACAGAGAAGGGTTTTCCTACGTCTGTTCTCCCATATGGGTGGCCAGCGTCTGATCCAGAGCGGGCGACTGATTTATGAAATCCGTTTTCACACAAGCTATATACAAGACGGTGGCATCGCCGCTAGACTAGCTATCGCGGCCCTAGTGAGGCAAAATGCTGAAAGTACCCTACTACGAGACAGCCCGAAATAAATACGAATCGAAAAAATCGGTATCGACTCAGGCGAAAGAAAAGGGACAATGATTGAAAACTAGGTACATGAAACGCCAGAACTTTATTCGGACCGGACACGTGAACATCTTAGCCAGGAAACTGTGAAAAGTGGAAGTGTAAGTTGCAGCCATCCAGAAAATGTGGTAGCCGAAAACGCGAGAAAGTTAGTTCCGAACAAAAGATTCTATCGTTCTAAGCTGAACGAGGTGTCGATTTCGTCGTACAAGGGAAACAGATTAAGCGTGTCATGTGGTGGAGAATCCATCCAGGTGGAGGTGGAGATCCATCACACCGTATTGAGAACCAAGGGCAGATTCTTCAATTACAGTCTCATCAATGTACACGCACCGACAAACCACAAGTGAAAGAGGAATTTTATGAGCTCCTAGATAGACTTAAAGTGGCCAAAACGTCATCTGGGATGCAAACAGTTTGGACAAGACCAGTTCTTTCGTCCCATTATTGGCAGACACAGCCTACATGCTACCAGTAACGAGAATGGGCTGAACTGGCCTGGTGAACGTTCATCAGGTGCCAGAGGTGTGGCAATCAGTAGTACAAACTTTACAAGAAAAGATATGCGGGAACACACATGGTAACATCCTCATGGCAAAGTCTGCTCTCAGATCGGCCATGTTCTGGTTGACGGTCGGCATTTCTCAGGCGTCATCGATGTGACGATCGCCCAAACGTCGACGTCGGTGGTAGGAATTATTAACGCCCGGCTGGCCAACGTATAGGTCGAGCACTACACGCAGCAGCAGCAGGTGGCTCGATGCGGAGTGTCAAGAGGTGATGGACGCAAAAACAACGTGGCAACAAATCGTGTGACACGCCAGATGAGGTGGAGTTTTTTGTGAAACTAGAGCTAAACTGAACTTCTATAAAGTGGTAAACGAAATCTGAAACTGGATTGTGCTGATCCCTGTTGCGTGCAAGGACGAGAAAGGGAACCTGATAACCGATGAGACAATGGGAACCATCTGTTGGGTACAACATTTCAAGTTGCTGTTAAACGAGTAGAGAGCATTCGACAGAAACAGAAGAGAAACTGAGGAGAATAGAAAAGTTGTGAACCATAAAACAGCATAAAAAGGATAGATTTTCAGCCCTACTTTTCGAAGCCAGGAGTGAGCTGAGCTGTTACGTGCAATCCATTGACTCATTTTAAAAGTTTGAAGGACTGGTTGGACGAACTCTCGCGTAACTTTTCTTTCCAAGTAAGTTCACTTCCACTTTGATTAATAATTAATTTATTTTTACATATAAATGTAGAGCTGACGATTGAAAAATGTACTAACTGGGGAAATAGTTATTTAGAAATTTACGAAAAATATATTCCAGCAGCTGGGACTCGAACCCACAACTTCTAATCTCCGGCCAGATACGCTTTCAATTACACCACCGCAAGACGTATAAGCCGGCCTCGCTAAATAGCTATTTTTTTATCGCTTGCACACTTTATCGGACGTCGTCATTTTTGTGGCATGAAATCATTGAAAGCTTTATGCATTATGAATGACGCTGTAACAAACGAAACAAAGCGTGAGAGAAGAGAATCGCCACCATTGATAGTTTCTCATCATGCGACAAAATAGTGGGTGTAATCACGGACTCATTCGTAACGTTGGACGAATCTATACTTTAGCATTGCCTTGGAGGGTGTGAAGTTTGTTACGGTTAAAAATTTGTCAAACAAAAGTGTGTGTAAATCGGTCACTTTTGTATTAAAATTGTACAGTATAGAGGGAAAATATTAAATCAAGTTTTCTTCTTGGCTCCTTTCATCAAGTTTTGTACAGCCTGCTTGGTCACTTTATTCGCCGCAGAACGCCAGTTAGTCTTGAACTAAATCTCGTTGGCAACTGGCTTTTGTGTCTTCTTGAGGTTACCCTTGACGATAGCCCAGTATTTTTCTATAGGGCGGAGCTCTGGTGTGTTGGGAGAGTTCATGTCCTTTGGCACCACCTGAACGTTGCTCGCGGCGAACCATTCCAAGGCCTTCTCGTAATGGCAAGATGCCAGATCCAGCCAAAACAAAACGGAACCATTGTATTGCTGAGGAAAGGCGACAAAAGGATTTTTTGTCAGGCACTACGGCATATAAATTTCTTGATTGACGGAAAAGATGGCCTGCCACACGAGATATCCACGATACAAATTTCGACTCTTAATGTATTTGAATATCTCTGCCAACTTTCCTACTCCAGTTGCCGTCTAATATTCCTGCCCAGGAAGCTGTTCAAAGTCTGTCTAGATGTAAGTACAGCTTTGGCGATCGTTTTCTGCCCGACTTGTTTTGCTTGTCATCACGATTTGGCGTCACCACCTTTTCGTAAGTCGACAGTCCGACTCATTTTTTGCTTGATTCACAGTTGGAGACAACACTTCCAGCTTGCTTGCGACATCCCGGACAGACAGGTTGGGATTCCGGTTGAAACTGCTGGCCACTTTTTAGTCGTTTTTGCGGCCTTCGGATTTCGATTTCCGCCCGATTTTCTCTTCCAGGCAGTCGACCTACGTTATCCAAAAACGTTTATTAGGTTAGTGACGGTGATTTTGGCCACATTCAATAACTTTGCCTACTTGGCGTGCGAACATTTCGGATTTTCGCGATGCGCGAACAAAATTCTGATGTGTTGCTTCATTTGCTTCTACGCTATTTTCATAATTGAAGAGCAATGTCGAAATCAAACATAAGGCTCAATACTATTTACACACATCTTAAAAATGAAAGGTGCTCAGGTTATTTTTAAAACACGATAAAAATAGTACGGCAAATTGAAGTTGACCAATTTTTGACCGTGACACCCTTTAGTAAGGAAAGCTGGTGTCCGAAGAAGCGGTACCATTGTCGCGAAGTCTCATATGCTCCTTGCTTTCGCGGAAGACATTGCTAGCGTTAGTACTAACCGCTGAGCAGTTAAAAAGGTATTTGTGGCGGCTTTTAAAAAGTAAGTGATACTCTAGTGTCGTGTGACAAAGAAGTTGGCTACGAAGTGAGAGATGTATCCACAGCTACGAATGAGACCTTTTACGGTTTGAGTAGTCAGTTGAGGTTATCCAAGGCCGACTGGCAAGCACTTGGAGTCTTTGAGCGTAGCGTCCTGCGTTCAATACTTTGCGGAAGACCTAAGAATGGGGAGTGGCGAAGGCGTATGATCAACGAAGCATATCAACATAGCTCACTTACTTACTTACATACTTAAATGGCCGTACATTCTTAGACATGGCCTGTACGACATAATTCCGCCAACTAATTGTTAAAGAGCAAAAAGCTAGTAATCTCGTCCCGGACGGTGTGTTTTACGGAGAAGCCACTGCCAACACACCCGAAGAAGCCGCAAACCTTTTTTCGTGCTTCTTTGAAAGCGTGTTTAACACTGTGCCGCTCCAGCTCCATCCTAATTGTTTTCAGCACGTACTTTCTCTCGACATTCGTCTACCGTTGTTCAATTTCTCTCGTGAGGATGTGTTCATAGCGCTTACTGAGCTTAATGAATCGAAAGGGGCTGGAACTGATGGATTAGCTCCTATCGTATTGAAAAAGTGCGCCTAGTCGCTAGTTGGTCCGGTAACATTGCTGTTTAATCGATCGCTGGATGAACAAACTTTCCCGACTTTATGGAAGACGGCCAAAATGATACCCGTTCACAAATCAGGGAGCACACGAAAAGTTGAAAACTACCGCGGAATATCAATTCTCTGCTGTCTAGGGAAGCTTCTGGAATCTCTGATGCATGAGGTCATGCTATCCGCAGTTAAATCGATAATATTGACCGATCAGCACGGTTTCGTCCTGCGTCGCTCTACAACAACTAACTTGCTATGCTACACCAGCGTATTATTTCGGAAAATTGAATGTCGAAATCAAGTGGACTCGGTATACATCGACTTCTCAAAAGCATTCGATACCGTTCCGCACACCTTCGCAATTGAGAAGTGAGACATATGGGCTTCCCCGATTGGACATCCGACTGGTTAATGTCGTACTTGACCGGTAGAAGCGCATTCGTCCAGGTGAACTCTGCACACTCTAGAAAGTTCGACATCCCGTCTGGAGTTCCACAGGGAAGTGTACTGGGACCGCTGATTTTCGTGCTTTTCATTAACGACTTGTGTCCACGTATTTCTTCTGCAAAGCTCATCCCCTTCAACATTGTTCTCGTCTCATGCCCGTCGAGAACAACCGGTCTAATAAGCGTTTTGCACAAGATGCCCTTTGCGTGAGAACTACGACGTTTTTACCGTAATTTTTTGTGGAGCCCACAGTAGACACGCCTCCCGCTGATAATTCGCCTTCTAATCTCGCTAGTATCGTTGTTCTCAGTCACCAATGAGCCAAGGTACACGAACTCGTCGACTACCTGACACTCACCACCATCGATTATAACAACACTACCTAGACGCGCCCTGTCGCGCTCAGCATCACCCGCTAGTATGTATTTCGTTTTAGACGTATTTATCTTCAGTCTAATCTTCTCTGCTTCACATTTTAGTATTGTGTACTGATCTTCCATCGCCTCAAATGTTCTGCCGACAGTATCCACGTTATCCGAGAAGCAATTGACCGGATTTAATGAAAAATGCGTGCCCCGCATGTCTATTCCCGCTCATCTCACAACACCTTCTAGCGCAATATTGAACAGCAGGCAAAAAAGACCATTACTTTGTCGAAGTCCCCTGCGAGATCCGAATAGGTCTCACAAGACACTACTCACACAACATTGCACATCCTCCATCGTAGCCTTTATCAGTCGGGTATGCTTCCCGGGGAAGCCGTGCTCGTCGAGTATTCCCCATAGCTTTTCACGATTGATCGTGTCATAAGCGGCTTTGAAGTCGATGAAGAGATCATGCACAGGGACTCTGTATTTGCGGCATTTTTTGGAGGATCTGCCGCAGAGTAAAGATCTGGTCCGTTGTGGTTCGACCCTCCATGAAGCCGGCCCTGTAACTTTCCACGAATCTGTTGGTTAGTGATGACAGCCGCTGGAAAATTATTTGGGATATCACTTGTAGGCGGCATTCAGGATAGTGATCGCTCGGTAGTTTCCACAATCTAGATAGTCGTCTTTCTTGTAGATGGGGCGAATAACCCCATCCTTCGACTTCTCCAGTAGGCATTCCGTTTCCCAAATCTTAACAATAAGCCGATGCAGATAACAAACCTACTTTCCCGGGCTCATCTCAAGAAGCTCCTCTCCGATGCCGTCCTTTCCAGCTGCCTTGTTGTTCGTAAGCCACCGGATACCATCAATAACTTCGCCTATCGATGGGGGTGGCACATCTCTGCTGCTTGCTGTAGCGACAGAGCCTTCTGCATTGCAGCTCTGGTCTCCTGCCTGTACGCCATTCAGATGTTCATCGAAGTGCTGTCTCCACCTTTCGATCACCTCACGATCATGTACCAATGTTGGGAGCTATGCTAGAAAAAGGTGCTACGTATGGCCATGTTCTTGGTGGCGGCGAAGTTAATTAGTCTTAGGCCATTTTCTCGCAGGATGACCGACGTAGTGCTACTGTTTTGAGTCCCGAACACAACCAGGACGAATGTCAGTAGAGCGGCCACCGAAGATAATATTCAGCAGAGAACTCGATGGAGATGGCGACTTCGTAGTAGACACCGTACTCGTTGGGTGTTTGGCGTGGATGAGGACGCCAGATCGGCGGGTGATGTTGTCACGTATTTTGGATACGGCACAGGGTCGTTAACAATTTGTCGCCATAAAAGTAAAGTAAGAACGTATCACGAAGTGAACATTCCATTTATTCTATTTTTTGTTGTTGGAAATAAAATACTCTTTTCCAGAGATCGTGGTGGTACGGCAAGAAAATCATGGAAATGAGGCGTTTGTAAAATAAAAAAATTAAAGGAAGTATATAAAATATATTCTTTATAAGCCTGAAAAACGTCTACCTTTATTGATGGGGTCGCCAACAGCCCACCAAAAATCTTTTTTTAATCCGATATGATTGAAATTTTAAAAAATCATGAAATGTTGGTTTGGACCAAAATTCTAATTTTGAAATTTGTACTTACTTTTAGATGAAGCAGTTGATTTGTGTAACCCCAAATACCAATCCAATGTAAGTATTTTTGGAACCGGGTGTGAGTATTTTCGGAGCTAGAAGCCAAAAGTCAAAATGACAAGCTCCGGTTTCTGGCGAACAGCTTGTAGTGGACGCCGTGCCGTGGAAGGAAATAATTTAAAATGTTTTACACGTTTTATCTTTAGCAACCCGGGTACGCTCGACTAGTCAGTAGCAAATAAAAAATAGGATAATACCAAATTGTTGAGAGAACGAAACCTTTCAACTATCCATTGAAAAGTTTCTGCTTGATTCAAACGAATAATGTGTATATCTTTAAATGATTGCGAATATTTTCATTTGACATCTGTCTGTTAGTTTTCACTATAATATGTATAGAATAAAAAAAGCCTTAGGATCGTGCATTTTTGACAGTTCGCATCTGACTGCTGACACGTACGTGTCAGCTCTGTGTGTTGCGTTTTACAGGGCGAATGTAGGAGAGATTTAAAATTATGAGTTTTTTGATTCATCGCCGAAACATTTTGTAATACCATTAAAAGTTCCTCGTTAAACCTGCTTTTGCACACTTAGGCACACTTCTATTTTAAAGGCGTAGTATCAAGTCATAGACATAAATCGCGATACGATGGCCCTATTGACATAATCGATTTTCACGTTCCCGTTTACAACGTTAACCTTCAAGACGTTATCTAATTCACTTCAATGGGAACATTAATGCCAGGAAGAGACGGATCCACAGACAGACAGACTTCAACCTTAAGTGGTATGCTCCAAATAAAAGAGGATTATTTTATCGGGAAGCATCTTCGTGATTGAACAAATTACTTTTCTTAAGCTCTAGCGAATATTCATCATATTTGAATTATTCAACTATCATTTTAGAAAACTTAGCTTTCGAGTATTTTGTGCTTAACACTACAGGCTTACACTTTACACAGATACTTGCTTATCTTTTGGCTGCGATGGTATTGCACGACAATTACTTTAAACTCACTTTGCAACCGCAATACAAGAATACGTTGAATGCAAATGGGAAAGCTTTAGATTACAACCGAACGCTCTCAATCCGCTCAATCTTAAAAGTCTCGATTGCCGTGCAGCCGTGGTAACGAGCATACATAATTTGGAAATTAGTAAGGTGTTTGAGATGTACTTCAATTTGCAGGAAAATAAACGCCTTGCATCCAATCCGCTTTGGCGAAGGATCACAAAAGTTCCAACGGTCTTCGTTCCCAGTAGCTGCTGCTCAGCTCAGACGGAGATAGAATGAAATGGAACAACTGAATTGGAGGGAGCTTCCGATGCACGTGACAGACGGAAGGATAGAAGGAGATTACAGATAATGGGAACGAATTAGGCTACAGCACGGATTGTGTTGCTGCAGCAGCATATTTTCTCGTATATTAGGGTACGCGTAAACATCCTTGGAGATATCTTTGTGAATCCGAGCAAACATTCATCAATTATCCATATAGCGTGCTAGCTGTTCAAAAACATATCGATAATCACTGATTTAGCCATTTGGATTTGCAGAATAGAAAAACTTCTCTTGAACATTAATACGTAAAATGATGCTTTCAACCCTATTTCGCCATTCTCGACCGAGTGAAATCCATTACTGCTCTTTCGAATCTGGCGAAAGTTAGATGCATTCAGAAAGGATTACAGATTGCAGACGTTTTCAAGCTCTGAAGGAGTCTCATTAGTAGGTACCTAGTGTATGCTTTAGGTGTCATTATAATACATTCGACCAAGATACGGGTTGCTTGTCTGCGTGTCGATGTCAAAGACAAAAACTTATCCTACAGCGCGATGATCTATGTGCTAGAAAGTTGCCCGCAAATCGAACCGTAAGATTGTAGGCAGACTGCTATCGCTTTCACCAGAAGCTTATTATTTGGAAGATCGAGAGCAGCCAGGCGATGGCACTGATGTCTTTGAAAGGTTTGCGATGTACAATAGCTAATTAGATTTCAACTTTCCAACTATTGACTTGATATGAGTAATTAATTAAACTTTATAACGGTGCTTGGCACATGATCGGAGTGCACCGGAAACGAAAGATGGTGAATGATAGCTTTGGATGCTTGCTGCTTCGGGTGGCGATGATGACGACGATGATGGTAATGATTTGTTAGGTGGTTGGCCGGTAAGCGGTTTGGGACCATGATTGCTGGTTTGAAAGCGAGATGATAAATTACCATCTGTTGTGGGGCATAACGGCCATCAATTTCCGTATCGATCCAGTTCACACGTGGTCCAGCAGCTGGATGGGAATCATATTGTCGGTAGTCACTTTGCTAAAGTGCAGTTCTTCCGTTGTACTGGGAAAACATCCTGGCGTTTGTGTTGTGCTCATCTTGCTCAATTGAAATCTACATCAAATAATGGCTATACCTATTAATTGTATCAACGCAATTAATTAGAAAATAATCATTGAAATTCGTCTGTAATCATATCTATTTGTGAAAGCAAATTGATCAAGAAGTCGGCATACGTTACACTGAGCAAGTAACATAACCGGCACATACCATATATCTAACATCATCGCTGTTGTTGTTGTTTGCTGTTGCACAACCTTTCAGACGGAATTCTCTAGCGATACAAAAAAATTCACAGGCAATTTTTACATCGCACTCAGAGAAACAAATTGCGACCAAGACAATGTGCGCTCTGCTCTACACCGCGGGGACATTTGTTTCTATTTATTCGGAATTTATATCCTTGTGGGTGCTGCACAACTTCTCGTTTGTTGGTCGCCGTGGAAGGCAAATTTATGAACCGAAAGCTCACCATCGTAATCGCGCACCGCTGGAAAATGAGGAAAGTGAAGGAAACTTTTTAATTTTTACACATACTTTACACGATCATTATCAGTATTGCAGGGGGAAAGGAAGCTGGCGGGGGTTAAACCGGTCGACTACTGGTCGCCAGTAAAGTTGGGGGCAGCAGTGGGACTGATTGCACTGAAGCAGGTTGGAGTTGCCCGAGCCATTGCTATACATCTGCGAGCTGTACAGTGACGCTACTGCTATTCAAGTATAATATGCATTTGTCGCATTTCTGTGTGTAGGGAAAAAAGTTAGCGGGAGAAGCCTGTAAGTCGGGCGAAGAGTATGTACTTCATATCTCATAATAAGAAAATGCGGTTGGCAAGCGGCAGGGAGCGAAGATGTGCACTTTCGCCTGAGTGCCTTATTCCCGGCTGTCTACTGGCTGGCAAGAATTTTGCATAAACATGGAGGTATTTTTAATAATTTGTCACCATGTGCAGTGAATGAACTAGAGAAATGTGGAATAATCAAAACGGGTTAACAAAAAGCATGAAGTAGATCGCTACTTGGTCGTCGTAATCGTCTATTTTTGTGTTCTTATTCTTCGTATCCGGAACTAGAAGCGAAGTACGTCTGTGCTGTTTGTTTAACGCAGACTTCGCAGTAACAGTTAGTTTACAGAACAATAGGGGGTCTAGTGCTATGACTCTACAGAAACTGTATCTCCCACGCCAGAAATCGAACATACGACAACTGGTTTGTTAGAGTAGTTAGAGTAAATCTCCTATTTTTGTTGTGTCAAACAGAAAATATCCGAATTATCTGCGGTTTTATTGCTCATGATCTGGTTATAAGCAATTCAGCATCCCAGAGTTTTTTAAGATCTAAACACAATAAAACGGATCTATCTCATAATTTATTAACTTATTCAGAAATTATTAATTAAATATTATTTGATAATTTAAATAATTAAATTCATTAAAAGGAAAATAGTGGATTTTTTTCTACGCGGGGGATACGTACCTCGTAAAAAAACACCGCGTAAAAAACCGCGTAATTCGAAAATCCGCGTAAAAAAACCGCGCTAATTCAAAAATCCGCGTAGAAAAACCGCGTTAATTCAAAAATCCGCGTAAAAAAACACGTTTTTTTTAAATCCGCGGAAAGTAGTCCAGCAAGAAGGGCTTTAGAAAAAACCCTAGACCCTCTAGAACCAGTATTTAAAATTGTCCTCTTTGACGGTCATTCCGGATCTTTCGGTGGGCGGAGAGTATTTTTTGGACTAAGTCTTTTACTAGATGAACAGTTAAACGTTTCTGGTTCCAACCCACGTTAATTCGTAAATTCGTGAAAATTTTTTTGAATTAGCGCGGTATCGCGTAAAAAAACCGCGTTAATTAAAAAATCCGCGTAGAAAAAAACCGCGTTAATTCAAAAATCCGCGTAAAAAAACCGCGTTAATTAAAAAATCCGCGTAAAAAAAACCTCGTAAAAAACCGCGTATGAAAAAACCGCGTAAAAAAACCTGACTGTATATTAATACAATTCTGTTTTTATAAAAACTCAACTTTTCCTCGACACTCTGTTGGCTAATCAGAGCGGTCGTTCTGCTTTACCATCTTTTCATCTCTGTCGCCCGAGTTACCTTTCGACTCTTCTCCAACTTCCGTTTAATAATTGCCCAAGATTTCTCAATTCAGGGCAGTTGAAATCATCTATCCCGATACCACTTTAGTATTTCCCCGCTGTGAAACGCTTAGTTTTAGCGACGGATAAGCAAACAAACACCATTGTACTGCTATTTTTGATTTCGTCCACCTGTGCGGCGCACACTGTTTCCAAAGCTGCAAAAATATGATCGAAATTATTTTGACCCAAAAAATTAGATTTTAGCGCCATAGTGCCTCCAGGAAAGTTGATCCATTAATTATTCTCCATGTTATAGAAGTTGCAAATTTGTGATTAATCCACTTAACAGTGAGAAGCGAATTTTACTTTTTTCAATGTTGCATATAAAAATTCACTTTGTTCGGAAAAGTTGTTGCACATTTTATAAGAAACAACTTTCTCAAAGGTACCGTAGTTCTATCTGCCTTTTTTAACTAACTTTTGTGGAGGTATCTACAGATGGACACTAAAAATCATTTTTTTTAATGTAACATTTAGTAGTGATTTTTTATAATTTTCCAATGTTCTACATTGTTATTTACTTTTTTTTTCGTTACGTTATATCGAAGCACGAAAAAAAATTTTTTTATTGATGCAAAATTGTTAAGAGCCAGTTCGCGAGAGCCACAACCGCCTTTTTGAGGGACGTTGTTTTGATGTTCTCCGATTGGGCTGAAATTTTCAGCGTTTGTTTATCTATTCAAGGTAGGAAGTTTTGCAAAGTTTCAATTTTTTCCATTGAGGTTAAGTGGGGTAAAACGGCCCTTGAAAATGATATGTCCAAAATCGTCCAAATACTAAAAAGTGCAATAACTCCTGCTTGACTTGATGGATTTTTCTAAAAATTTGTGGTATTATTCTGCACTAAGAGTACTTAAAAACTCATGGTCACAATATATGGCAAAGAGATAAATTGACGAAAAAAACGCATTTTTCTTTTAAAAATTGTCAATTTTCAGGATCATTCTACTCTTTTCAACATCGCTAGAAAAAATATCTGAATATGGCGTTTTGTAGAACAACTCAAGAGCTTTAATGTCATGTATAAGCCAAGTGTGCCAAATGGTGTAAAACGGCCCTAGAAGGTTTTTTTCAAAAAACCGTCAAAATCACTAAAATCATTATAGTTCCTGCTAGACTTAATAGATTTTATTGAAAGTTTGGATAATCACTGTACCTTATCAGAGCTACCTACTTCACCAGAAAATACGCAATTTGGGGTAAAACATTCCTTGAAGATTTTTTTTTCGAAAATGCCGTCAAAATCACCAAAACTGCAAGAACATGGGTTAGACTAGATAGATTTACTGAAAATTAAGATTTTTACTCTAAGTTAATACGAAATTAAGGGCAAGATGACAAAAGTGACAAATAGATTTACATAACGGAAAAAAATTTCTTGAAAAATACTTGGCGATTTTCGGGGTGCTAATTTCTCTACAGAAAAGGGCCAGAACCCGAAGTTAGCATTTTATAAAACAACTACAGAGCTTTTATTTGGCATAATAACCAGATGCATCTTTTGGAAACTGACTAAAAAGGACTAAAGTTTTCCTTGACTTCAAGAAAAGCATCAAAGATATTATCGATATGACGGTTGCGGAAATAAATAATTCCAACCAAGTTCCTACTTATCCGTGGAGCAAATAAAATCGTTATTTGCACGATTCCTTGCAATATTCATGTAGGTATTACTTGGCGCAAAGCAAGATGGTGCTTTGATGAACGTTGAATAACATCATGAGTATGAATTCTAAAACATTAGTGTTCGAATTCGTGATTTTTTTAAATGACAGCAACCAGTGTAACATGATTTTTTGGCCAACACTCTGGAAAAAGCGAAGAATGAGGCCGATGAAAATAAATTTAAAAATAATCAAATTAAAAAGATGAACATTAAACTCAAACAATAACTTACTTCATTTGTTTTAACAAAACTCGAAACATTGCAGTCTTTCAGCAACTGTCTCATCGATATTTTTTTTACAAGGTTGATGCTTTTCTTGAAACCTAGTAAAAAGTCAAGAAAAAGTTTAGTCCTATTTAGTCAGTTTCCAGATGATGCATCTGGATTTGATATCAAGTAAAATCTCTTTAGTTGTTTTATAAAATGCTAACTTCGAGTTTTGGACTGTTTTCTATTGAGAAAAAAGCACCCCGAAAATCGCCAAGTATTTTCCAAGAAATTTTTTTTTTTTCATCATGTAAATCTATTTGTCACTTTTGTTATCTTACCCTTAAGTTCGTATTTAACTAGAGTGATAATATAAATTTTCAGTAAATCTAACTTGGTACTGGGAAATTAACCTTCTAGATAATGGTGATAGATAGCGGACCATCTGCGAGGGTATTTTGTAGGCGGCGAGATGCCACAGTAGTTGTGGTACTCCAAATTGTTGCCCTTTTTGTGCATGAAGCAGACGAGTTTTTCGTTCTCCCAATCTCTAGAAATTACCTAGCGCAGCGCTCTAACCTGCGCTTTGCTGTTCTTTAGCTTTCCGATCTCACAAAGCACTTCATGAACTTCGGGAGCTGGTATTTGATCATTTATTACTGGTGCTTCTAGGGCAGTTGCTGCTTCGTTTCTGCTTACTGTATCGTCACTTAGGTGTCCATTGCTTTCACCTGTCGACCACCACGTTGGCATCCATGAGAAGGTTTCCATCCGTGTTACGGCACATCCCAAGTAACAATTAAAATGCTTCAAAGACTTGGGATTGTTTTATTTTCGTTTTATGTTAACTTACATTAAAGTATTTGTTTATATTTTGGTTTTATTTGATAGCCATAAAATATGATCCGCAAGTATTCTTCACAGCCATCCTACGCCAACTGTCATATGCATTAAGTTGTATGATAGTCGTTCTGATGGCATTGTTACTAAGGCAGATGGAAAGACATTAAAGAGCTAGGAACTTCCTAGCTTTTTATTGTCTTTCGCAAATTCGTTAAGCATTGAAAAACCTACATTTTGAAGTTGTAAAACGTATGGTTCAAGCCTTTCTGAGCTTTCTAGAGGGCAAAATGTAAAAAGGTGGGTTTTCCCATACATTTCCATATAAATTTAAAATGCAATGCGCCAAGCGGAGACAATACCAATCGGCCGCAGAATTGCATGTTACTCAAAGATAGGCTATTTTAATTTCGGTCCTGCGAGTTTTCATTAAACGCGAGAGTTTATGATACGTTCTTTACTTCTGTGTTATCCGGTCGATGCTAAGGAATCTTTCACATAATTTTGAGAAATTCTTGATATTTTTTTACCTATATTTCTAAAATTTGTCATTCAATCCACTACAAACGGTGCGTTGTCTTAAAGAAGGATAATAAAGCTTCCATTTCAAGTAGAACGAAATTGGCACCATCTTGGATTTCATCAAAAATCGTGTTCCAAGTGCAAGAACACAGAACCTCCAGTATTAGAATTATACTCATGTCTCAGTATTAGTCGAGCTCACTTTAATCCATTTGTCCGAAAAGAAGCTCGTAACCACAAGTTTACAGCGTCCGCTCTGATGAGCGAATGGTCTTGAGTTCGAATCTTGTAGAATCAGAGACCATTCGATGTCTCAAAGAGACTTCTACGCATGGGTTTATTCTCAGGCTCCCTCCCATCTCCCTACTTAATTCTTCTCTCACGCTTAAGTTCAGAAACAAAAGTCAACACAGTTGAATAAATATTGTGTGCCAATCACTTATATGGGAAAAAGTAACCAAAAATTTCGAAATAAAAAACCTTTACAAAATGTTCACCCGAAAAACAACCCGTGCAAAATTTCGGGTCAATCAGAGTTAAAATGAGATGGCGCAAAGCGATTGAAATCTGACCTGTTTGCCATCCGAAAAAAAATCACCTTTAATCGATTTTTTTTGTATAAAGAATGGAAGAAGTAAATTAAATCAAAATTAGCCTTCTTAGGGTGGTCTCTGCCACTCCACTAGCTACTAGCTTGGATCAATCACGGAGGAGCAACGATGAAATGTGCGGTCGCTCAAGCTCTTCAGCAAGCTTGCCGTCATCCGCTTGTCAAAATGATTCTCAATTCACCAGGCCAAAGTAATTGTAGACTAAAGATAAAGTACGACAGCCTACAATGAATGTTCTATCAAATGGAGCTTTCAATTTTAAAATAGTTTTGCTACTTGTTGAAGTCAACAATATTTCCAACGAATCGATAGGAAATATATAAAGCGATGTTGCATATAACGTATCATCAACGCTAACCCTGCAAAAACCGACAAGCATCTCCGTTTGGTTTAACTTATGGTTTTCTATATGTTCCTTTTCTGTGGTTCCGAAGTAAAGGGGGTTGATCCTTCTCTTGCACTTTGTAGACATGTCGCATTCCCCACACATTGCAATACTTTGGTCACGTCAATGGTTAAGGTAGCACGATCTCTGCTACTGCCGAAAGATTTATGTAACCGGTGCACAGCAACGCACAGTTAGATTTTTTTTTTGCATTCGTAAGCTATACATCTTTTTGAGATTTATTTTCATTGTACACTTCAATTGTTAACCTGGATTTCTTGGGACCGTACGAGTAGGTGAAACGCACCGCAACGAGTACATTGGACGTAAACAAAAAACAAACCACTCTTTCCATGGTAAAGAAAAGCTATATATACAATAGAATTGAACACATTCACTTTAATTATATTTCAGCAATTAGGCAACAGTTGTCAGGCATGGCTGGATGAATGGACATGCTGATATTAGACAAAGAGACGAAATCGTTTTTTCCCATCATCGTAAAACATTGTCCAGTACTATCTGCAATCATAATCTGCAAATAGCACAAGCAATCCAAAACGGGAACCATTTCACACTTGATCGATCGACCTACTGACCAGAAGCCCAGTTTCGATAAACTCGTAAATCGAAAATCGATTCATGTCTCCCGTTACATAATTCACATAGTCACACGTTACATAGTCAAATTTCGAGCGCCGTAGGGGTCTGTTATCAAAAAATGATGAAAACAGCAAAAACCGGGCATGTTCACCACAGAACCTCAACTGTTACCGTTTGCCAGTTTCTAAGCCACAATATAGTGGTCGAAAGTTGAATATCTATGAAGAGACCGTGGCTGCTTGCATGGCTTCTATGTATGACGAGTCCATTTGGGGGTTGCACATTTTCCGATATGGACAATCGTACGCGATAGCAATTCCATTCCCTACAGTGATGGCCATACTATGTTTTCACGTTCCCAAATCCATCAATTTGTACACCTGCATGTGTAAACTTTTTTGTCCCTGCCTCCCAAACTGGTTTCAAAATGATGACAACAATCGTCGGACGCTGGAGGCATTCTGATTTTCTACCGTTTTTCTGCAACCCCGTACATTTAACGGCAAGTTTATCCTGTTAGTGATGTCTCATAAATGAATTTCTGAAAAAAAAATACAATGTGTGCTCATACGAAACACATACTCGACAACATTTAGATCAGCAATGAGGAAAACGCAATTTTTGTTTTTTCGGTATTTGACTTTCAACTATGGTCGATGGGTGAGTTACTCAACATAATAGACTTCTTGCTGTACTTGCTCAGAAAAATGCCAGCTATCGTGTCAATTTAAGCATCCTCAGATAGACTTGCACGCAGCAACTCGGTAGGTTTATTTTGCTATACGAAATCATCCTGCCTACATGCAAACCATTTTTTGACAAAATTTTCAATATTATTCGTTATTGGGCATCCAGATTTTGTGGTATATTTATATTGGTTACATTAGATCAGATGTTGTAATATTAATATCAAAATTATTAATCGGTTTATAGTTCAGATGTATTTTTCAGGTTTTAATTGTGTATTGTTTGTGAAACTTGGCCGTAATTTTTTTCAGCAATTTATGATTCGAAAAAGCAATTTTAAATACGCCAAGAGTTTCTTTATTTTGATATGATCCTGCGATCTCTACGAAGAATAAACAGAAGACTTCTACGTTCGACGACTCCATATCGACTCAAAACGGTGTCTACAAAGCGGTTTTTCAAGTTTTGGGGAATCGCTAGAATATGCATAAAGATTTTAAAAACATGATTCCTTACCTTACCAGTCAGCTCCAGGCCGAGGTGTTCCTTGCTGTGCGAAGAAGTCATCTCCATTCATTCGGTCCATGGCTGCAGCTCGCCAGCCATGTCGTCTGCGGAGGCCCCGTAGGTCGTCTTCCACTTGATCGAGCCACCTTGCTCGCTGCGCACCCACAGATGGTACGCAACACCTTTCGTTCGAAAACCCCAAGGGCGCGTTGGTCCTCCACGAGCATGGTCCAGGTTTCGTGGCCGTAGAGGACAACCGGTCTGATCAGTGTTTTGTAGATGGTTAACTTCGTGCGGTGGCGGATTTTATTCGAGCGGAGCGTCCTCTGGAGTCCAAAGTAGGCACGATTTCCTGTCATAATGCGTCGACGAGTTTCTCTGCTGGTGTCGTTGTCAGCAGTCACCAGTGAGCCCAGGTACACGTACTCGTCTACCACCTCGATTTCATCTCCCAATTCTTCCGGGTTCAGCCTTCAGTCTGATGTACGTCTCCGTCATCTTCTCAAGGGTTCGTGCTACAATATCAATGTCATCGGTGAAGCCAAAGAGCTGAACAGACTTTCTAAAAATCGTGCCACTCGTTTCGATACCAGCCCTACGTATCACACATTTCAAAGCGATGTTGAATAGCAAGCACGATAATCCATCACCTTGCCGTAACCCTTTCGAGATTCGAAGGGACTTGAGAGTGTCCCCGAAACTCGAACTACGCACATCACCCGATCCAACGTCGACTTGACCAACCATGTCAGTTTATCCGGAAAACCGTAATCGTGCTTAAGCTGCCATAGCTGATCTCTAACGATTGTGTCGTATGCCGATTTAAAATCGATGAACAAATGATGTGTGGGCACGTTATACCCACGGCACTTCTGTAGGACCTGCCGTACCGCGAATATTTGGTCCGTGGTGGCGCGGGCACCCATAAATCCCGCTTGATAGTGCCTCACGAACTCCCTTGCAAACGGTGATAGTCGACGGCACAGAATTTGAGAGAGTACCTTGTAGGCGGCGTTCAGCAACGTGATTGCGCGGTAGTTGCAGTAATCCAACTTGTCGCCTTTTTTGTAGATGGGGCACACTATACCCTCCATCCACTCCTCCGGTACTACCTCCTCCTCCCAAATCTTGGCAAAAACTCAGTGTAGCACCTTAGCCAGTGATTCAGCACCGTGTTCTAACAGCTCGCTGGGGAGTTGGTCAGGTCCAGCGGCTTTATTGTTTTTCAGCCGGCCGATCTTCTCTCTAACCTCCTGGAGATCACGGTCAGGAATTCTGTCGTCATCTGCGCGTACACCGAGATCTACTACCACTCCGTCGACGTCCTCTGCTGCATCGCCATCTAGGTGCTCATCGTAGTACTGCTTCCACCTTTCAATCACCTCACACTTGTTCGTGAGAAGGTTGCCGTCCAGGTCCCCGACATGTCGGGTTGTGGCACATAGCCTTTGCGGGAACTGTTCAGCTTCTCGTAGAACTTTCGTGTGTCATTCGCACGGAACAGTTCCTTCATCGCCTCGCGATCTCGATCTTCCTCCTGGCGCTTTTTCTTCAGTAAGACCAAGTTTTGCCTGTTCCGTGCGCATCGGTAGCGCTCCACGTTCGTCCTCGTTTAGTGTTGCAGCATTCTCGCTTGTGCTGCATTATCCTCTTCCGATAACTGTTTGCACTCGTCGTCAAACCAGTCGTTTCTCCTGTTCGGAACCATAGTACCAAGTGCCGCTACAGCAGTACTACCTATGGCTGATCGAATGTCTCTCCAGCCATCTTCAAGAGTAGCTGTGCCTAGCTGCTCTTCCGTTGGTAATGCTGCTTCCAGCTGCTGCGCGTACTCCCGTGTAACTTCGGTGTCCCGTAGTTACCCGATGTTTGGTCGCGGTGGGCGACTTTGACGCGTGTTTCGCACCGTCGAAAGTTTTGAGCGCATGCATACTGCAACAAGGTAATGGTCTGAATCAATATTCGCACTGCGGTAGGTGCGTACATTGATGACGTCTGAGATGAATTTACTATCGATTAGAACGTGATCGATTTGGTTCTCCACTTGTAAGTCAGGTGATCTCCAGGTGGCTTTGTGGATGTCTTTGCGGGGGAAGAAGGTACTTCTGACTACCTTACCGCGGGAGGCTGCAAAGTTCACACATCGGTGGCGTTATCATTTGATGCGGCGTGCAGGCTATTCGGCCCTATCACCGGTCTGTACATTGCCTCCCGTCATATCTTCGTATTCATACCACCGATGACGATCCCAACGTCCAGTTGCGGATCTTACACCTGCTCCAGCTGCGCATAAAACGCTTCTTTTTCATCGTCAGCTCTTCCTTCGTGAGGGCAGTGCACGTTGATGATGCTGTAGTTGAAGCACCGATCCTTAATTCTCAACTTACACATCCTCGCACTGATCGGCTGCCACCCGATCACGCGTTGGCGCTTCCCCCCAGCACTATAAAGCTCATCCCAAGCTCGTTGGTGGTACCAGAGCTCTGATAAAAAGTAGCCTCTCGATGTCCGCTTTTCCATACCTCCAGCAAAGTTCCTGCAGTGCTACGATTTTGAAGTTGCGTGGATTGAGTTCATCATATATGATTCTGTCGCAGCCGTGAAAGCCTAATGATCTGCAGTTTTATGTACCGAGTTTTCAATCGTAGACCTTACTTTGTCTCCTAGGTCTGTACCGATTGTTCTGATCCTTATCAACTTCTTCGATATTTGCATTTGGTGTTTTGCTAGGCGGCTTGTTGTGTCTTCCCCAACCCCCTGTCTCGACGGAGGACCATCGTGTCAGCCAGGGCCGGATTTACGATTGTGGGGGCCCGGGGCCCAGTTATAGTGGGGGCCCCGAAATAAAACAAAACCTTTTTTTTATCGTACGAGTTAAAAACATTTATTTGCTATTGAAAAGTTATCAAAAATTTGTTAAATTTTTTCTTTCGTGTTGTTTTGCAGAAAACTTATTAATTAAATAATCAACATTCAACTCCTTCAGTATACTCGTACTCGAAACTTAATAATGCTAAGACTGCCTTTCATTCTCCACAGTCGTACGCAACCTATTTTTAATTAGTTTCATCTTCGATTTTTTTTTCTTGACACCTGAAAAAAAACCTAATTTGAAAAAATTGCGATCCACAGGCAAAAATTTGCACACAATTTGAGAAAGACTGCGCAAATATAAGACGACTCTGACAATAATCTACAGAAACTAGGAAAAAACTACACACATCTGCAGGTCAATTAAATCTGCACACGAACTCAGAAAATCTGCATTTTGCAAAGCACATCTGGTGTTCCTGATTCGGACAAGTTAGCAAAAGCAATGCATTAAAAAAACTTGTGGGTTATTTTCTTTCTCTGCTTTATCTCCCATGCGCGCTGGTTCAATTCAAATGGTGTGATAATGTGTGTCATTCCAAGAGAATCCAAGGCAGGGATGCCACATATACAGATTTTTCTGTATTATACAGATTTTTGAATTAAAAAAGCAATACAGAATCTGTATTACAGAATTACAGAATATTGTCAAAAATACAGATTTTACAGAATCTTTTGCTATTCGAAATGAAATCAATTTTTTGGAAGGTTAAATTCAACTCAACGACCTTCAAACTTTTGTGAAAAAACCTGATGCTGTTTATGTTAGTATCGTTGCAGAAGAAGAGGGATGAGGCTTGGACGAAGGCGGAAAATAACGTTTCGAAATATTTGACGGGATTTCTATTTAAAATTTGTGAAACAAATTGCAAAGCTGTTCGATTTTATCGATTCTGTTGTAAAAACGGTAGCTTTATTCAATTCTAAACATTCGTGAAATTGGAAAATTTAAATGATTTGATTTCCAAAATTCGTAACAGTAACTGATCGACAAGACATGAATAACGAGTTTTACTCGCTAAGAACAAACTTTTTGACCGGAAGATTCGATGAAACAGATGACTTAACTTGGTCTGAGTAGTTGGACGCCACAATGCCAATGGTAAATTTATGTTTCCGTTACTGAGATCATTTGTGCGAATTTTTTCAATAATTCCACATTCTTCGGCTTTTGTAGAACGCATATTTTCAATATATAATTGCAGCAAGTCTAAAGCCAGAAATCTCATGGCTCCTAAGCTTATGAGCTCAATTTTAGAAGTTAAAAGCTACGTTGCTAACCAAGCAGGAGCTACTAGAATTAAATTAACAAAAACATGCATGAACATCACGTAAAGATAAATAAGCAATATCGTGTTCAGTTACTACATTTGATTAACTCGCCTAATTATAAGTTTGGAACCAATAAAAAATTAGGCCAAAGCAAAAAATGGTGATTTGTTTCAATATATTCTTTAAGGAAGAAGATTTTCATGCAACATTTTTAGTTTGCTGGATACAGATTTTTTATATAGATTTTTTAGCCCATGAAACAGATAATACAGACATTTCGAGCAAAAATACAAAAATAAATGTGGCAACCCTGATCCAAGGGGAGCTCCATGGATGTAGTTGTGATATTGGCGCTAGCGAAAAAATAACACTGAAAGAAAGTGTCAGATTGAAATGGTCTGAACAAATTTTCTTAATGTAATTCGAACTTTTGATTAAATCTCATTTTTTAAAGAGAAAAAATCTTTTTCTCAATTTGTGGGGGCCCCAAAAATGTGGGGGCCCGGGGCCCGGGCCCCCTGGGCCCCCCCATAAAACCGGCTCTGGTGTCAGCTCTGTTTAAAGTCCTACGCTGAAACCAGGACGTTAATCTGCCGTTCCTAACATGGAGGTCAGACGCTGTTTTGATCCGCACCATCTTGGTGAACAGACGCTCAGGTTGGCGAAGTATTTTCTCTATCGCGGAGATATGGTTTCAGCGCCAACGATAGCGTCGCATCTTCTCACTTAGCTATCGTCGGATGACAACATTGTCCAGGCAACGCCAACCAGTTGTGTCCATGTTTGAACTGGTAGTTTATTGTATCAAATGACTCGTGGAGGCGTGAGATAGGAACTTGTGAGGGCCGGAGCTAGGTTTGACGCTCCTTTCAAGTTGTCGACTCACCGTTCGAAGATTGGGATGGTACTAGTTACTACTTCTAAAATATTACTTTTGTGCTCGGAAGTTTGTATTTTTTTTAATTTTAGCTAGGTATAGACCGTTCCGATAATTATAAATACACTTACGATCAACCGTCATTTCAAATAACGTGCAGTATTCAACCAAACGTTGGCTGCGTCCTGTTGTTTACATCCAAAAGAAACAGATGCTGTCATTTTTTCTAACATTTAGTGGGAAATTTTGAAAATGCGTGGCCTTTCTCCCGAGCAAAGAAAGCAAATTGTGCACAAATGGGGCACCGTGAGTGGTCTTTCTATAAGAAAATTAGCCAGAGAAGAAGGAATAAGTGTCGGAGCAGTTCAAACCGCATTGCGGAAGTATTGTGAAGAGTGCACATTTACTGATGCCCCAAGACGTGGTTGAAAACCCGGGCCTGTTGATCCCACAATGGACAAAAAGGTTAAGGAATACTACAAGCGGCATCCTTCAGTATCAGTACGAGATGTGGCGAGAAAAGCTTGGAACCTCGGCGAGTAACGTTATGCGTGCCAAGGGAAGAATGGGTCTGCAGACCCGTCGAAAGCAGAAGCAGCCAAAACGAAATCCAAAACAAGCTGAATCTGTGAAACCGAGAGCTCGGAAGCTTTATGACAAACTTCTGACCAAAAAAAATGGGGTGTGTTATCATGGATGACGAAACCTACATAAATCTGGACTATAAGACTCTGCCAGGACCGCAATTTTATACATCACCGAAGGGAAAGGATGTCCCTGGACCAGTGAAAGCCATTTACACCGAAAAATTCGGCAAGAAGGTAATGGTTTGGCAGGCCATTTGTGAACGTGGGAAAATGTCTCGTCCATTCATTACGAATGACACAATGAATGGTGAAATTTACGTAAAAGAGTGTTTGCAGAAAAAGGTTGTTACCCATGGCTAAGCAGCATAACAATCCTCCAATCTTTTGGGCCGATCTTGCTTCCTGCCATTACTCTAAGGATGCACTAGGGTGGTATAAAACAAATAATGTCACATGTGTCCAAGGCAAAGCTGAGGGGGCTTTGACCAAGGCAAAGCTGAGGAAATATGTCAAACCAACGGACAATGTTGAAAAATTTAAAAAAGATTGGCTTAAAGTGGTAAAAATGGTCGGAGAACACACTGTGCAAAAGCTTATGAGTAGTGTTAAGAGAAAAGTTAGAGAACTCGCGTATCCTACGAAAAATAATCCCAACTTGAATTGAAACTGGAAAGAAAACACTTATTATCTATATTTCAGAATGAAATGACCCGAAAAATCCTGTATTTTTTGTTTTATTCAAGAAAGAAGATGTACTTATAATTTTCGGAACAGTCTATATCAGAAATCAGTTTGGGATTTAGAAGATAGTCTAGTAACAATAAATTTTGTTATTTCCAGTTTTCTCAACATTTGAAATGGTCAATCCGATTTAAATAACTCTGTTGACTGATATCTTGACTAGTCCTGTGCGCCGCCACGCCACCGCCACCCTCGATGAAAATTTTCAGTGCGCCGCTGAGGGAAATTTTACCGCGCCGATAGTGATTGTGTATGCTGGATTTTTTCCTGATTATAAAAATACCGCAAATCACAGCCGATAAGGGAACGCTTGTATATTAAGTAATGCGGTATTTGGCAATTCTCAATACCCCTAACCCCTGCATGACGCATTTTTGCATGATGGCCTCACACAGTGTAAAACTTCGTTAAGTACACACAAAAGTTGGACTGTGCGTAACCTCATCAATATTGCGTCTTTCTAGAGCATTTTCTGTACTGTTTCGGAACCAGTACAACGAATGTGTGTTGTTCATAACGCGTTTGGTGCTCTAGCGAAGGTTCAATGTATTGGACGGCTCAAAATCAAAACACTTTTGAAGTATTGATTTGTACTGGTATTGGTAATGTTTTTTTTTCAGAATGCTGCAATCGTTAAAGCAGTGCAAGCAGTAATTAATACTGATGGTCTTGGTACTGGTACTTTTAGTCTTTTTTGTCGAATAAAATCAAGAATATGAATGTCACCATCAATGAATTGCACGGAGCCAGTATTGTTTCAGTTATCATAACATAAGTTTATAAATATATCTTTATTTTTTATTTTTATGCAAACATATGAAAAGGTTGAAAAAATTTATATAAAAAAGTGGTTTTTCATAGATTTTTAGGTAAAGACTTTAGTTTTTTTTAGAATACTAAGATTTTTCAGGAGATCAATACGCGGGAATTCACTGAAAATTTTGCGCAAATTACATATTTGATCATATTGCGCTGAAACAGAGGTTTTTGTAGATAGTTTCGTTTTTCAACATCGATTATAAGCTTTTTGCAAAAAATCACGATGAATTCTCGTTACTTATTTTCTTGAACGTTAAGGCATCGAAAATAACACTTTTAGTTATTTTCCACTATCATGATGATATTCGCGAACTTTTCGGTCAGAATGGGTCGCTTTCGACCCCTCATATTCAAGCGCGACTTTCATGGAAATGAAATTACATAGTAGGGTAGAAGCACCGGTTTTGGCCAAAGCACCAGTTTTGGCCATGATAGAATAAAATTGATAATTGTGGAAAAGTATCTTAGATTACTCCTAATTCGAAGTCTCCTATTGAACCTGCTGATACTATTCAACAAAACTATTACAAACTTAACCAAATAAATATGCGTATTTTAGTTTTAATAAAGGAACTAACTATGCTTTCTCCAGTTCACTATACAGCCTAACGTTTAGGTAGTTTGCAAGCTATTTTTCATAGAGCATAACTTTGTTTAAATTTGCCCATTTCTATAACAAATCTTGTTACCAGCAACAGGCACAACTTACAACAGCACATGGATTAAAAGAAGTAGACATTTTGATGTAATTTTTACTGCAACATCAAAATTACTTACAGCTTCCAAAAACGTTCATTGATCCATTCTTGGCCACATGTTAATGCAATTCCATGATTCATAATCCTGATATTGGCCATATGTAAACAAAACCATGGTAACGTATTGATGTTTATGCAAAACATGAAATGTACGGAGTTTTTCGGGCTGATATTTTAATCGCATGAGATATGTGAAACTACAAAACTGGTTTGGGATTAGGAAGTCTCCGTTTGTTCATATTATTTACAAATCTGTAACTTCATTTGTATTTACCAAAACTAACGCTTCGGATTCTCATCCTTAACTTGACTATAATAAATGGCACTTGAGTTACCGAAGTTTATGTTAGCCAATAATACGAAAAAGTTTCTATGTGAAAAAGGAAAGAGCGGAAGCTTTTTAATGTAGATCAATGACAGACGAAAAATTAACATAGGTCAATGATGTGATGACAGTGTTATTAAACATCCTATTAAGTTTAAACAAATTCTAACTTGGAGTACTTTGCCCTGCTAGCTATGTGTGAATAAAATATCATTATTTAGTTTGATTATTGTGTATACTGGCCCTTTGGTTATTTCAAAAACGAGGATTTTCTGCTGTTAAAATATATCTAGGGTATCGAATGTCTTCGTCAGTGGTTTTCTTCGGCAGTTTTTCTGCAGCAATCTTATGCAAAAGGGGGCCGAAGAAAACCACTGACGAAGATGTTCGATACCCTATATGATAAAGTCAAAATATAAAATAAATTCGTGTGACTCCAACTTTTTCGCGAATTGGCCACAATAGGAGACCCAAGTGGCCAATTTGAGGAGCCTAGAGAAGTTTTTTGATTGGAAAATATGTAAACAATACAACATAATTTGATTATTTAAACTTATTGTTAGTGCAGAATATAGGCGATTTCATCCGATTTCCACGTTGAAATTATTCAATTACATATTTTTCGAAGGAAGAAGGACAAATATCTCTCATACATAACATACTATGGCCAAAACCGGTGCCCTTACCCTACATGTGATTTTGTTGCGTTGAACGTTATTTCAAACATACAAAAATGTTCCAGGTGATAATAACTATGAAAATGTTCCAAAAATCGCAATAGAAAATGAAGAATCTGTGGAGTTTAACGAAGAGCTCTATTCGAATGAAAAAAGTTTCCCGTTTTTTTAGTTTTTCCATGGGTAATCTACAAAATATATAAAGGTTGAAAACAATCCTCTATCGTTAGATTTATCGAATTTTCCCAAAGTAGGTCTACGGTTATTAAAAATGAACATATCGAAAAATTATCTATCATTTTTTCCCAAACTGAACGTCTCTGAGAACAGTATTCCTTGTAGTTTTTTAATGTGAGGTCGTTGATGATTTTGACGTAAAAATACGTCTTACGGCAACATATACAGGGGACCAATTTCATTACAGGGATCCAATTTCAAAAACCAAAAACATCGAGAGCGTCACAAAAATTGTCCATTTTCATCCGTTTTAAGCTCAGTAAGTTTCCAACTGATTTTCGTCATTTTTGCAGTAATCGATTGGAAAATCAACCAAGCACCCGTCCAAATGCAGAAAGTTGTAATCTGATTGTTCGAACGATTGTACTATTGAAAATTTTCAAGCCTTGTCGAAACGCAATTGTCGACCTCTGATTGGTCGCACAATGCTTCTTTCTCTAACAAGGACGACAGAATATACCTAGTTGACTAAGAATGCGCGCTTGTGTTTTATGTATAATTCATTCCATGATTGTGCCGATACCACACGGACGTTGGTTGCTGATCGTGAAGAAGAAAGAAAAGCCAGGTTTCAATTTCTGGCTGATCGCGCTGGGCGCGTTGATACTTAAGCACCTGACTATCTGGCGGCTGTTATGGAGTTTTCGGTAGCTGCAGAATTATTGGAAATGGCAGGCAATTCTACTGAAGATAACGGGAGAGCTATAATAATCGGCGAATGGTTATCCGAAATGATGATAATTGAACAAACTTGCCAGTTTGTTACTGTTGTCAAATATAATAGCACCTGTTGGTGCTCCACAATTATGTGATTGAGGTAGTTAAGATTTTTCATCATGTGTAACAGACGGAAAACCGCTAATTTCAGCATTCGCAAGACAAGAAAAATTCAACATTGCCTCAAGAATGTGTTGGTGGCCGGTTGTAATATATACTTGTTCTAGTGTTGGATGGCAGCAGATAACAGAAATGCAGCACTTACGCTATTGCGTCTTGAAACAAAACAGTTATAGTTCGACATCACAGCAGAATTTTAACCTTCATACTCATGTCTACCGTCGGCAGTATCAAACACGCAACAATCTGCTTCCATGCGACACGGGGAAGGAAACATTTTTTCCTTCCAGGCCGCACAACACGACACAATACATGTTATTTTGTTGCCTTCATGAGAGTGCTATCGGTCCGGCTCGACCGAATGTCCACAAGAAATCATTTTCGTACATCCGTGCTACGAAACTGAGGAAAAACTTTAAAACTAAAAATAAAGGTGGAGCTTATCGAATGATCGCTGAGCCAGAATGAATGAGATGTATTTTTTTTTTCGAACGTTGTAGAATGGTATAACTGGAAATTATTTAGTCACACCTATTTTTCCGGTTCTCCCATTCCATTCCATTAAAGCAAAAATAATATACGAAACATATACGGAAAACTTTACCGCTTCAAACCATTAAAATGATTAACCCTAATCGAGTGTATTTCCAAAGCTATTGCAAAAAATTATTGACATAAGACAGGCTGTCGTAATTCTACGTTAACCTTGCGGTCGTTTCTTATAAACAACCTCTTCCACTTTTTGTTTAGGATTTACACTTGTTTGTACTTTCTCTGCTTGATTTATTATTTGCTGGTTGTTCAATTGTTTGATATCTTATAATTTTTATCTCTGTTCTTGACATCCTTACAACCCTGACGCATACATTTTTGTTTATGAACGTTGAATTAAAAAAAAATCTGAACATGAGAGTACAAAAGCCCACATTATGCGCAATATTTTATAAGTGGTAATTAGTGTCACGCCGATACACGCCGCCGCCGGGGTAAAATGTTTTCTATGCCACCGCCGCCGATGATATGGTCGGCGCACAGGTCTAATCTTGACTGCGCGTCTAGAATGTTATCCGAAAATATAAAATGATTTCAGACGTTATCTTAATTAAAAAAATGCAAAGTGTTTTACAATCGTGTTTTATTTATCTACACGTTAAATTTCAATATTCTCAAAACAGGCGCTTTGATTAAACGGGAGTCTTGCTGAAACATGCAAAAATTGTATGTAAACTTTTCCGAGTACAACAGTCATTAGCCGTATCTTAGCCGTAGAATAGATAAAACGTAGTCCTACGCAAAAAAAAATCAATGATTTAATTAATTTGAAATATACAAAAACAATAGAATTTCCCGTGGATTAGAGACAATTTCAGAATGTACACCATTGTAAATTACAAAAACGTTGCCCTTCAACAAAATAAAAAAAAAAAACGATTTAATCAAACAATAATTTGTTCAAGAAATTATTTCACAAAACATAGCAGCACTACTGATATATAATTATGAGAACACATCGCTATTCTCCAAACTCACTCTATAAAAAATAACATTTTTATATATGCATTATTATTCCAGAAAAATTCGCAATGTTTGGCCATTTCATATACTGTACTCATAAAGCAATAAAACATTGCGAGTTTGTTAATCTGTTGCATCTTATGTTCGATTCCGTGATGAAGTATAAACTAATCCGGTGTCAACATTGCCAATAAGCGCCAGTACAGGTAGGCGTGCAGCAGCTTTGCATTTTACCAATACATTGCGGACTGAGCCGATGCACTACAGCTGCTCTCCTGTAATTAGTTGCTATAGAAAATATACTATAATGAAATGCTTCACAATATTGTAGAATTGAAATCTTCAATAGTTGTTGTATCTAATGTATGCCTGTTGCCTTTTTTTCTCGTTTCCACATAAACGAGAACCCACTGTAGCGCGAAATACCGGGCGAACCGTTTCGGAGCATAACAATGCAAATCGCAGTATGTGACCGTCAGCGACTGGCACCGAAAAACTATCCGACCAGCAGCTAGGAAAATGTTTCAAAAGTAGCAGAAAAAAAATCGAGATTCTATTTTCGCATCAAACGAAGTGATAATGGAAAAGAGATTATCGATGGAAAATGTTAGTTTTTTTTTTCATTTTGCATGCAGCGTACTTTCAATGCCTCAGGTCCAGGCGGTGTGAAAAGAGTTTAGTTCGCGGGACTTTTTCCGATGCTCAACTTTTGCGACAACTGAACTCCGAACGGACCGTACGTAAAAGCTGAAGCTGCAGCACTGTTTGAATTTGTTTGAGTTTGCTCTGTTTTTAAATAACCGTTAGGAGCTGAAATTCAAATGAAGACTCAAATGTGGAAGGTGAAAAACGTGATATTTTATATCTGAATATCGATTATTAGTTTCGGTAGAGTATTTGACTTGAAACACAAATCCATCAGGAGGATAGCATTTGAACTGCTTTTATAGTATAGAAAGAACAATCACTGTTTGGATAAGAAAATACTGAGTTGGATTATTCAAAAGTGGGGTAATGTGAAAGAAATCGTTGCAGAAAAAATATTAGCCAGCAAGCCAAACTTTGTGAACTCCAATCGAGATTGTGCTTTTATAAAAAATACTCCCAGGTGCCTAGTTAAATAATCTGAATGGCCCTCGAAGTGCACCATTCAACATACACTTGATGCGGAACATTTTCAGCAGTGGACAGTAGTTTCCTCCGATTTCATTAACGTTTTTATTACCCGGAATTCTCGAGTGCAGTGGACGACGCTCCGACAGACAAAAAAAAACAGCCCACATCAGTTGCAGCGGCCTAGCATGATGCTGTCGGCTATAATTGCGAATGGATATGTACCGGAAAATGGGTTCCCCATTTTTCCCCGGTCTCTCATTGTACGCCACTTTTCATTTCATTGCGCTGGTTAGCATCAATTTCAAACTCATTGATAAATGGTAATTTCACTCGTTTCTACTCTTTGAGGTGGCTTTCCGCAATTTGGACTCATTGGGAACTTTAGTAATTAGTTCTGCGGTAGCCAGGAGCAATGATTCGTACCGGCCAGGCAGGACCCGCGATGCGACGTGGAATGTTCTGCAATAACAATGCATGTCGACGTTTGTAATGACCGAATTGGTTTGTTTTATTAGAATCACTACCAGAACTGTGGTCAGTAATTCTAGGGCAAGTAATGCTTTGTTAAAAAACCATTTTTTTTTCATTACCATTGAAATTGTTTAGTTTACTTGGCATGGAACTTCGCGAGGGTTTGCCAAACTTTGTTCAGATTTTAGGTTGCTGTAAAACACACATAGCAAAATGTGACAGCATTTTGAGGATATCACTCCCCTTTGTTAATCAATATAAATGATTTAATTTTTGGCAATAACATATAAAGTTTGTAAAAAAATATTGTATTCCTATAATACTGTGCAAAAAATTAAATGCTTGAAAAATTATTTTAATATAGACTTGCAAATTAAATCGAATCAAAAAAAAGGTTGGACGAACTCTAATTATAGTAGGTAAAACAGTTTTATTGCATTTCTGCTAATACTTCGTACATGGTTGTTTAACACTGGAGCTTGTAATCCCTTGTAGTGTCAAACAACTCCACTTGAAAAATCACACAAACATACCACAGCGTTGAGTATCAGATTTATTGCCTCTTACTGCATAACCCGCTTCGTTCGTCACATACTGACGGCACCACTTCAGCCTAGTGTAATGCGGTGAAATGCCGTGTGCCACACGATGTTCCGAGGAGCTCTTTAACCTTTCGGAGCGACCACAGGACTCCCGGGCTCATCCGCATGCATGTGACAGTCATTCGAGCCGGAATGGGCAACGCGGTAATTACAAAAACACACACTTCTAGCCACGCTTTTGCTAGAGGGCGCAGTTGGAGGTCGGCCTGCATCCCCAACGGGGGTAACCGTTTTGCCACGCTTCCCTCGCAATCGTATATATCCTTGCTCGAATTACCATATAAATTGCGCGAACATTTTTGCTTGATCAAAATTACACACTGTGAGTTCGGAGCTTGCCTACATTTGCAAACAGTCTCTATCTCTCTGTGTCTCGGGTGCGCTTCATTAACATGGAATTTTTCACTTTGATAATGTCTATCCACCGGCAAATAAATATTTATGAAAAAATCAATTTTAATTGGTATGGAATAGGAAATTGGTATCTAAATAAAATATTCAATTGCAGTGCAGAACTTATGAACAACATTATGCCATGAACATATATTTTTTTGAAAACAGTGGAAGTTTACACCTGAAAGTGATATGAATTATTATAACTTAGCCTCTCAGCTATCTCGAAGCTCAGCCGTCGTAACTGCATATCACATTATAGGATTAACTATCGAACATCACAGCCAACCTGAAGTGCTCTCAAAAATAAGTGTTGAAATAACAAAGCATAATACCACGACAAATTATCATTTCTTGCAGCAGGATAGTAGGCAATTTCGTTATTCCATTATTTCCATTGCTTTTCTATTATGACAGATAAAACCGTTTGTTTCTAATACAATAAATCTCTAGGTCCAGAAAATATACCATTATGTCTTTCTGGAAAATGTTTTACTATGATAAATTTTTGAACAGTCGCTAAAAGCTTCCTATTTTATTTATGCCGCTTATGTTAAACTGTTTTTTCTCTCTCAACGTCGTGCAAAAGTGCAAAAAGACAATTTTGATACCGACGACGAAATACATCGTGCCTCTGATCTTGAAAATGTTTCTGCTAGTGTAGTGGATTTTGAGTTCATGTATTTTGTTCATAGTTCGTTGGTATCTGGGCAGCTATTGGATCGGCACAACCGGTTTTATTGATTTATAAGACTTTCCACCAAGAAAAAAACCTAAAAGTAACGTTTAACCCAGGCCAATTAGAATTGTGATGGGTCACGTCACCCCACATTTACCTACGTGCCTTTCGGAATATTATAGCAAAAAACCGGAATAGAGACCCAATTTTTTTTTGTAATACTGTTGAAAAGTTAAACCACAGACTAACAGACGTAACACTGGAACCTAGCTCCATCGCCACAAAAAACGATCATTTCAAATTTCCAATCGAATAACAATCATCACGCGATAACGCCGTCTGGGGCGCTGTCATGCAGTCTCATACATATTTTGTGGTTCCCCATTTGACACATGCAGTAACGCTGGCGCTGATATCGAAATACATGACGCAGCGCGAACATGACAGCAGATGGTGCTAGTGTTACTAACGTAAAGTACTGGAATCATCCGAACGATTAATTTATTGAAAATTTGTTCGAAGCGTTATGTCTGTTAGTCTGTGGTTAAACATTTGGTATATCTTCAATGAGTATTAAATATGAAGGTACTTACGTCAGAACTGTCAAAATGGTTGCAAATCTCTTATCGTATACGTAACGAAAAGTTTTAAAAATAAACGCAATTATTCGTACAAACAAACGCTGCATAATGTAAATAGTACGAAAAATTAGTAAGCCTACGCAATAACATATACATTATACGAAATCAAAAATAACAGAACACAAAAATTTCGTTCAAGTTAATACTCATGCTTTCGTCTTTATTTGTTCGCTGTTATCCACGTTCGTACGAGAGTACATTCGTGAATTGTACAAATTATGCGTAATGTTGCAATTCTATTCGATAACTTGCAATACGAATATTCTATACAATCAACAAAAGTGCTGTACAATCTACAATTTTATGGTTACGAAACGTGCGTGCAGAGAAAAAAGAAAAAATATTTTCAGTTTATACTTTATAGTTTTCAATAAAATTAATAAACAACCCAAATATGCTTTTTTTAGCTGTTGCACACGAATGCTCTAAAATCCTCAAACAAGTTTTGTACAACCTCACGAAGTTCCATATTTATGTAATTGCGAAAGCTGTCGAAAAAATTTTTGTCTAAAAATTACTAACCACTATTTTGAAAGCGATTCTAATCGAGCTAAACAATTTGATCCTTACAAACATCGAAAGGAATTGTTATTGCTAAACACCCCACATCACTGGTTACTGCCTTATCGGCAAGAATCGTTGCTCCTTGGAACCGTTGACCTTTGTACTAAAGTTTCCAATCCAAATTACAGAGAACCTCCTTAAAGAGTTCAAACGATTGTGACGTTAAAAATAGCAATAAAATCTACTGCGATAGCCTTTTTTGGCAGACCTCGATCACTTTAATCAGTTTACGTGTAGTCATTAGAGTCACTGCGATAATCGTCTTCCTGTGCTTCTGACGGTGGGAAGGCTCGTTGTCTAATTACATTGGTGAACAAACATGATGCATTTTACAGGGGATGGGCGTTTTAAACCTATCTATAGTAACACCTTTAAAAGTAAATATAAAGTAAATTTTAGGTAAATATTTAGTAAATAAGTCACCGTATCTTCATAGCTGCTGTTAATGGTGAACATGTTTCGGTAGAGCAAGAGCAACCGCACAGCAAGTGGTTTAAAATTTCTGCTTGGAAGACAAAGAACGTCTTGGGAAGCCCAAATGTTCGGTCATGAAGAATTGGTGACATTATTTGATTAAAATCTTGTCATCAGAGCAAAAACAATTGCAACAGGTTTTTGCCCTGATGACGCGGAAATATATCTTCGAAACGTTGGCCTAGATAAAAAATAAACGTGTGAAACCGACTGACGTCCCAACACTAACGGCTGACAAATTCTGCGGCAGAGCAGGCCCTATTGCTGGTATTGCAGGGTCGGCTAGCTACCGGGTAATTAAGGATATCGCGGATTAAAGGACAAGAACCAAGAATCACGGACTAACAGACGTAACACTGGAATCTAGCTCCATAGCCACAAAAAACGTTCATTTCAAATTTTCAATCGAATGATAGTCATTGCGCGAAAACGCCGTCTGGGGCGCTGTCATGCAATCTCATACATATTTTGTAGTTCCCCATTTGACAAATGCAGTAACGCTGGCGCTGATGTCAAAATCCAATTTTTTCGTTTTATTCGGTACAGGTTCTGTACAGCAGTTTACAGATTTTTGTGAAAAAGTACAGACAAGTACAGACTTTTCAAATGACTAGAATAGATTAGACTAAACTTTGTAATAGACGATACAATGAACGCGATCTCGCAATCTAAAAGTCTCATTGAAAAGACAGCTAGTAGTTCCGGACCTAAATTTAACAGGGTCAATGCAGTCACAGTTTTCTCAAAACAATGAACAAACGTCTCGTAGTTGTTTTTCACAGGTTTACAAAATAAACAACTATATTCCAATGGAACAGCTTATGGTACAGATTTTTGTCGAAAAAAGTACAAATGAACAGAGTTACTGCAGCCCCCATTACAGGTGAAAACATGGTAGCACTGCTTCGGACCTATTTGGGAAATCAGGACTTTTTGCTGATGCCTTAAAGCAACCAGTTTCAGAAAATTTTCTGTTCAGGTATTGTTTTAGTCTAATTAGTTACAGTTTGATTATTAATAAAAAGTTTGTAAATAAAAGGGTGGTAAACTAAACAATTTCCCAGTATTTTTTTATTTTTGAAAATTTTCTCATGTGTGTTTCGATTTCTCCACGAGGAGATACGTACAAAATTGGAGATACGTACAAAATTGGTTAAAATATATTTTTGCAGAATTTTTATTGAATTTCAAAATACATTTCACTACAGCGCCATCTCTTAGAATTGAACCATTGTTTCGGGTGGCCACGGTGCTCCCACAGACCGTTATTTGAAAAAAAAATGAAGCAAAGGATCTGAGTACACCATTCGATTCGTTATGACGTCCAGAATTTCTGGGCAAAATTTTTTGAGTGATGCCTTTTTGAAGGTCGTAAAGTACAAAAATGTGATATAAAAACTACTAAATACTGATTGTTAAGCCCGTTTTTCAACCACCATTTCAAGAAATAACTTCCAAAATAGTTTCTACACATTCCAAGTATTATATTTCATGACATTTACAATTGGTGAAAAGATTCATTTCAAATTCCTACAGTGCAAAGTGGTCTAAGCTCGAAAAATCTTGAACGTTTTTTTATTTGACTGCGAAAATTTGATTTTATGTACTCGATGTCTTCAGCAAAATTGTTTCATTGAACAAGGCCTTACTTTTGGCGTTCTCAGTTTTTCGATCCTAACCAGAATGCTTTCTTCAGTATGCCTGTAGTATTTTTTGTGTGCAAACAACATGTATTTGACAAGGCACAAGCATAACGTGCTTGTTGAAGAAGCACCAAGAATTCTCGTAAACAAAATTATTATCCAGCAAAACCAGCAGAAAATCGTAGCAATCAACAATTCCATTTTTGTTTTTTGCTTGACAATTTTTTTCATTTGCCTACAACTACAATCGCTGTATTACGAAGACAGCTAAAATACGGTTATTATGGTAAAGCTTGGAATGGTAATATACACTGGATTCTTTTTTTTACACGATTGTTTTACGTAATTTTATTTTAAACGATTTTTTTACACGTGACGGATAATTTCATCAAAACGACGTGATCTTTTTTTAACACAAAAATTACGCGAATTCTTCTACGGGATTCTTTTTTGCGCGTAAAAAAAGAATCCAGTGTATCAGCTAACAATTTTGAAATGTAAAAACAGGTTCTGAATGAATCTTAGTAAATAAACCAAAAATTCACAAGCATTCGCAGGCTCTTACTTCTCTATAAATGTGTATATTTGGGAATTTACTCTTTCGATACTATCCGGTCACGATTATTTAGTGAACATCGAAGATAAAATTGAATAAATATCCGTCGCAAAAATTTACAAATCTTGTTGAGTAATTTATGGTAATCACATTTATGAGATAAACTTTCAATTACCATCAACAGCAGCATTGCAGTTTTTCTCGATTTCACACGAATAGAAATGTACGAACAAAAGTGTACCACTGCAATACGAATAGTACCGCTGCAGTACGAGTAGAAGTGTACCGCTGAAATGTACGAATAGAAGAGTACCGTTGCAATCATAGACGACGAGAGACCTGCGGTTCTTTACTACACTGTTGCTTTTACCGACATGTTTTCTTTCAGGACATCAGTTTTTATTAGGTTTTGAAAGCAGGTTTAGAAATTGTTCAAGAATGGGTATAGTTTCAAACTTGTCGGAAAACTTGGAAAATTTTACCTTTTTTGAAGGTTTCCTTTGCATTGCGCAAATCCGTCAGTTGCACAATATGTTTTACAAGCAATTTTATTGTCACTTGTATATGGACTATCATCCATAAAGCACTTTTCGTGGCAGCTTCAATGTTTTGAACAGTTGATCGAAGAGCACTTTCTGTATCATAAGTATGATGATCTTCGGTGAAAAACGATGCTAATAGGAATGGTTTCCTAGCCTTTTCTGTATCGACAATTTTAAGATTGGCAATCAGGCTATACAACAACATGACGCGGGAAGATATCTAAAGCCTTCGATTACCAGTTGCATCCATGTGTAAATCTAGAGGTCCTTCACGACCGGTTAGATCTATAAATAACCTGGTTTGTTTTTGACTCATCGGAACCTTTACAAATGGTTTATATTGCAGGCGCAATATAGATGAGTTTTTTTTTTTTTTTTGATATTTCTATTAAAGATGTTACATCTCTATCCTCTCTCAGATTGAACCTGGCCTCTGAAGCAATTCGTCTGGCTGTAGCATCCGACACACGCTTTCGAAGGTTCAGGTCCTCACGTGCTGCCGGAATGTTTACCAGTTCTTGAACTTGTTGCATAAACAACTCAGGCACTGTGTGTGATTGCTGCTTAACTTCTGCTCGCTCCTTACCTCTCATATAAGGTGCAAGCTTTTCTTTGTGAAGGAATCCTTCCTTGTTATGAAGAATTTTAAACTTAATATCTTCATTGGACACCTTCTTAAATTTCGCTATGAAGATGAAATTTTTGCATGTATGAGACATGCAACGAGCAAAAACTTTTGTTCTTATTTGTTTCGAGATTGGTACTTCATCTCGAACACTTTCGAAATATGCCACACACGTCTTGTTTAGATGATACATGGAGGTCATGATACGTTGCATAATTGATTTGATGATTCAAATCTGGACAGCAGTCTCTTTGCTTATGTCCTTCGTCGTATCTTATTAGTTTTTTCGTTTATTGATCTATTATTGATCCGAATTGTTCTCGAGTCACGACTATTCGTTCTCCAGAATCATAAAAATGTCCCATTTGATAACTAGTTTTGCGGTTATCGTCTTGTATTTCAGAGACATGTTTTCTCATATCAAAATTATCAAAGCAATCGGTTATCGAAATTCCCGCCATGTCTTGTTTGACATCGCAATTTATTGGGCTTCTGAACTGCTCCTTTTCTAGCCAAGCTGTATTAATATTTGCCTCCTGCATTTGAGCAGGAGATATTGATATTTCTTGTTCAATATACGAGACATTTTCACTGGTTGCCTCAACATTCAATATTGAATCATTTTTTTTAAATCTTGTTCACAAGATTAAAAATTTTTTATTCAGTTTTTCCGATTGTTTTCTAATCCTAGCACGGAATATGCTTTAGGATCTATTCGATAATTACGTTGGAGCCATTTCACTCCATATTTGGAGGAAAAATGTTTTGCAAACTGCTCTTGCAAAGTGGTCGGAATTGAAGAAGAGCCCGAATGCATACTAAGCAATGAATGATTACTTGGCTCTTTCTCTTCTTCATTGAAAACATTTTTGGTATCAATTTGTTCATATATTTTTGTGCATTTTTCTACATTGATGGATGCAGATTCTCTTGCTATCACTTTTACCATCATGTTGTATACCATCAACCGATTTTTGCGGTTGTTCTTGATACCCAACACGGTAAAAGTTTCAGGATCAACTTTATAATTATAATCCCGTTCGAACCATTTCGCTCCGTATTTTTTTGAGAAATTCTTCTCGAATTGCTCTATTCTGTTGTGCGTTACAGAAATGATGATCTGAGAAGCACAACTGTGCACTAACTGAGGGGTCACTGCTCAATTGTCGCTCCTCTTTCTCACTAATGGAGTTATCCTCGTCCTCCATTTGCGATGTTGTTTTGAGGATTAAAGAGGAGCCCGACTGAACACTAACCTATAGATGAAGATGAACACTAACCAAAAAGTCAGTGCTCACCCTTTTTTTTTGTATATCTACTATATAAAAATGGAATTCCGTAACGCTTGATCTTATTGATATTATTCCCTCAGTCTCTGTGGTGTACAGTAATCATCATCATTTTGAATCGTTCTAAATCAAAAATAATAAGCGGTGACATGTAGGTTTTTTAACATGAAAATGTTCGCTGATGTTCAGGAAAGACATTAGTTATAAAAAATAGTTATCTAATTACTAAAACTTGAGATATTATTCACAAAACTACGTAAAACATGCAAAATTATGACTTTCTGTGCTAAATTTGCCTCTAAATCAAAATTCAAAGCGAGTACATATGATTCTTTTTTAACTAAAATGTTTGTTAATGTTCAGGGAAGACATTCGAGGAAAAATAATTAGTATCTGATTACTAAAACTTGAGATATTATTCACAAAACTACGTAAAACATGCAAAATTATGACTTTTTATACTTAATTCGTCTCCAAATCAAAATTCAAAACGATGACATGTGATTCTTTTTTCATTAAAATGTTCGTTGATGTTTAAGAAAGATATTTGAGAAAAAATAATAGGTATCTGATTACTAAAACTTGAGATATTATTCACGAAACTACGTAAAACACGCAAAATTATGACTTTCTGTGCTAAATTTGCCTCTTAATCAAAATTCAAAGCGTTGACATATGATTTTTTACACTAAAATGTTTGTTAATGTTCAGGGAAGACATGTGAGAAAAAATAATTAGTATCTGATTACTAAAACTTGAGATTTTATTCACAAAACTACGTAAAACAAGCAAAAATATGCTGAATTTGCCTCTAAATCGAAATTTCAAGCGATGACATGTGATTTTTTTTACATTAAAATGTTTGTAAACGTTTTGAAAAGATATTTGAAGGAAAGTAACAAGTATCTGTTTACTAAAACTTGAGATTTTATTCACAAAACTACGTAAAACTTGCAAAATTATGACTTTTTATGCTGAATTTGCCTCTAAAACAAAATTTAAAGCCATGACATGTGATTCTTTTTTCATTAAAACGTTTGTTAATGTTCAGGGAAGACATTTGAGGAAAAATAAATAGTATATGATTACTAAAACTTGAGATATTATTCACAAAACTACGTGAAACATGCAACTTTATGAATTTTTATGCTGAATTTGCCTCTAAATCAAAATTTAAAGCGATGACATGTGATTTTTTTACATTAAAATGTTTGTAAACGTTCAGGAAAGACATTTGAAGTAAAGTAACAAGTATCTGTTTACTAAAACTTGAGATTTTATTCACAAAACTACGTAAAACTTGCAAAATTATGACTTTTTATGCTGAATTTGCCTCTAAAACAAAATTTAAAGCCATGACATGTGATTCTTTTTTCATTAAAACGTTTGTTAATATTTAGAAAAGACATTTGAGGAAAAATAAATAGTATATGATTACTAAAACTTGAGATATTATTCACAAAACTACGTAAAACATGCAACTTTATGAATTTTTATGCTGAATTCGCCTCTAAATCAAAATTTAAAGCGATGACATGTGATTTTTTTACATTAAAATGTTTGTAAACGTTCAGGAAAGACATTTGAAGGAAAGTAACAAGTATCTGTTGACTAAAACTTGAGATTTTATTCACAAAACTACGTAAAACGAGCAAAATTATAACTTTTTATGCTGAATTCGCCTCTAAATCTAATTTCAAAGCGAGGACATGTGATTCTTTTTTCGTTAAAATGTTTGTCAACGTTCAGGAAAGATATGTAAGGAAAAATAATTAGTATCTGATTACTAAAACTTGAGATATTATTCACGAAACTACCGAAAACACGGAAAATTATGGCTTTCTGTGCTAAATTCGCCTCTAAATCAAAATTCAAAGCGTTGACATATGATTTTTTTTTTCACTATAATGTTTGTTAACGTTCAGGAAAGACATTTGAGGAAAAATAAATAGTATATGATTACTAAAACTTGAGATATTATTCGCAAAACTGCGTGAAACATGCAAAATTATGACTTTTTATGCTGGATTTGCCTCTAAATCAAAATTTAAAGCGATGACATGTGATTCTTTTTTCATTAAAATGTTTGTTTATGTTTAAATATAAAATGTATGTTTGAAGATGATTTTCTGTATACTGCACAACAATATTGCAGCCTTCTAATAGCGCTCTCGATCAACCAGATTAGTTGAGAAAATTCGTTTTCGATATTGTTTTAGCACATTTTGCATGTTGTAGGATAAGAACAACGATACACCGTGCCCCAGAGCTGAGTCGAGAAAAATTGCAGTTCGAAAAGATTCTCGACCTGATCGGGGATCGAACCCGATATCACAACCGTGTGGGAGCCAATCGACATCGCTAACCACAGAGCCACGAAGACCATATACAGCATACAGAATACAGAAAATCACCGAAAAATATATTTTTTTTTAATTTATACGTTTTTATACGCTTACATGCGAAACTTTGACTTTTTATGCGCAATTCGCCTCTGAATCAAAATTCAATGATTTGTTTTTTTTTGCAATAAAATGTTCGTTGTTCTTTCATCTACAATTTTTTTTGCAGAATAACCCATATCTCGAGCATGAACATTTTACATTTCTGATGTTTTCGTAGTTTTGTGAATAGTTACATATTACGGCATTCGATTTACTTTTGTACTTTTGAATTTAAATTTGATTTTTATTAGAGAGCTTTAAACCAGAAGGTCATTCAGCTCTTAATCTTACTGGTTTACTTTTTTTAATCCAAACTAGAACTCACATCTAGCTGCAGGAAAGGTTACGATTCATTTGTTTGAATATCGATTAAGAGGCAGCTTAAGCATTAAAATCTTTTATTTTCTTATTTTCTACAAAGTTTTGTGGATTAAAAAATGGCGACTTCCGGTTTCAGGAAAATAACCTAAAGTGATATATGGCCAACAATTTCAATACTTCCGAAAGTGGACCTCCATACGTCATTTTACAGCGATGACACATTTTTTTTTCATTAAAATGTTTGTTAACGTTCAGAAAAGACATTTGAAGAAAAATAACAAGTATCTGATTACTAAATTTGATATATTATTCACAAAACTACATGAAACATGCAAATTTATGACTTCTAAAGTGATATTTGGCCAACAATTTCAATACTTTCGAAAGTGGAACTCCATACGTCATTTTGAAATCCAAAATGGTGACTTCCAGTTCCTGTAAATCAGCCCAAAATCACAAAAAACAATCCAATATGGGTATTTCCGATCTGCGCGTTCTCAGAATATTGAAGCAGGGTATCGAACGTCTTCGTCAGTGGTTTTCTTCGGTAGTTTTACTGGCGCAATCTTATGCAAAAAAGGTCCGAAGAAAACCACTGACGAAGACGTTCGACACCCTACTTAAAGATGATGGAAGTATAAGATGTAAATTATATTTATGAAGTGAGTTGAGCTAATGCAGCAATGAAATAAAAAAAAATCTATCTTTGAAACCTTTGATCCCGAGCATCGCCGGGAATGTTCAACTAGTATATATATATATATATATATATATATATATATATATATATATATATATATATATATATATATATATATATATATATATATATATATATATATATATATATATATATATATATATATATATATATATATATATATATATATATATATATATATATATATATATATATATATATATATATATATATATATATATATATATATATATATATATTTATATATATATATATATATATATATATATATATTTATTTATTTATATATATATATATATATATATATATATATATATATATATATATATATATATATATATATATATTTAACTCTGATTAAATCAAATCTATGATATGGATCATACTTTTAAAATAATATGGAAGCCCTTACAAAAATTCATTAATTGGCAAACATAAGAAGATATGTTAAACAAAATTATTAACCAGTTCAAGCAAAAAATCGTAGCAATCAACAATTCCATTTTTGTTTTTTGCTTGACAATTTTTTTCATTTGCCTACAGCTACATTCGCTGTATTACGCTGTATTATATCTTGTTGAGTAATTTATGGTAATCATATTTATGAGATAAACTTTCAATCACCGTCAACAGCAGCATTGCAGTTTTTCCTCGATTGCACACGAATAGAGATGTACGGACAAAAGTGTACCGCTGCAATACGAATAGTACCGCTGCAGTACGAATAGAAGAGTACCGTTGCAGTCATAGACGACGAGAGACCTGCGGTTCTTTACTACACTGTTGCTTTTACCGGCATGTTTTCTTTCAGGACATCAGTTTTTATTAGGTTTTGAAAGCAGGTTTAGAAATTGTTCAAGAATGAGGATTGTTTCAAACTACTCGGAAAACTTGGAAAATTTTACCTTTATTTAAGGTTTCCTTTGCATTGCGCGAATCCGTCAGTTGCACAATATGTTTTACAAGCAACTTTATTGTCACTTGTACATGGACTATCATCCATGGAGCGCTTTCTGCAGCACCTCGGTGTAGATGTCGGAGGTATCTGCGGAGTTGGTCTCTGTGATTTTGTCACATTACGCTCAATTCTAGAATTACGAGTAGATGGGATTTTTTGATTGTATTGATTGATCATGTATTCAACATAAGGATGATTTATGTGAATGACATAATCATCAATTCTTACACGTGATATATCACCTACGAAGGTGCAATCATCAATCCCTCTTTGTATTATACGGTAATAGCCTTCCATCAAACCGTTATTCGCCCGATTATATTTTTGAGTGTCTTTCAAAGTCGCATCAATTTGCATTTCTTTGAAACTCAAAACTGGCGTCCACATTGGCAAGTATGTTACATACTTTTTTAAGGAATAGCTGTATAAATTCCTTAGTGGTGTCCTGCGCATCTTCTATGACTACGACCAGTTCATTTACCGCTCTTTGGTAATATGGACTTGACTCGTAGATAGTTTGAAACGTTTTTTCTTCGCGGTTTGTACATTTCACAAAATCCTCATTAGGTTTAACGTCAACACTGTCGACATATCTTCTGAAAACAGGATCATTCAAATATTCGATCTCGTTTTCCAAGGCGATGTACGCATCTCGTCTATTCTCATGATTAGTAGTCAAATATTTGAACAGAAGTTTCACAACCAAATAAATTTGGTTTACTTCTTTATAATTTATGAGAGAAGCGAGCACAATTTTGCACAACCTATTATTTGGATTTGCTTTTGCAACATATTTATCTACATCTTTGTAGATAATCTTAGTGAAAGTTGTAGAAAAATTTAACAGAAAAACAATTGTGAAAGTTTTTAACTTTCCACGAGTTTCGCTAATGAACGATATCGCGCCAATACGACCGAGGGACTGGTAACAACGTTGCATTTTGTTTCGAAAATGTTTCTGTACCAACCTTTGAAAAGAGCTGATGTGTTTCGATATATCTGAATAATGACAAGGGATAGAGGATTGTTATCAACAACAATATCGCACGCTTAGCCTTGGGGCTAATAGCGGTCTCGATCAACTAGATTAGTTGAGAGATTTCGTTATCGATATTGTTTTTTTGGCACATTTTGCATGTGTAGTATAAGTACAACGATACATCGTGTCCCAGTGCTGAGTCGAGAAATTTTCCAGCTCGAAAAGATCCTCGACTCGATCGGAAATCGAACCCGATATCACAACCGTGTGGGAGAGCTAGCCGACCGACATCGCTAACCACAGAGCCACGGGGACCACACAAAGGATTGTTATCAAGGGGTGGCTTTTAGGGAATTGTCTAAGCTTTCATTCAAAAATATTGAAAAAATATTAAATTAGATTCTAAACTTTAAAAAAATCATTTTTAAATCTAAAAGTGATTTTGGAAAAAACGGTCTTTTCATATATTTTTCAAAATAGGTTTTTTAGATAAACAATTCAGCAACCCAAAAAATCTTTTGAAAAAATCAAAGTAGGCACTCTTGAGGAAAGAGAGTTTCCCTAACAACAAAAATTTGCATGTTTGACAAGGTTTCACGTTTTTTGCTTCTAAGACAATAACCGTTCGGTTATGACAAGAGTTAGAGAGGAGTTATCAAGGGATGATTTTTGGGGAATTTGAGAACAAAAACTTTTTCAAACGGCTCCTAAACGACTATATATGGAGCAGCTAGAAACAATTTTTGTTAGAAAAACATTTTGTCTTCAAGAGTTCCCACTTGGGTTTGTTCGGAGGAATTTTGGGCAGTTGAAGCGTCTATTTAACGGGGTACCCTACTATAGAAGGTCGAAAAATATTGAATTTGACTCTAAGCAAAGTCATGCTATTTTTAATTTTTTTGTTCAAGGAGTGAACGAAGTAATTAAGATAGAAAATTAAATTACCTGAAAATATGATAGTAGAAACCTTTTAATCTTACCCTGAACATCCGAAAATCAAATCACAAAAAATTATTATTCTTCAACTTTCCAGAGTAGAGTCCCCTCTTAAAAAACTTATTTTGAAAAAAATCTGACTGCCATCTTTTTTAAATAACTTTTTTGTTTAATATGATCTTAAATTTAATGTTGTCAATATTTTTCTATGAAAGTTAGGACGCTTTTCCAGAAGTCATCCCTTGGCACTTTTACTCTTTTTTTGTCATTATTTAGAAATATCGATTTATTCAAAGAACTTCAGCCATATTCAAAATTTAGTACAGACAAATTTTCGAACAAAAAACAAGTATGCAAAGTTGCTTAGGGTAGTAAGGCCTACACACCCACAAAAATTCATTAAATTTTGAGATTATGTTGCCAACATTTGAGAGTTGGCGCGAAATCTTTGTAATAGTGCAATTCCACAAAAAAGGGGCAACCAACTCAATCGACCATGGTTTATTTGGCTGAGAATTTGCATAGACGTTTCTATGAGTGAAAGAAACCATTTTGTGCTACTGGTATGATTCTTTGAAACACGACTCACTTTTGAGAAGATATTTAAAAACGCTATGTAGGTATTAATAAGACGAAAAAAAATTTTTTTTTTTCAATTTTTTTTCATAGCTTTTTTTGGAAGGACAAAACAACTATCCACAACTTTGCCAAAGACACTATGCCTATCAAATGAACCGTTGTGGCTGTAAAAATATTTTTAATCACCAGAAGAGCACTCTAAAATCACAAAATTGTATCGAAAATTCCATTTTCGCCGAAATTGTCGTGCTGTATTATTGTGCATTGTTGCATTAGAGACAGGCCCGGGGGGACAGTGGGGGTGAATGCTCCGTGATTTCACAATTTTTAATATTGTTACCGCTATGTTGTAAGGAAAGAAAGCCCCCCAAAAATATCTGTCCCGGGCCCCTCAGCACCTGAATCCGGACCTGATTAGAGAGTCACATGTGTTAAGTTCGAAGCAAACGTCTCCTTTTCAATCATTCTAGGAATAATTTTACAGGAATAATTTTACAGAATGAATCAAATTTTGGCAACACGTTCTCCGGAACTTTGACCAAACCAATCCGCTCACTATTACCGCAAGCGTTGGCCAAGCATGCCGTGTTCGAGGGAACGAAAGTTACTTTAGATGAGTTTTTCTCCCACATTGAACTATGTTGAAAATCGATTATAAATCTACAAGTAATGGTTAAGAGTGTGCTTTCCGGTTTCTCCATTTTCAACAGAACTTTTAGAACCTGTTAAAATGATATTTGATCTGAATGCAAATGATTATAAATCAAGCGAAGATTAAATGTTCTAACATTGTTATATTATTTCGATGTAACGGTGTGTCGAATAATGAATTATAAATCGATTCTGTGATGGAAATTTTGGTCACGTGTTTTTCGTAAACACGTTCTACATTTAGGTCAACGTTGCGAAGATATATTTCCTCGCCATCAGGGCGAAAACTTTCAAATGGTTTAGTGTCAAAATATCAAAATTCACCAAAGCACAAAAATTTTTGACATCTCTGGATAGTTCAGTGCATAAATGAAGCTCGTTTTCAAATTTCCATTTTGTTTATTTTTGCGAGACCTCAAGAGTTAGGTAAAGTGTTCGGTTATTTTGAGATATGTGTTTATTTTATTCATGAATTACATATTATTTTATTAATAGAGTATGAAATTTATTTCCTTCATTTAAAGTATTAGTCGGATAAGGTAATTAATAAATAAAAATTACTTAACTGGCAATGAAGATTACTTTGGCATTAACATGTTCTACTACCAGAAGAATTTAATTATTTTCACATACGGGCTAATATGAGTTAAAGTTTCAAACTGATGCCTACATTTGTTTTACCAATGCTCTATCACAGTCTACGAAACCGCCCAATGCTAGATTGAAATCGAATAATATTATCCAAACTTGAACATCTAAACAGTGCCCCCATGAGAGATAGATTCATCCGACTGGTCATTGAGTTTGGAAGCATTCTGGCGATGCGTACGCAATATGCCCAGACACGCGGGTATAATTTAATACTTTCGATCGAATGTGCACCAAGCAGGAATTAATATTTGTTACGCATACTTGACGGTCGTTATATGCTCCCATGCGTTATGATTTCCTGCGCTCGTGGATCCGAGCTTTTAGTCGTTTATTTGTAGTGCTGAATGTTGCGAACACAATTGCATGTGCTAGGAGCAGTGCATATTAGTGTTGTTATTTATTCCAAAGAGGTCTGTGCCTGACTTTTGTTCTGGGACTGTGTTCCAGATCTTTTATCTTTTTTACATCATAGATTTTTTTTAGAGTACAGTAAACAGCTGCAAGGATTACTATTGGAGCTATGGTATGTCTACAAGCGGCCCAATTTACTCAAACTTCTCGGGCTTATGCTGGTATTTAGACTGAACTGTTGGCATTTCTTGATTTTCCGCATACTGTTTATAGGTATTAATTAAATATCTGTTTTGAATTTTTAGTGGTTTAGATTAAACACGAAGATAAGGAAATCGATTGCTATCAATTGTGTTTGAAGGTGGATAGAAAAGAAAAACTTGCAGGGTATCTAATACGAAAAATTTTTTTTGAATGCTTAAACTAATATTGCTTATAATGAATAAATTCAAATGTATAGATTTGGAAACAATAGAACAACAAAAAAAGTTGTCAATTAAGAAGAACGATCCCTTTTCATGCTATCTATCTATTTCGTTCCTTCTTGTTTTCAATTTATACACTCGTTTTCATGGTTGAAAATTGCTCTGAACAGCCTAGCCGCCCAACAGTTGATGCAATCGTGGAACCATCACTAGTGGAATGCAATTTCACATCGTGTCGCAGTTTCGGACAGATCGAGGGGTGAATAAGCTTTTATTGCATTTTTGTCACCACTCAACTCAACTACCACAGACACCCAGTACATGGGAGGGCGTACTTGTTAAATGTTCATAAATTAAACTGGAAAGCCAAATGATCCGGAATAAATTGGAAAACATGAAATTTCTACATCACACAATCGTTGAATTCTTCGCGGTTCGTCTCACAGGAGATAAATATTCGCCAACATTCATGCACCCGGGAATCGAATTTTCCGCATTCCATAAATTGCTTTTATTCTCGTTCTTCGTATATCACATTTCCGTATGACAATGACAGTGTTCCGGTCCAAAAGAAAATGAATTAACTCATTTTGTCAGCTCTTCGTGGCTTGTGCATTCAATGTGGACTTCGTGTGTAATGGCAGCACAGGAAATCATCCCTCAAATGCTCTAACGAGCAGTTGGTTTGAAAATTTCAGAATAAATGCGTTTTTGTATTTAAAATTCCATAGATTTTAATATATTTTTTCACGAGTTTGTTCATAAGAAGACACAAACGAGTCCACACAAAGTTACATTGGTAGATACATCAATTACTTTTCGTCGTTGAAAATTTTAAAAGAAAGATTAATAATAACGGTAATTGGCACTAGTAAATAGTACGACTCTAGAAAAAAAATCGTGCAGCAATCAATTACGCTGACCAGTGGTCGAGCTTACGACGCGTTTCTGCGCGTGAAAGGACAAAGTTTTCAAATTAAATTTATCGCTGCGATCAACTTGTAAGCCATCGAAAACAAGTGAGACAAATTAACACTTTCTCGTCAGTGGGAGTACTGTCTAGTAGCCCGGGAACTTTTCGTTAGTGCGGAGGGATTTTCACAAGCTCCGAAACAGAAGCGCCACTGCAGATTGGATGATGCGTTGCGAGATTGTTCATGAATAGATGGATCGCCGGTATTGCGCTCTATGTCGGCATCGCCGCTTCCACGGAAAGCCATCTGAACAAACGACACATTTGGGTACGAGAAAACTAAATTGCGAATCAATTTAGACATATTTAGTCTAGTCACATGCATTTACGCATTTCTGAAGTGTACATTCAGACGTTATTTATGGCGTGGCATGGCGAGAAGAGTACGACATACTCTATTTTAGCATAATAAGAGTTGTTGGCATAGTCAGAAATGATTGAAATGGAAAACTTTTAATCCCGTGTTTATGAAAACTTCTTCTAATATTGCAAAAAACTGGCAACAGTTTGAAATCATTTGATAGATACAATTACTGAATATTTTCTACTGGACAGTATGTAAACTAGTGGCCACTTATTGCTTTGATGACAAAATGAAAAAATGATGCTATATATTCATCATAGCTATATTTTTTGAATAAATTTAAAATCAAATGGATCAGCCTAACGTTTCCCAGAGCGCGAATGAAGATTTATCTCTGATTGTTTTATTGGAAACTTATACAATGGCACAAAATACTACATAATTCAAGCACTTGTTGCTGAATTCGTTGTTTAAATCCGCTTGAATTGCATTCCTCTATCGCCAGCAGCGGAAGATGTTCAATCCGGTGTACGTAGTACAATGGTTGTAGACTGGATGAAAACCATTAAATTTTTTTGCTTATTTTTGAAATATAGTTTTCTCTCCGTTGCATGAATCTATGGTTGGTTGTTGATTTTCCGACATGTTGGCTACCACCCAAGTCTATATTTTTAATCAATGATATTTTTTATACTCAATATTTCAAAAGAGAGGAATAAAACATATATGTATAAATTAATGGTTGAAAAACTCAAACCTTGAAAACAGCGTCTGATCCCAGCGACGACATGGACGAATGTATATATATATATATATATATATATATATATATATATATATATATATATATATATATATATATATATATATATATATATATATATATATATATATATATATATATATATATATATATATATATATATATATATATATATATATATATATATATATATATATATATATATATATATATATATATATATATATATATATATATATATATATATATATATATATATATATTCAGTGATCGGGGCTTACAGTACACTGTTCGGCAAGACCTGGGGGATATAACCACAATTAGCGCTCTGGTCTTACATCACCTGCGCACAACGCTGACTGCAGCCACGGAAGCTATGCTTACATTCCCATGTGAAGAAGGAGACAGAGCTTGGCGCACTAAGGCTGCGAAGATATACAACGATGCTCGAAGGTGACCTAACGGGTCATTTAGGCATCTTGGAGGAGTTAAAGCCAACACTTTTAGTAACAACAGGCTCGGACTGGATGGAAGTGAAGCCAAACATGGACGTTCCATATAGGGTGATTGACACAAATCGTTTGGTGTGGACCTGGAGGACCGAATCTTCCATCAGGTACCATCCGTTTCTATACGGATGGCTCAAAAATTGGATCTATGGACCAGGTATAAAGGCCACTCTCTTTGGGAAAGTGGCCAACCGTTTTCAAGCAGAGCTATACGCAATAGTATATCTATTTAATAGTAGGGTTTCGGCTTAGCAGTCTTTAAACTCTAGATTTAGAACGAATTTGTTGTAATGGATTCCAACGTTTCAGCACTTGTTGGTGCCTTCATCAGGGGTAAATGTTGAGAGGTGTTATTTATTATAATTTTACATTTTTGATATAAATATTTCACTTATAATAATTGTATAGACCGTTCCGATAATTATAAATACACTTACGATCAACCGTCATTTCAAATAACGTGCAGTATTCAACCAAACGTTGGCTGCGTCCTGTTGTTTACATTCAAAAGAAACAGATGCTATCATTTTTTCTTTTCAACATTTATTGCGAAATTTTGAAAATGCGTGGCCTTTCTCCCGAGCAAAGAAAGCGAATTGTGCACAAATGGGGCACCATTTGTGGTCTTTCTATAAGAAAATTAGCCAGAGAAGAAGTTATAAGTGTCGGAGCAGTTCTAACCGCATTGCGGAAGTATTGTGAAGAGTGCACTTTTACTGATGCCCCAAGACGTGGTAGAAAACCCGGGCCTGTTGATCCCACAATGGACAAAAAGGTTAAGGAATACTACAAGCGGCATCCTTCAGTATCAGTACGAGATGTGGCGAGAAAGCTTGGAACCTCGGCGAGTAACGTTATGCGTGCCAAGGGAAGAATGGGTCTGTAGACCCGTCGGAAGCAGAAGCAGCCAAAACGAAATCCAAAACAAGCTGAATCTGTGAAACCGAGAGCTCGGAAGCTTTATGACAAACTTCTGACCAAAAAAATGGGGTGTGTTATAATGGATGACGAAACCTACATAAAACTGGACTATAAGACTCTGCCAGGACCGCAATTTTATACATCACCGAAGGGAAAGGATGTCCCTGGACCAGTGAAAGCCATTTACACCGAAAAATTCGGCAAGAAGGTAATGGTTTGGCAGGCCATTTGTGAATGTGGGAAAATACCTCGTCCATTCATTACTAATGACACAATGAATGGTAAAATTTACGTAAAAGAGTGTTTGCAGAAAAGGTTGTTACCCATGGTTAAGCAGCATAACAATCCTCCAATCTTTTGGCCCGATCTTGCTTCCTGCCATTACTCTAAGGATGCACTAGGGTGGTATAAAACAAGTAATGTCACATGTGTCCTAAAGGAGATGAATCCTCCAAACTACCCTGAAAATCGCCCTATTGAAACTTTTTGGGCTTTGACCAAGGCAAAGCTGAGGAAATCTGTCAAACCAGCGGACAATGTTGAAAAATTTAAAAAAGATTGGCTTAAAGTGGTAAAAATGGTCGGAGAACACACTGTGCAAAAGCTTATGAGTAGTGTTAAGAGAAAAGTTAGAGAACTCGCGTATCCTACGAAAAATAATTCCAACTTGAATTGAAACTGGAAAGAAAACACTTATTATCTATATTTCAGAATAAAATGACCCGAAATATCCTGTATTTTTTGTTTTATTCAAGAGAGAAGATGTATTTATAATTTTCGGAACAGTCTATATTGTTTTACGTCAGATGAGTTTCATCACTATAATTATGGTTAACAATTTTCGAACTTTCGGTCAGTTTTAATAGCTGAATGAATTGTACACTCATTAAAGTAAATCTAATTGGAATTTTCAAAAACTTGGGCTTACATTTGTACACTTTGTGGTTCGTGAATTTGTATATACTGTCGGAGTGTTTAGGTGGGATTTCAGTTTTCTGTTTTAGTGTTGTCAACTGTTATACTTCCTTCGGTTAGTTTGTGTAAGATTACAGCGTACGCTTTGTTGAGATGATCAATATCAACTCGACGGTTAACTATGTGTGGGGTACAGTAGATGGGGCACATTTCTAAGAATGGTAGTGAAGTTGTGTGTTTTGCTGTGTCTATTATGTATGTTTTGTCGAAATCGAATCTGTTTTGTGTGTCGATACAGTGCTCTATGAGAGCAGTTTTCTCTTTCAGCTCGGATAATTGAATGTTGGTTTGTGTGTCGGAATTTATAATCTGGTTGAGTTTGTTTACATAAGATGCATGTCCGTAGGGTCTGGTTTTTGACATGTTAGTAGTCATTCTGATGTAGTTGGTGTTGCAGCCACGGCACGGATTTTTGGAGAGTTTAAAAACTGCTAAGCCGAAATACTATTATTGGTACCCCCTACAGTCGACCTCTTCAACACAATATATATTTGTTTATTTCGTCAAAGGGGTCGTTTAATAATTACGTAAGGATATTTTTCACTTTTTCAAAATTTTATAGTATATGGGTTGTTGGTTTATTATTCTGTGTTTTATTTGCTCAATTTTTTTTTCGTTTACGATTGATTCGAACAGTTTGGGAATGCATGAGCAATTCCACGGTAGTTTGCCGGAATACATTGAGAAGATTTTCAAAAACTTCTTCACTTCTTACGCTTTCATACCAGCTACTTTCAGTTACTTTTTACTTTTTACAGTTACTTTTTTGAAAGACGATAAGATTTAATTTTGATGAATTTCTTTCTTTTTCGCTGTACTTTTCATGCGATTGCTATTATGGCAATACACAAGTGTTTCAGTTGCACTTTTTTGTGGAAGTTTTTAGAAATATTTATTTATTTATTTATTTAATATTATTAGATTCAAAATAGTATTTACTTCATCAGCAGAGGATGTCAGTGTTAATGAAAGTTCGGCATTCTGCTCAGAGTGCAAAGAATATCTAGGTGTGCGTACATTAAAACTTGCAAATGGGGGTGTCCTTATTTGTAAAAATTTTTGGTACTTTCGCGTAATTGCTGTACTGCCGGTACCCGCATAACTATCCCATAATGATTTTTGTCACTTAAGTCATCAGCGGGAATCGACTGTTATCATATTTTCCGAAAAACTGAAATTTTGTATGGAAAAACATGGAAAAAATACCAAGTTGTGTTTGTCCCATATTGAAAGTACCCGCATTACAGTCCCACTGCATAGTGGTACAAACTGCGAACATATAATTTTGCTTCAGATTAGTGTATATTGGATAACTTTAGGCATATAGAAGTATGTCATTCAATTAACTATACCAATGTTGTTTTTCTGTAGTACAATCTACGTTGCCAGTGATACTGCCGGTTGCTGGTTATATTTATATGTAATGGGACAAAATATGCGAGTACTTTCGAAATGTACCGGCATATTTTGTCGCATATTGTTATTTTTTCTCGAATTATGTAACGTAAAACCAATTCCATTCATGGTTTTTTGTTCTCAACGTTAAACTTATGGTGCTATGAAACTGTTTTGGTCATTGGTTTTGGATGAAATTGCTTTAAATAGCTGGAAATCAGAAAATTCACGGATAATATTAAATCGCCGTTTTCTCAACATGTTGTTTTTCATTATGGGACAGTTTTCCGGGTACCGGCAGTGTAGCCGCTTGGTTCGTTCGCTTGTCAGATAATTCTTATACGACAGCAAGTCAGCTTCTGCTTCGTGTGAAGTGAGTCCATATTCCTGATGGACTTTCATGAAAATATTTCGTAAATGGTCGGGAGATGTTGGAAGACCTTCGGATGCCAAAAGCATTCTGATATATACCTGTGTGAATATACATCTGTGTTACGGTATGTCTGAAGCGCAACAATAGACATGCGAACATTGGAATCTTTTCAGACAGTCAAGCTGCAATGCTGGCATTGATGTCTGCCACATGTGTTTCCAGACTAGTCTGGGAGTGCATTGCAAAACTCAGGGAACTTTCTCGCCTCAACAAAGTTATGCTACAATCAGCCGGTAAATACCAGTATTTTTTGGGATTCGCTAGGAAAAATATTCATTGAACGTGCTGAAACAATCAATAATTAATATTGTTGTACTATATTGGGGTACTACCGATAAACTAAAGGAATTGCGCAATGAGCTTCCCCGCCATCCTTTTTTTTTCCTGTATGGACTTTCTCACTGCGACCAGAATCGTAGATCTATTGTGATATATGCCCGGGTGTCTGCTGTATCCCGCACTTCTATTATAAGCAATACCGCTATTGAAAAGTGGCATGCTTATTATTATTGTTTATCAGTGCTTTTGTGTAATGTGATACTCTTCCTTTTACACGCTTACTGTTCTACTATACCGATGCTCGTTCCTGTATGGACTTCCTCACTGCGACCAGAATCGTAGATCTATTGTGAGATATGCCCGGGTGTCTGCTGTATCCCGCACTTCTATAATAAGCAACACCGCTATTGAAAAGTGGCATGCTTATTATTATTGTTTATCAGTGCTTTTGTGTAATGTGATACTCTTCCTTTTTAGAAGTTTCGTCGTGCGTTCTTCTAGCCAGTTTAATTAATAAGAGGGACTTAGTTTTTGTCATCGTGGTTCTGTGGTTAGCGATGTCGGTCGGCTAGCTCTCCCACACGGTTATGATATCAGGTTCGATTCCCGATCTGGTCAAGGAACCGGAAGTGCTCATAACGTCACTAACTACCGACCAATCTCAGTTCTCTGTTGTCTCGCCAAAACGCTCGAGCTTCTAATTCACGATAAATTCTACGGAGCCGCTAAGCCCATAATATCCCAACGCCAACACGGCTTTGTCAAAAATCGTTCTACTGCTACGAACCTCATGGCATACGCAAGTTTTCTTAACGCTAGTTTGGACAAACGCTGTCAAGTGGACAGTATCTACGTAGACTTTGCCAAAGCCTCCAATAAGGTACCCCACGAGCTGACGTTGAAAAAGCTTGAGAAGCTGGGCTTTCCTAACTAACTTATCTTGTGGTTGCGCTCCTACCTACGGGACAGATCCACTTTCGTGAAATTTAAATCCGTAAAGTCAGGCCGGTTTCCGACACCATCTGGTGTGCCGCAAGGTAGCCACCTTGGTCCTTTAATTTTCATTTTATTTGTAAACGACTTGACCAACCGCCTTGACTCTCATCATCTGATGTACGCCGATGATTTGAAGATATACCGAGTAATCAGTTCTTTGATCGATTGTGCCGCTCTGCAGCAGGACATCGACATCGTAACAAGCTGGTGTAAACTGAACGGGATGGCGATTAACGGGACGAAGTGCAAGGTAATCAGCTTTGCTAGAATGCGGACGCAGTGGCGTTACGAGTATAAAGCGAATGGTTCGAGTCTTGAACGAGTTTATTCAATGAAGGACTTAGGAGTGATCATGAACAGCAAGCTCAGTTTTAACGAGCACATCGCAGCGACTACGAGTAAGGCTTTCGCTTTGCTCGGTTTCATCCGCCGACACACACGCGATTTCAGCGATGTATACGCACTCAAAACGCTTTACTGCTCTATTGTTCGAAGTGTCCTCGAGTACGCTGTTCAAATTTGGGCTCCTTACCACGAAACCCAAATTGTTCGCATAGAGAGAATACAGCGATGTTTTCTCCGTTTCGCACTACGACGACTACCTTGGAACGACCCACAAAGATTACCGCCGTATGACCAGCGATGCCGTTTAATAAAACTGGAACCCTTGCACCAAAGACATACTTACAACGAATGTTTGCCTTCGACGTGGTACGCAACCATATTGACTGCCCGGACCTACTGCAACAGGTGAACTTCAATGCGCCAGCGCGTCGATCTCGCCAACGCTTGTTATTCCGGACTATCACGCACCGGACTGTATTCGGACAAAATCACCCACTGGAAAGATGTTTTGCCCTACTAAATAATATAAATGTGTTTGATTTCAATGTAACTAGACATCGTTTAAAAATAAGTGTTAGGTATTTAAACTAGTTAGGGATAAGTCAGTCTGTACAGCTTGGTCTGAAGACGTAGTAAATAAATAAATAAATAAACTTTTCGAGCTGGAAATTTTCTCGACTCAGCACTGGGGCACGGTGTATCGTTGTACTTATCCTACAACATGCAAAATGTGCCGAAAACAATATCGATAACGAATTCTCTCAACTAATCTAGTTGATCGAGACCGCATTAGCCCTCAGGCTAGCGTGCGATATTGTTTTATTGACTTAGTTTTTGTTAAGAAGAAGTCACGCAAAGGTGTTATAGATTTCAGTGTAAAGGAAGAGTTAATGGTGGGGAGTTTGAGAATGAACCCATACTTAATTCCAGTTTTGACATCGAATGGCCTGATTCTACTGAGATTCGAACCTACGACCATTCGCTTGACAAAGCGGACTCCGTAACCTTGCGGCTACGCAGCTCCCTAAAGACGCCATTCTTATGGGTCATATTAAAAAATGTGGCTCTCAGGCAAGCGATTCCATTTGAATGAAGCGGTAGAATTGGAAACAAATGACTGTTTCAAACGCCTTGACGCGCATTCTGACAAATTATATTAAAGACTCATAAAGCAGGGCAATATAGGGAAACTGCTCCATTATTCATCTCAGCCCGTATATTCATCTCATTAGACATGTAAACACAATTCAAAACAGGAAAAAACGCATATTTTCTTCTCAAACCAATCTGCTAATCCATGGAATGGATTCTTCTTAGTTCACTTTAGATTTCTCATTAAGTAGAATCCTCAAAAACTCACTTAAAAGCTCTAAATTTGATATAATAGTCAGGCATCTGCACTCGAAAACTCACTTATTTCAATCACCTACCTCAAAAAACAAAATCCGCGCATTGTTCTGTACGGCTACAACGGGACTCGTTCAGCAGCCACCCAAAGTTTTTCTTATCACTAGCGGACCATTTTTTATATTAATCATTAAACAAAATCACTCACTACACTAAGAACACTTTAATCTTTGAAACGTTCACCTCAAATTTCCAAAACAAGCTTGAATTAGCAGAAATATATGAGATGAATTTCTACAATTCCTAAATTTCAACTGTATGTATTTTCATCTGTTTTCACTGCCTTGAAGAAAATCAAAAGTTGCCAAATTGGTTTCTGTTTATACGAACAAATTATACTGAAAATGTTGAATTATTCCGACATAATTGACATATATGGACAACACTGCAGTGGTTACCTAGGTTACCATATTTGCACGTAAACAACTACAGTGGATATCTAGGTAACCTACTACGACGGGCTGCGGCTACGTTCATTCTTGATAATGTGATTCATTCATGATTAACAGTGCATTGCAGTGTGATGAATATGGGGGCGTCTTGAGATTAATAATTGAGCAGTGATTTAGGTTTTGAGATGGATATGGGAGCGTTGTGCAAAATGGTTTGTTTTACAAAATTCAGGATAAATCTAGCTAAGTTTACTAAATATACAATACTGAACGATTCTATGAGAGCACGTAAGCGTATTTTGTTTATTTGTTCAATGATTTCATGAAAATTTGTTGTTTGATCCGTGCATTCTTCGTGAATATCGGCTAAATGAGATGAGTAATGGAGCAATTCCCCTACGACTTTTTTATGTCGGGTGTCCTTCAAATTATACAACAAATTGAACTGTACTGTGCCAAATAAATATTCGGTGAAAAACAAAGTTGGGCGTTACTTTCGATGACTTTATGGATAAATGTTTCTATAGCCCAATTATTCATTATGTAAAGTTTTAACCTTAGTTTTAAATACAGTGTTCAGTTATCGTTCAAAGTGCCCCCAGCGAAACTATGCTTCAGTGTGAGCAGAAATTCGACCGAGTTTGGCTGTCTGTCGATGAAATTCTAGTTGAGTGATGTAATGGGTTCTTGTTTAGTTTAGCTATGCTCATTTGAAACTTCGTTGCTTTATTGTTGTGTTACATACTAACCGACGTTCACGTCGCCCAGAATATTGCAAAGCGAAACCGGGGTAATCGCTCAAAAGAGCATATTTTCAATGGTAGCTAAATATGTTTTTTATTTTAACATGCTTGGAAATCGTAAGCCTCAAATATGTATCAGATAGGCTATCAGCTCTATTATCGTCAGGTTTGTCCAATTATCGTCCGTGGGGTTAATGAAGTCATAGAAAACAATTTTTTTGCAGGAAGATGCTCTGCATTGTGAAGAACCATCTTGCAAGAAAGTAATGCTCTAGGGCATCATTTACCCCCCGGACGATAATAGAGCCGATACCCTATATCGCTAAAATACTTTTTTACTTTGGTATATGGGAAACAACATTTTACATGTTGAAAAAATAAAATTCTAGATTTAATATATTTCGTTGATAAACAAATCCTTTTTGAGCAGTTGAATGAAGCAGCTTTGAAATGTATATGCACTTGCAAAGTTACAAATGAATGAGACGTTGGTAACATGCTTAGAAAGCAGTCATGTTGAGCGTGAAACTTTAATATAGAGAAGTGGTTTGATTACCGGAGCGGGAAATACCACCTAGCGACTTCCGTAAGATAAGCCATCATTATTACCGCCGCTAGGTCATCTGCCATGATGAGTAAGTTGTTTACGGTAACAAAGCCGTGTATATCGTGGTGGCTGAATGTATAATTACAGAGCTATGTGCAAGACATGCAAATGAAGGAGAGCTGCTGAAGTTTGATATCTTACATATTTCCTGCTTATCATATTCCGGCGATAATGATTTACCGGTGTCGAGCAATATCGCAAAGGCTCCTACAAGGAAGGCTGAGTTTGACATTTAACATCAGTGCAGTACTAAAATATCCTCAGTTTAATTCTCTGAAATGAGGTTTATGTGTGAAATATTAATTTTGTCTCGTTTTTGTTCTAAGCATGACTGCAGATTTCGTAGTGTTTATGCTAATCTGTAAAATGGATTACAAATAGGCTGAAGTAAAAAGGTTGTCAATATCAAAAGACTAAAAGAAAGCAAATTGTCTTAAAATACCCGATGTCTGGTTAACAGGTAGACGCCAACTGATACAATTCGTACAAACGATAGCACTTCATTCATCGGTCGCTTCGACTGCAAGCCGAAAATCCACTATCCGAGGTGGTGAATAAATCATTACTAACGATATAATTGTTCAATTCATGATTTGAAACAGCTTGGGTCTCAACAATACGGATTAATTATTAATTAAAGTTGCACTTCTCGAAAAGCCCGTACCTAAGCGACTGAAATGTTAAAAGAGCTCTGCAAATTTCAACGCAATGTCTTATATTTGATTATAATGAAAACTTAGAATAAAATGGGAACAATGCCTATTCACAATACGAAATGAGATATTTATTTATGTTTTCATTTATTATAATAATAATATACTATCAGATACAGGGTTACTGCTGAAATTTTTGAATAATCTGGAATAATGCCGAAAATATAACTAGAAAAAACTGGACCCTAAAGTTAAGTGAAACACAGGTAACATTCAAAAATTATAATGTTTAAATATGTTCGTTAAATTTGATGGAGATGGATTTTCAGGTAATACAGTGAACATGAGCATATCTGATTTATACGGAATAGAAAGTCACGCGGCGAAGCTAAGAGAATGGTATAATTTGAAAGTGGGCGGAAGCATCTAACGCAGAGTGTTGTATTTGTTTGAAGAGTTTTCATATATCTTTCAAAAACTACGAAAACATTTCCCGTTTTGTTAGAAACATATATACCAAACTATCCATTAGGGACTCTGAATAATTGAATAAATGGTATCTGAAGGCCACAGGGGATCAAAGGAGCAGAATTAAATGTGGCAGTCCTGACCACCGAGCGAAGTAATATTGTGTCGCTACTTATACTGTACCCGATGGCCCCACGATGTATTTATGCGATACTACACGAATGCTGATTGCATTTTATGGCCTTTTCAAGGTTTTATTTCCATATAGGCTTCTCACTGTGACCAGAAAGGTTAATCTATTGTGGTTTTTCTCAGATGCCTGCTGTATGCCGCACTTCTCTTTTTTTCTTGGTAATGTTACTTGACACAGACTTCGCGGACAACTACTGTTCAAGTATACAAGATAATTGCGGGGTTAGCGCTACAACACTCATGACTCTCTGGAACCAGAATTCAATGATACGACGACTGGTTTGGTAGACCAGCATCGTACTTCGAGACCAGCTCACCTCAAGTCATTGATGATCAAAATCCATTATGCAGGAGGCACATTTACACTTTTCACAAATGCCACCCTATCAAAGTAAGAAGTAGTCCTACGTCAAAAACAAAAACAGAAAAAGGATTGTTCTCCCCTTTAGTTTTTGTAAAGATTTTTTTTTTACGGTTTGTTTACTGAAAGAGATGCGTCCTTTTAAAATTTACGCTTGAGTCAAATGATCGAACCTGTGCTGAACTTAATTTTGCTCAAATCATAAACGGCTGTGTTAAATTGCAGTTTTTTTTTTTTTTAAATGAGACCAACTGGAACTGTTCATACACATTTGGTCAAGTTCTGGAAACCGACGAATGCTTAAATCCTCCTTGAGTTCTTGCACTCATATCTCACCACGTACGAGTTGATGGATCCCATGCGCACTTAATTGATGAATCGAACACTAATCCTGGAGGATCACCGTAGGATACTTCTCATCTCGCACGTATCTCGCTTCTTGCGAAAGTGCTATCGCGTTAAACCGAGGATAATGGCTCTGCAAATTCATTTTCCGTGTGCCGATCCAAAAAGGATAACTTTCATAAGCATTTGGCGCAATGGTTGAGTAGTTAAGAAGAGAGCAAAACAATGCAGATGGAACAGCCACGACGGGGAAGTTGAAGCAAGCACATCGGGTGCTACCTTTACGGAACCGGTGCGAAATTTAATGGCCGCTGTGTTCTTTATCCTCCGGATAGGCGAAAATGGAACTATACATTTCTGCAACCCTATAACCGATAAAAGTAGTAATAAAATGGAATTTAGTTTACCAGTTTCATCACGTATGACGATGCAGCTATTGCGCTAAAGGTTCGATTTTTATTTTCTATTTCTTACAAGTTCCATCTTTTCAAATGGAAAATAATAAAAATCGTTTCAATGGCACCGTTGATGCCGTCGGATGGGTCTTTTCTTTGAAGCATTTCTGTTGGTTCCAAACGATGTGCGTCGGTATACATAAAGAGCTAATAGCCAGTGTACGAAATATTTCGCAGAACATTGGATAACCCGTTGCACAGTGGGGCGACTCCATACAAATGCTGGCCAAGCAAAAAAATGTCTTTAAATCATGGAAAATACATGGTTATTATGTAATTTTGGGACGCTGAGTCCGAATTTGATATTATTTTTGCATGAAAATGCATATTTTTGATGCCAGTGGAATTCAATGTTTTTCATATATATTGTATGAGGAAAATTTAACGTCGGTTCCAATGTTTTGCAAAATAAAATTCATGATGCTTGAAAAACTTTCATATGCAATAAAAAAAAAACATAAAAATATCATTCAGTAATGAAGAAAATAAAAAAAATATCGTTGAAAAATATGCTTTGTGTTGAAAATCACTTATGTCTTTTTTTAAAGTGAATATATTACATTGCTTTTTTCATCGCATTCATTTTTTTATTCACTTCTACCTTCATCTTCATATTTGTGTTTATTTTCAATACAGTTTTAATACATTCAGGAAAAGTTTCCAAAATGCAGTTTTTAAAGTCAAAATAATAATTCACTATTTGCATTGTAGAAACTAGCAGGCGATTTATTATGTCTTGGTTTGAGTTTACACAATTATTTTTACATGTGGCTGGTATGATACAAACTTAAAACATGGTTTTGGTACTCAGTGCTGGTGATCCAAAACATAAACAATGATTAGTTTTTGATACTGCGTTAAAAACGGAATATAGATGAGTTCAACTTGTAAATATGAAAATAGTGTGATCAATTATACTGAAACATGTTTGAAAACGTTGTTATTATCAAACTAATGCGAGCCATTTGTTATTCTGTTGACGGTTTGCAGTGTACAATTTAAATTTACATTTATAAAATCCGATATGTGCCGAACACTCGTTGTTTCTCTTCGAAAAAAGGGTATTCTGCGCAACTCTGCGCAGGATCGGACTAGATGCATTTGAAAGCATTTTTTCCAAGCTATCTTTTAAAACTAGTGCCAATAGTGCCAAACCCTGCCGTCCAAACTTTAAACGCTGTTTTATGCAAAAAATACGTATTTTTTGATTCCGCCTAATTTTTTCGAGTATTACAATGAGATTATGCATTATCGAATGATGAGGATTTATTCTCCACTATTTTATAGACAACTTTTTCTCAGACGTCATCAAGATTCAAGTTACCCTTGAGGCGCCAGCAAATTTCGCAACATTGCTTTTTTTTTTCAAGAAAAACGCTTAAAAACGCTGACTCAGTACACTTTGAAAAATCATAGAAAATTCAAAATTTGTTGTATTACTCTAAAAATTTGGATTCTGACACTTCAATAGTATGCAACTATAGGAAAAATATAATTGAAACGAAATTCGCATTTTCAATTTTGGGTCGATGGCCAGCGATTCCCCACTGTGCGTTGGCACCTCATCTTTCCAATTACTGTCAACCTTAATTTAGGCTCAGTACACTAAGCATATTTACAATGATTTCTAGAAAACGTTTAACGTTTTGTATCGCGCTATGCGGAATTTTCGTTTCGGCATAACCCTTACATGGATAGTGCATAGAAGAAATTCAAAATAATCTTTTTAAAAGGTCAAAACACAAAAAAGGGTGATGCACTCTAAAAAAATTTACTGTTGATTACCTCTTGAAATTCCGTTTCATATCACTATAATCCTATTTTCAAAATTGACTCCGAATAAATCACTGTTTTAAATGGTGTTTGAGTCCTTCAGTTTTTTTTTTCTCTACTGAAACGCTTAAATAATCTCCATAATCGAGATAATCGAAATACTGTGCACAGCAGCAAACTTCGATACAGCCAACCGATTGTTCGTTTTAGGGTTGCATGTTTTTAAAAACTTCGTTTGTTTATTTTTACGGACTCTTGTTTGTGTACTGCGATAGCGTCGTGATGCTCCTCGGCACGTCGAATTTTTATTATTATTATTTTTATAGCACATGCAAGCGTGCATTCAACGGATTTTTCTGCCAGGATTTGCACCGGAGAGTGCGCCGGAGGAGTTGCAGTGTTTGGCTTTGGTTCGTGCCACGGTGACCGCTGCTGGTCAGCATCATGTGAAATTGGTGTTTTTGTTTTTCCGGTCAGCCAGCGACAGGTGTACATACAGAAGCCAGTGCGGCCGTCTGCCGTGGCAAAGTTAACTCACCAAATCCGGCTCGGCTTGAAATCAACCTCCTTTTCAACCTTAGTTTTTGTTTATTTTTTCCAATTTTCGTCGCGTGCACGTGATCTGCTGGAAGCCGCCGGTGTTGATGATGGTGAATAAAACACACCAGGATGGGCTGGTCGATACACGACTCGGCGGGCATCCTCCATCCAGCTCACACACGAGATCAACTCAACTATACCGCACGATGGTGCCACTCGCTTATCAGAAGGGTTACGGAAGTGACAAAAATGTTATCAGATGGAAAAGGGCTGTGTAGTGCTGCGGTATTTCGAATAAATGTTGCACCACTTATTTGTGATGATTGCCAGTAATTTGACAGGTGTATCAAAATTAGTTGTATGCTTGTCATCCTTTTTTTCAATTGTGTTTGTCTAATCCTCTCTCTTTCTAACTAAAAATGTAGCTACATATTATTAAACTGCTTCCTTCGTTGATTTTGTATCGATTTAGGTTACTGCGGTATTATTAATTTTTGTTAGCAGAACTCCACAAAATTCGTCTCTTATATTTTTACCATTTTTTTCCATCTTCAAATGGATTAACGGAAGAGTAGATATGGATATTTTTGAAATCGTGTGAAGAGGTGATACTAACGAATGAGGTAATACTTGATGACAGTAAAACTAGATAAATTACTTCTTTGGGCACAGATTAAATGGCCTTTAAGAGCCAGTTCGCGGAGACCGCAACTAGGTCTTGTTTCGAGGTTCTCCGATTGGACTCAAACTTCCAGGATTTGTTAATCTATATAATAGAATAATGTTTTGCATAATGTCAGATTTTTTTAAAAGGGGTTAGTGGGGTAAAAAAGCATGTCAAAAATTGATGTCCAAAATTGCTAAAAACGTAAAATTGTTATAACTTTGTGTAAACTGGATCGATTGTCATGAAAATTGGCATGTTAATTCTACTCTATAAAGGCAACAAAATGAGGGTTATTGGAAGTTGCTATCGAGAACACATGATGAGATATTCGCATTTTTCTAAAAAAAGAAGGTGATTTTTACAGCAGTTTTTCTCTTGCCAACAGATCTAGGATTAAAATCCAAATAATACGTTTTGTAGTGCAACTCAAGAGCTTTCATTAGATATATTCAAAAAATGCGTTATAAAGATTCCTGAAAAAATCCATTTTTTCTATAACATGTTATTGATCATCATATCGAATCCATTATGCGAGAAGCGAAACTCCGGTTTTATGTCCTTGTTCTTTATGCACTAATGCACTAATGCAGAAGTTTGCAGAAATTTAGGTTTTTGAAAAAGGGGTTAGTGGGTTAAACCGGCTCTTTAAAATCTTGTATTCAGAAACTACTCAAACCGCAAAGTCGGCTTATTCCCGAAGTTACACGATGCAATGAGAGGTTATTTTTGGAGCTAACAGAGGTAGAATGAATGCCAACAAAGCCTTGCGATACGTTTTGTTAAACTTTTTTTAATATGAACTTTGAATAATTCAATAACCAAGGGGTCGAATGTAGTATAAAACCGAGTAAAATCTATATTTCATTATCTTTATTTTAAATCTGTATTATCATCATTTAAGCACTCGTCGAGCATATTAGTAATTGCACTCAATGCACTTTCAAAGAATGCATTTTTTCTTGTGGCTCTGGTATCAGCAAAAAAACTTATGGAAATCAATGTTTGAGAATTGATTGATTCATTATTACCAACCAATATTCATGACGTTCTCGTACATTCATCAAACTCAACCTTCTGTTTATTGTATACAGACTGTCTGTATTAGCTCATGCTTATTTTTCCTATATAACGTAGAAAAGTGGGCGAAAAACGATTTTATTTGTTCTACCGATAAATACATTTCCGGTTTGAATTGCCTAATTTCTGCAGAAGGGTGTACTTTTGAAATCATTCCTTTATGAGCATCTTCCGGTGAATTTTTTTTTCTAATGGTAATTTAATTTTTTTGAGGGCACATTAAAAAAGGCTCAACAAAAAGTATCACGTTGGCTCCAAAAATAACCTCTCATTCCATCGTGTAACTTCGAATGTAAGCCGAGAGTAATTATTTTACGATTTGAGCAGTTTCTAAATATAAGATTTTAAAGAGCCTGTTTACCCCACAAACCCCTTCTCCTTTCAAATTTTGCAAACTATTGCATTAGTGCATAAAGAAACATAACCTGAAAATTATAGCTCAATGGAAGAACAATGACACAAAACGGAGTTTCGCTTCTCGCACAATGAGTTCGAAATGATGGCCAATAACATGTTATAGAAAAAAATGATTTTCTCAGGCATCTTTATAACGGCGCATTTTTTGAATACATCTAGTGAAAGCTCTTGAGTTGCACTACAAAACGTATTATTTGGATTTTGATCCTAGATCTGTTGGCAAAAGAAAAACTGCTGTGAAAATCCCCTTATTTTTTAGAAAAATGCGAATATCTCATCATGTTGTTTGCCTTCATAGAGTAGAACAAACATGCCAATTTTCATGACAATCGATTCAGTTTGCACAAAGTTATAATAATTCAACGTTTTAAGCAACTTTTGGACATCAATTTTTGACGTGCTTTTTCACCCTACTTACCCCTTTTAAAAAAATCTGACATTATGCAAAACATTGTTCTATTATATAGATAAACAAACCACGAAAGTTTGAGTCCGATCGGAGAGCCTCGATACAACCTCCCTTGTAAAGGTGGTTGCGGTTCTCGCGAACTGGCTCTTAAATGGTAAGTTGATAACCGGGAGGGAGCGTCAAATTTGGCTCCGACTCTCACAATTCTCATTCTCACTCCTTCACGAGGCATTGCCTGAGCAATGTTGTCCTCCGATAATAGCTAAATGAGAAGGTGCGTCGCGATATAGAAAGAAGACAAGGCACTCACCGCTATGGGAACTCTCACACCAAAACAACTAAAAGCAATGCAAAATCATTGTTTGTAAGCTTTGGGCCACTGCGACCATTATTTTTATTCTTTGTGGTATGTGCAAAATCATAGAGCTCGCCCGTTTTGATGTTGTCAGTTGCCAAAACGCTGTTAAGGGCGGCTGATCATCGTTCTGGTTTCCGCGAGTGCCTTTAAACAGAGCTGACAAAATGATCTTCCAACGCGATCGAGGGTTGAGGAGGGCCCAACACGTCGCCTCGGTAGTACTGCTGTAGCGCTATTAAGTATAAGGGCTCCGGACAGCAAACAGCAAACGTATAGCAAACGTGGGACGATACCGACGAGCACGGAACAGCCAAAATTTAGTCCTCCGAAAGAAGAAGCACCAATAGGAGGACTGAAATCGTGTATTGAGAAAGAGCTGTACAAATCTAACGACATTCAGAAGTTCAAGGAAAAACTGAAAAACTCCCGAAAAGGCCACGTGCTGCAAGTTGATATGTGCAGAAGCTTGAACGGCAACCTCCTTACGGACGAGTGTAAGACGATCGAAAGATGTAAGCAGCACTTTAGTAAGCATATGAACGGTGATGCAGTACAGCTTGAGGACGGTATGGCAATTAATCTTGGTGCACGAGCAGAAGACAACAGGATTCCAGCCCCTGATCTCCTGGAAGTGTAGGAGGATATTGGCCGGCTGAAAAACACCAAAGCTGCTGGAGTGAACCAACTTCCCAGCGAGCTATTGAAATATGATGTTGTGCTGCAATTACCATGCAATTACTCTGCTGAACGCTGTCTACAAAATACTTTGCGTCGATGTTTAATATTGCTCTGGATGGTGTGATCAGAAGAGCAGGGATTAAAGCGAGTGGCACGATAGTCCAATAGCTGGTTCAACTGTTTTGTCTCGCCGATGATATCGATACCGTTGCTCGGACTTTTGTGAAGATGGCGGGCATTGAACTGAAGGACTGGGCTGGTCGCTAATGCATCGAAAACGAAGTACATGGAAGGAAATTTTAAGAGAAGGTAGTGCTAACCTCCAACTTCGAGTTCAAGTTGGTGGTGATGAAATAGCGTGAAAAAGCTTGCGCTTTGGTTTCCGAAGGACGTTACGCTTGAGTAGAACTCGCCGTCGTACCAAGTTAACATTCTCAAGACAAATCTGACTGGTATGCTTGTGGAGGACCACCGAACCCTTGTGTTCTTCGAGTGGAAGGTGCTGCGTACCATTTTCGGTGGAGCGAGAAGGAGGCAAATGAACCACGAACTGCAGGAGCTGCTAGGAGAGCCATCTACCGTACACACCGCTAAGACTGGCAGACTGCGGAGCTGGCGAACGTCAGCCACAAATCGAGTGAAATGGAAACGACTCTCATGTCTCGCTACATCATGGCTTTGGACTGTTTGATAAGGTTATTTTTTTATGACTGACAACGTCAATCGGTTACACCTCCCGGATGACAGACGTAGTTTCCAAAAGAGAGCCTTAGTCGCCAGTTTCCTCCGACATCTTTCTCTTAGTACCTTCGATATGCGGCAGTCTTCTGATCCTTGCGGATCGCCGAGGTAATTGAACTGTGGAAAAACTTACAACGATATACTAAAATGCCTTCGACACAGATGACGAAGGGGATGTCGCTGTAGCAGGTTTAACAGTTTGTGTGGGATGCCGATATGGACAGGTTCCTCTCGGCGAGCATGCTGCGGACGGTAACCACGACCATTTATTGTTGGGTTAAAGTTTTGCCGGATTTGACGGTGGTCCTAGAAAGCCTCACTTCATCCGGTAACTTTCCATCAAGGACGTTTCGATCTGGTGGGGTGTGAAGGGTGAGGAGGAAAACGTCCACTGCTTAGTCGATTAAGGTTTCTCTATTCTGAATATTCGTCATGGCCTGCTTGAAGTTGTCAGCAAATCTCTCTGGCTGGCCATTTGATTGCAAACGAAATAAGGCCATTGTTTCTTGTCGAATGCCGTTTTTGAAGCAGTGGTCGTCGAAAGGCCCACCGTTGTTGATTATGAGAAGCTCCCCCATGCCTTTGTTCGCGAACAACTTGGTCATAAGCTGGATAGCTGCGAAAGATGTCATGTGGCAGGTCGGATAAATCTCCAGCCACTTATTGTGCGCATCGATAACGAGTGAGTAGTATTCTCCTTCGAAAGGAGCTACGTACTCGGTGTGAACCCGCTACCAACGAGCCTATTTCAGGTGCCACGACTTCAGTTTCGGGTTTGGTGAGGACTGCTCTACGGATACGCAGTGACCACAGCCTTCGACGAAATTAACGATCTCATCGTCCAGTACACGAAGTACTTTTTGCTGAGATGAGTAGGGCAACGCCATTGCAAGATGGTCGGAATCACCAGTCAGTCGCCGAACATGGTGCTGCCGTGTACAACTGAAATAGCTTTTTGGCAATAGTAGTACCGAGCCAACTCTCGATCTTTGATTTTTTACCTTGATTTGGGCTAGCCGGATGAAGCGATGAGCTTTCCGAAACAACGGGTCAGATATCATCGCTTCCTCAACCATGTGAAAACTGAGATGTACTTTCGACGGCTACTGACCTCATGTCGTCCTCCAAAATGGTGCAAGCGATGATCACGTCCCTACTCGAAATGGTGTGTTGGTCGATAAAATAGGACAATACGTCGGCATTATTTGTTGATCTGAATGAACTCGATGGAGAAATCGTAGGAGTGCAACGATATAACCTGTCGCTGGAGTCAATTGACAGTGTAGACTAGGATCCAAAAATCCTGAGTAGTGGCTCATGGTCGGTTTGCAGACTGAGCCATCTCCTGAAGATGAACTTATGAAATTACGTAACTGCATATATTATCGCGAATCCCTCCTGGTCGATTTGTAAGTAGCGCTGTTTAAGCGGAATAAGCGCTCGATGTGCATGCTGAATCATTTTTACGTGGCCATCAGGGTATCATCTTTTGTCGTTTGAGCTTATGTGTACTTTTCTTGGCCTCTAGTTTGACGTGTTGATTCAAGGATGTAGGTGGAGGATGTGGTGGAGCTGTGTTTTTCTTGCTTGTTATAGAACTCAAGTATGCGTTCCAGGTTAATTTAGCATCTAGGATCACACCGCGATACTTAACTGAGTCGTTGTAAATGATTTCCACCCCACTAGGATGTAGAGACTGCAGGTGCAGTTTTCTTCTATTTGTGAAGGGAACAATTGTTGTTTTTGCTGGGTTGATGCTGTGGCCTTCTTTTATAAAAAAAGGCGTGTGTAGGTCCACCATGTACCACAAGCTACCTGGACATAGTGATTCTGGATTAAAACAATGCCGCTGAACACCCACGCAACCTACTTGAGTACTGAAATAGATCGAGGAGTACGGAATCTTACCGAGGAAATGTTCGATTGGCCAACAGCAAAACTAATATCCTGGTCATCTTTTGAACCGCCATGGATTCAGCCAAGATTCAAGCCATCAAGAACCGCCGCCGCCGCACCGCCGAAGGACACCACAGGAGTACGCTCTTTCCTGGTAGCTATTGATTACTACGAAAAATTTGTTCCCAACATGCGAGCTCCCAACAGAGGAGCCCTTCATTACAACAGTAACAAAGATGAACAGTGATTGGATGAAACCTCTCATACCATACTCGACATCCCATACTCAGTGTATGAACCCTCCCGCTCAGTATGGGATGTGAGAGGACCTAGCGTTCTATGCTGACGGTTCAAAAATGGGGATTGTAACAGGGGCGGGAGTGTGCGGTCCTAGAACAAAAATGTCAGTAGCTATGGGAAACTGGCCAACAGTCTTCCAGGCTTAAATAGCCGCCATTATAGAATGTGCCCTTGTATTTGGCTCAGTGAAACATAAGATATATCGTTCTGTGTCAAATAAACTATCTAAACTAATAGAATGTGCCAATATCTGCCTGGAAAGGAAGTATAGACACGTCAACATCTGAATTTTCTCGGACAGTCAAGCGGCACTTTAGGCCTTGAAAGCCTACAAGTGCATGTCTAGAATTGTCTCGGACTGCATTTGCCTTCAACATCAGATGAGCCAGTTGAATTCTGTAAATCTTTACTGGATTCCTGGTCACTGCGGAATAGAGTGCAATGAAGTTGCAGTTGAACTCGCCAGATTTGGTTTCCAACAGGCATGTCTAAACCCACCACACTACCCGCGAATGTGTTTCAAGCTATGCCACGGAGGGTATTTAGATTGCCCTTCAGTGCGTATACAAAACGAAAAACCTGCAGTGTTCTAGATGAAACAGTTTTCCGAAAGATTCGGCAAACACAAACCCGAGTGTTCTCAACTTCGTGAGCCCTCGGGAGCCCGCATGCCTACACGTGTTTTCTCAAACGCTTCATTTTTTCAAATGTATATATGAAAAAAATATTGCAGGTGGTTGTATGCGATGGCTAACATCCAACTATCCATTATTATTCCATTGCACAATGGTCCAGAAATCAAATTTAGGGGGAAATTTGGGTCTAGAGCTCTATAGCAACATTTGAGAGAAAAACTTTCTTCTACAAAGTTGTTACATATGATAAAGCGCTCATTGAGAAATTATCTAAAGTTAGGGTGACCAACATTTTTGATGCAATCAAGTATCTAACTTTTTTATCTTTGTAGATAGAAGAAAAATTTGTTCTACAATGTTATAGCTCTATTCATTTTAAGTTACTTTGTAAACAAAAGTTTTCCTCTGTCTTTGAAAACAACCGATTTATATTGAAAAACCTAAATTAATCCACCTAGCGGTCAGACCCAGCCTTTCTCATTCTAACTTTTATTTGTTTCAATAAATTTAGATGAACGCTTCAATCCAATAAATGTATATCCACTCTTAGGGTTCTAAAATATTGATGTTGTAATCTATACATATAAAAATGCAGTCCGGTCTGTCTGTCTGTCTGTCTGTCTGTCTGTCTGATCCATATAGGCTCGAAAACTACCAAACCAATCGACGTGAAAATTCGTATGTAGGGGTTTTTGGTGCCGATAAAGATTCCTATGATAGTTTGAAACCCCTCCTTCTTCTGGAAGGGAGGGGTCCCATACAAATGAAACACAAATTTCTGCACAACTCAAGAACAAACCAAGCAATTGAAACCGAATTTGGCATGTGGATATTTTAAGGGGTTTCAAATATGTCCATAATGGTTCGACCTCCCTCCCTTTTCTAGAAGGGAGGGGTTCCATACAAATGAAACACAAATTTCTGCACATCTCGAGAGTTAACCAAATTTGGCAGGTGAATGTTTTTAGTGGTAACAAATTTGTTCCATAATCGACCGCAGGCAACATTTTGGATTGTAAGATGGCAACTTCCGGTTTCTGGAAAACAACCAAAATGGCTGATTTTCACCCAATATAATAATATCCGGATCTAGAATGATACTCAGGAGCTAATATCGATCGGAATTATATTCAAATGTCATTATGAAATCCAACATGGCGACTTCCGGTATCAGAAAAAACAGTGGCAAACGAGCAAATACCACCCAAAATGGGTATTTCCGGAACCGTAATGATGCACTGGAGCCACACATCGACTTCAGACAACATTTTGAATTGTAAGATGGCAACTTCCGGTTTCTGGAAAACGGTCTGAAATGGATGATTCCCATTAAATATGAGTATCTCCGGAACCTGAAAGATGGACAGAAGATAAAATTGGCTGACTTCCGTCTAACATGAGTATCTCAGGATAGAATGATACACAGTAGCTGAAATCGACCACAGACCCCATTTTGGATTCTGGGTTGGCGACTTCCGGTTTCTGGGAAACAGCCGAAAATGATCGAATAACACCCAAAATGGTTTTTTTTTTAACCAGAATGACGCTCAGATGCCAGAAATTATCTTAAATACCATTTTGAAATCCAAAATGGCGACTACCGGTTTGGGAAAAACAGCCTAAAATAAACAATATAAGTATCTCTGGAACCAGAATAATGCATGTAGCTAACAATTGACCTCAGGCACCATTTTAAATTGCTAAATTGCAACTTCTAGGAAACAGTAGAAAATGACCGAATAATGCTCAATATGAATATTTCCGTAATCGAGATGATGCATAGAAACCAAACTTTGACCTTGGACACCATTTTGAATTTGAAGACGACCATTTTTATTTTCTGTAAAACAACCAAAATAACTAAATACCTCCCAATATGGGTATTTCCGGTGTCAGATTGATGCTAGAAAATCTGCTTAAAATGACCGAATACCACCCAATATGAATATATTCAGAATTAAGGCGATGTACAGAAGCCAAAAGTCGAGAATGTTGTCACTTCGATAAAACCAATCATTTCAAACGATTTGTTATTTGACTCTAATAATATCTTATGGCCGATTCGTCGTGCATTTGCAGACTTTTAACACATCGCGGAATCAATGAATTTGAAACGTTAAAATAGTACGAACCATATTTAAATTATGTTGAGGCCACATATATCGATCAAAGCAGGTATAGTTTTAAATAGTCATTGAATTTCTTTTCTTTCCATAACTTTTGAGCCACATATCAAATTGTTATGAAGTTTGTTATTTGTAAGTTTGAGAGATGACTCGTTCGTATGACACTAGTTATGTTCAAATAAGTCCTGTAATCTTTGAGATAATAGACTTTCGTTGTTTTATTAACAATTTAATACATAACTGTTGCTTAAGTTCGATTATAATCAAATAAAATGGGAACGTATAGGGCAGCCAAAATCTGCAACCACGTGTTTAATCATAATTCATCAGTTAACCCTTAACTGCCCCCCTCATCTGATAATAATATTGATCAAATCGATTTTCTAGTTTCTGAGATAATAAAGTTTCGTGATTGTCACATTTCGGTACATTACAGACGAAGTTACAGTCCGATTACAGTAAAATTCAATAAGGCGTTATGAGGCAGCTAGACTTTTTATTTAACACTAATTTTGTGGAAATCGGCTCAGCCATCTCTGAGAAAAGTGAGTGAGTCCAAGTAGTCTTCGGAATATGTTCCTTTTCATAGCTGGAATTCACATTTTTGAACATAACAGGCAAAGTTATAGTTCGATTGCAAAACAAATCAATAGGGTCTTATGGGGCAACTAGACCTTCCATTTGACACTGATTTTATGAAAATCGGTACAGCCATCTCTGAGAAACATGAGTGAGATTAAACAGTCTTCAGAACACGTTTCTTTTCATAACTTTTGAACCCCAAGTTCAATCTTTATAAAATTCAAAAGTTAAGGGTTTTTCGGAAAGCCCGTTCATTTGAAATCTATTTTGTTCAAATCGGTTGTGTGGTTTGTGAGATAATGATCTTTTATGATTTTCACATTTTGATACATAACCTTCAAACTAAGAATCCGATTACAATGAAATTTAATAGGGTCTTATGGGACAACAAGACCTTTCATTTGCAATTAATTTCATGAAAATCGGTCCAGCCATCTCTGAGAAAAGTGATTGAGAATAAAAATCTGCACATACACACACACACACACACACACACACACACACACACACACACATACAGAAAATGCTCAGCTCGTCGAGCTGAGTCGAGTGATATATGCTATTCGGCCCTTTGGAGCACTTTTATACTTTCGGTTTTGCAAGTGATTGCTATACCTTTCTAGGAGAAAGGCAAAAACATACTTTAGGCTCTAACTTTTTTATTTCAAGTTTCATCTCAAAACTTTCTTTGAACGACTTTTAGAGCTTTTTAAGAGAAACAATTTGCAACGCTGACATCGTAAATATCTCAATTTTACTCAAAGTTATTATTATTTTTCATCAAAAAATATGCGTTTTTCATTTATATGACATTCATTTTGGGGCAAACATAAAAAATATCTCTTGGTCTCATTTTGAAGGGCATACTTGACACTTTAAATAGAGGAACTTTTAGAAATTCGTTATTTTTTAAAGTTGAGTAAATACATTATGCATATAAAAGCGTCCTCGTGGTTCTGCGGTTAGCGATGTCGGTCGGCTAGCTCTCCCACACGATTGTGATATCGGGTTCGATTCCCGATCAGGTCGAGGATCTTTTCGAGCTTGAAATTTTCTCGACTCAGCACTGGGGCACGGTGTATCGTTGTACTTATCCTACAACATGCAAAATGTGCCGAAAACAATATCGATAACGAATTCTCTCAACTAATCTAGTTGATCGAGACCGCATTAGCCCCCCAGGCTAGCGTGCCATATTGTTTTTTGTATATAAAAGCACCCAGATTTATTTTTTGGCATTTTTTCTTATAACTAGACGTAATTACCTTTAATTTGACCCAAAAAGATCGAAAATCGATCAACTGGTTCAAAAGTTATGAGATTTTTTTAAATTAAATACATTAAACACAGTCGTTTTTTATGGTCACCCTATTTCGAAGTTGGTCACGCAAAGTGCTTCAATGGTGCTCAAAATCGCAGGGAAGCATCTATGTTGAAAATAATCAAACCCGTATTGTTTCGTTGGGTTGTTAAGGGGACCAGCTCCGAAATAGGATGACCATAAAAAACGGCTATATTCGATGTATGTTATTTAGAAAAAAATCATAACTTTTGAACCAGTTGATCGATTTTCGATCTTTTTGGGTCAAATTAAAGGTAATTACGTCTAGTTATAATAAAAAATACCAAAAAATTAATTTGGGTGCTTTTATATGCATAATGTATAAAACTATTGAAACTTTCGTCTTGTTTTTAAATTGAATTTACTCAAATTTAAAAAATAACATATTTCTAAAAGTTCCTCCATTTATAGAGTTAAGTATGCCCTTCAAAATGAGACCAGGAGATATTTTTTATGTTTGCCCCAAAATGAATAACATACAAATGAAAAACGCATATATTTTGATGAAAAATAATAATTACTTTGAGTAAAATTGAGATATTTACGATGTAAGCGTTGCAAATTGTTTTTCTTAAAAAGCTCTAAAAGTCGTTTAAAGAGAGTTTTGAGATAAAACTTGAAATAAAAAAGTTAGAGCGTAAAATATATTTTTTCAATATAAATCGGTTGTTTTCAAAGATAGAGAAAAACTTTTGTTTACAAAGTTACTTAAAATGAATAGAGCTATAACAATGTAGAACAAATTTTGCTTCTATCTACAGAGATAAAAAAGTTAGATAATTGATTGCATCAAAAATGTTGGTCACCCTAATTTTTGATAATTTTTCAATGAGCGCTTTATCATATGTAACAAATTTGTAGAAGAAAGTTTTTCTCTCAAATGTTGCTATAGAGCTCTAGAAAATTTCCCCCTAAATTTGGTTTCTGGACCATTGTGCATTGTCAATCTCTTCGTGGCGACTAATGCTTGTGTGTTCTCCGAGACTGCAAGCCCTCGGTTGCCTCATGTACCTAAGTTAAAAATCCTCGGTTGGCGTGTTTACGAATGGTTCTCCAGTGTTTTGTCTTGAGCTCGCGACGAAGGGTAATACGAAATGCCCTGCGTGGTGTGTTTGTTAACAGATGGGCCACGTGCGCTTTGGAGTGCTATGGTTTCCCCATGCCTGGTTTCCAATAAACCTTCATTGGTCCAAAACCGTTTTGTGGTATCTCAGACTGTGTCTTGAAGGCTGAGCTAAAGAAATGGGAACAACGAGAGATAACAGCCAATTGGAAGGCTGTGAAATCTTTTAACCAATCAAAAAGATTTATAACACCAAACACAAAAATTTCTCAAAAGTTGCTGAGTTACAATAAGAGCGATCTTAGTATATTCACTGCCTTAATAACTGGTCACTGTCCGAGCAAACATCATCATCAGAAAATTGGTTTCACCCAAGATGATATTTGTCGCTTCTGCAATTCAGAAAACGAAACCTCGGAACATTTGCTCTTGCGCCGCCAATCAGGGTAACTAGTTTCATAAAACAAGCTATTCCCGATTGGCACCTATCTCGCTAAAGCTCACCGTCTATCACTTCCTCAATAAGTGGTAGACAACCTTGAAGCGCAGTACAGCGAACCGGGGTATACCACAGTAGTTCAAATAAATGGACGCAGTAGTCCAAAAACCAAAAAAAAAAAGATTGAAACCTGTACAACGAATGTGTTAGACATTCTCACTGTGTAACGCCAAGAGAGCAGTGGGGTTCCTCCAAGTAGTGAGTGCAGCTCACAGTTCATGCACCTTCACCATTCTCCGTTATCCGTCTGTATTCCGTTAGAAAACTCCAATGGCGTTCAAGTCCACCGCGAGAAGCCTTGTTGTTTGGTTCTCTTGAGGACTACCGTTTTTAATCAGGGTTTTGCACAGCGTCAAACTCGTGCGTTGTCAACCTTGATTCGGTCTAGGTGTCTTCCGAAGTGAGAAGAAGGCGCGATTTCCAGCAGGGATGCGTCTCTACTGGGGTTATTGTTAATGGTCACCTGTGACCTCAGACAGATGAATTTGTCGAACACCTCGAGCTCATCGCTGTCTATAGGGTATAATAATATAGACCACTTCCTTTAGTGGACCACCTGAGCTTCTTACACCAAATGACACATTATAAATATACTTATTTTGATTTATGCTTTAACAACTTCAATAATGTTCTTCATTAGAAATGTCGCAACAGACATTTACTATAACATATTTCATTAAAGCTGCAAAAAATGTCTTTTAAAAACAGCTACCTGGTTTGCCATGGTTCGTTAACGTTTACATAGGAAATGGCTTTACCAAAAACTGTACTGACATCACACTTTCCGAGCGAAAATAATCAGATTTTCGATGAACGGGTAGGATAATAGTGTCTTTAAAAGATAAGCAATAAATTTTACTAGAAAAACACTTAAAATATTGAAAAAAATAGTGGCCCAATTAAGGGTGTAAATAATACTGTTTTCCTTATTCCGGCATGCTTCATTTCGTACAAGAGCTATCATCGAATCATAGTTACCATAAATTTGTTATGATCGTGTTATTGTATAAATTGCTGCTAAAATGGGAAAAATGTCGGAAATAGGTAAAAAATATACTGAAGCAGCTGTTACTGAGTGTCTTCAAGCAATAAAAATTGGTGTTTCGACTAGAGAAGCTCGCAGGCGCTCCAATGTTCCACGATCCACCGTAATGTTCCGTGCAAGCAGCAAGTGGTCAGGAAAACCACGAAAAGGTAAACATTGACTGCCGCGGAAGAGGATTCAATTGTTGGCTGGATAACTCGGATGGCACGTAAAGGATTCCCTATTACGAAAGAACGGGTGCAGTTTACAATTGATCCAGATCCAGAACTCACAGTGCGTAAGCCAGAGTTAGTTTCATCAGCGGCAACTACGGTTAAAGAGATGTATTATTTAGACCTGGCCCAAATTAGGAAATTGTTGTGGTCCAAATAAAGAAACGGTGGCCCATAAAAGGAACTGAAACGATGATTTATTTCTGTTATTATAAGAAAATAGAGGTATTATTTAGTTTTTTTTCATGCAGAAGAGATGATAAACATGTTACTTCATGTTTATCCATAATGAAATACTTAATTCAGTTTAGATGTTTACACTTTTCCTTGCAAAATTTGCAGCTACGCTACTAAGTGGTCCATTAAAGGCAGTTATACCCTACTTGAATTGGTAGATTGCTGCTGTTCTCCTTAGAGCATCTCGTTCCAAGTATTTCGTTTTCGACGCATTTATCCGCAGTCCGATTCGTCTGTATTCAATTTTCATTCGGTTGTAGGTTTCCTTGAGCGTCGTAAAGTTACGTATTATGCTGTCGAAGTCATCCGCGAAGCCTAGAAGTTGACCCGATCTTGTGAAAATTGTGTCCCTAGTGTCAATGACCGCCCCCCGAATCAAACCCTCAAGGGCGATACTGAACAGCAAACGGGAAAGCTCATCACTCTATTTAAACCCTCTGCGCGATTTAAGTGTTCAAGACTACTTTAAAAACATGTCCGTAACGCATCACTTGCGCCATGTTGGCCTTGATCAATGGCGTTAGTTTATCTGGGAATGCGTTTTCGTGCATAATCTGCCATAGTTGTTTTTGATCGACTCTATCATAGGCCACCGTGAGGTGCAGTAGTTATATCCGTGACATGTCTGTAAGATCTCTTCCGTGGTGATGTTAGCTATAACAAAATCAAGCGGGACCACGAATCTTCTAGTTAAAGGTGATAGACAACAGTAGTTGCAGACGCCTCCATCCGATCACTCGTCTAGCAGGTTTTTCTCTCCCCAAGGGCCTCTCCACCATGCTTTAAGAGCTCGCTCGGCTTTGCGATCTCGCAACGAACTTTATTAACATTGAGGGCTAGTACTCGGCGGTCATCTGCTGCTCGGTCTGTTCCTGTTCCGCTTCTGCTTGCTGTATCGCCATTAAGGTGTCCATCGACATATTTTTTCTACTTGTCGACCATCTCGCTGGCATCCGTGAGAAAGTTCTCTTTCGCGTCTTTGCACATGTCGGCTCGCGACACATGTTCTCTGCGATGCTAACCTTCTCATAGATTCAATGGCAGTGACTTCAGTGATTCAAGTTGCTCATGCTCCAGAAAAAAATATTATTTTTGACCGGAAGGGTTGCCAGATGGATTATTTTTGTATTTTAAAACTAAATTTACATTTTTCGGCAAATGCAGCCATTTTAATTTTAAATTTGATAACTTCATCGTGTTCCTTGGAAAATTTCACATAACAAACAACTATCATCCCGAGGTACTATGAGCCAATCTCGAGATATAGTATTTTTACGAAAATAGTTCTGAATTTCGTAATTAATTGGCCGAAAAATGCAAATTTAATTTTAAAATACAAAAATAATCTATCTGGCAACACTTCCGGTCAAAAACAATATTTTTTCTGAATTCTAAAAAAAAAAATGTTATATCTCGAGATTGGCTCATATTACCTCAGGATGATAGTTGTTTCTTATGTGAAATTTTCCAAGGAACACGATGAAATTACCAAATTTAAGATAAAAATGGCTGCATTTGCCGAAAAATGTAAATTCAATTTTTAAATACAAAAATAATTTATCTGGCAACACTTTCGGTCAAAACGGCACATGTCGGCTCGCGACACATGTCCTTTGCGATACTGGATAACCTTCTCATAGATTCAATGGCACGAAACAGTGATTCAAGTTGCTCATGCTCACGATACTTTTGCGGGCGTTTCTTTCGTCTGAGAATTCTGTTCATGTCGTTCCGTGCCCGTTTGTACTAGGCCTAGTTCTCTCTTATTGATTTACCCTGCCTCGCATTCCCCGTCATAGCAGTCGTTTCTGTCGATCAGTGCTTCCACTTCTAATGTCGCCGTTGAGGTCTCCCTGATAGCTATGCCAAATCTGCACCAGCCATCCTCGAAAGACGATACGCCAAGCTCTTTCGCCGTGGGTAGAACCACTTCCTGCTGTTGCGTCTTTCTCGGTTGCCTGGGAGTCCCGAAGCTGCTCGATGTGAAGCCTCGGGGTTCGGCTGTACCGTGCGTGACACGGTCGACAGTTTCTAGCGCGAGCATACCGCAACTAATGGTCCGAGTCAATATCGGTACCAGGATTGGTGCGTACGTTGGTAATGTCTGTGAAGAATCAGTTGTCTATGAGAACATGGTCAATTTGGTATGCTGTTCGTTGGTCAGGTGATCTCCAAGTGGTTTTATGAATGTCTTCGTAAGGAAAGTATATACTCTACCAGTCCCCGATGAGAATCTTGATGTCTCGACGCGAGCAGCTGTCATAGAGTTTCTCAGGCTGCGCGTTAAATGCTTCTTTCTCTACATGGGGTCTTCCTTCGTGACGGCAGTTAACGTTGAGGCTCGTGTAGTTGTAGTACCGGCCTTTTATTCTCAACATAAATAACCTGTCCCAAAGTGCAACGATATTGAAGTGCCGGGGTTCTAACTGATCCAGCAGGATGCGGTCTCCACCCGGTACGTTTAGCGATCTACAGTTCCATGTACCAAGCTTCCAATCGTCATCCTTAATTTATTTATTTACTTCTTGGGTGTTCATAGTGTAAATTTTTCAGCGTGCTGCCTTAGTAGGAATGCCTAGTTTGGCGACGGAGTTACCATCTTGGGTGTAGCTGATGAGACACCGCATTTCATATTGCAGCGGTCCGCACCGGATAATCCGCTGTTTAAGCCGCTCCTAACATAGGGAACAGACGCTTAAACTAGCTGTCCTCCAAAAAGAGAAGTTTTTTTCTTTCCTGTCAGCATATGAACAAGTTCCCCAGACGATACCACGTGGAGGTAGCGATAAGAGTTGCTGGACATTATGTTTTGGATCACACTGGGGTCTATTTTATGCAAACTATTACGAAATGTACTGCTGGTATGCACTGGTTAGCCGTCTACCAAGCCTTTTTATATGAACACTGCGTAATTTTCCTTATTATGTATTGATCGCTTGGACAAACTACGAAGAGCAGTGAGAAACAAAATATGAATTGTCGCCATTTCATCGTTAGTTAAAACTCTTGCAGCCAAAGAATTCCAGTGTTACGATAGCACAAGAATATAAAAATAAAAAAGGTAGCAAGCTGAAAGTTCAAAAACCACTAATTTTAATATGTTTATGGCTGAATCGTCTTTCTGGCTTTTGCGGGGTTGGTATCTGAGATGCGCTCTGTCTGTTCTACATCTTCGAATTCTTGTATATATCCCATGTGAATAACTCAGTCGAGTAATATAATAAACCACAACACTCACCGAGACCTTGTGATATAGTTAAGTCACAGCTGTTTCAAATGGCTCTCATTATTCAGGGAAAACCTGAAATCAGAACTGAACACAGGCTTTTAAACTAATTAGTGGTTTGTCATCAAGCGACACTTAGAATTTATTCTTCGTGCTTTAAGCAAAGGTGTGTATTGTGTAATGTGTATTATCGTGTATTTCATTTTCAACACATAAAACATATCCTTGAAACTAAAGAATTCTACATAAATAAATGTGTATTGTATAGATGCGTTCCGGATAGCAATATAAAAATGCCATAATAACATTTCACACAGTACAAAAAAAAAACATAACCAAAAAGCCAAATGTGAATGTCGATGTAGTAGCAGCAGTTCAACAGCTTTTTGTATACCTATAACAAATGCTATGATTCATATAGGAAATGAGAAAACAAGTTGGTACACGTCCGACAAATTTGCTCTAGTCTGTGTTCGTGAAGCAAATGATGCAAAGTAAGTTGTTGCCATGTAAAAAAAGTCGGTGCAAGCCTTTGGCTTGTAATTATCCCTGAAATGGCATGTTATTTATGTCCCCCTTTTCCAAAACCGCAACCTTATGTGCTTCTGTACACTGTTTCTTGGCAATGCCTTCTTCTGACTGTGCAAATCCAGAGCTCCAAATGAGCAACGGAACGCGGGAAAATCTCTACTCATGCTGAAAAATTTCTTCTGCATTCCGGACATAAACAAACAGATTATTTATCCCACAGGAGACATTTCTATTTCACAGTCGATGACTTTGTCTGGCAATCCGCACTTGTGAGAATGCGAATGGATAAGAAAGGCAAGCAATGCCAATAGATAGACGGCTACCGGCTAGGAGGTTCAAGCGGGTATTAGCTGAGCAAAGGGTCTGCGCATACCTTCAGTTTCTTCGGAACGACGCGACGTTCTTCTTTATATACGAGTGCACGCAAAATTAGCAGGCAGCAATAAAGTGTCGCCTCGCTTACAATTTATTTATTGACCCAAACAGCCATTTTTCCGACCCTGCTTGACTCGCAACGGTGACGCTGAAAAGGATGAGCCAGCACTGCATTCTTAGGACCACCGCCGATGCGGGATCAAATAGCCGACAGCTTGGCTACGGAGTGTGGTGCATAAGAAAAACTGATTTCGAGCTACTTATCGGTGTGATGCGGTCTCTTTTCATCCGTTACACTTCGCCATCCGGACTAACTAAGTCAGAGTATTTTGAAGGAAAATTGTTTGAGACTTTTTAATCACAGTATTTTTGGTAAAAATCACTGCATTTTGTATGTTTGAAATACAGTAGCGAATTCTCTAAAATTTTATTTTTAATGATTGCATAACTTTCTTGTTCACAGAATGACTAAAACTGTGAGCTGTTTCCACCGCCATATAGATTAGGTAAACCCGGCTAAACTAGACGGAGGGTGAACGGATGTGGGATTCATTGCATCTCGTGGCCACCAGCAGCGCAGGAAAGGTTGAGGTTTTGTAAGGTATAAATATTATTCAATGCGGTGCGATCCAAGTAACTTTTCTCACATACTGCGAGCACAGTGGGAATGAATAAATGAATATCATTCAACGTTTAGCTTCCCCCAATGTTTGAACTAACTGGGTTTATGGTCAACTTGCGGTAGCAACTGCTATTTGTGTTTTCAAAAACTGAAGCCTTGGGGTACACTTCAAATTCAGCAGCACAGACATAAATTTTATCATATAATTGGTATAACACATACTGTTCAAACGTTTTACGATAACAACGACCGTGCGTCTCCATCGAAAATATTTCCAAAGGAGATGTGCTATAACTGACATGTAGTAGTTGTTAATCGGTCAAACGATTGCATTGTAGTCGTTTATTTACACATATATTCCAATCAATTGAAAATAGTTCATCCAAAAGCCTTATTCCTCTTACGCAAATAATTAACAACACAGTGCAAATTGATCTCGATGCTAGTCTAGCATGCCAGTCACCGTATTTTCTAATCATGACTCTGGAGAAACTGTTATTTTCTTGTATACTAATGGTCGATTGTGCAAAATCATTGTCCAATAAAATTAATTAGTTTCAATAAGCTTTCAAATTGTAATGCTAATTTTGGATTGAATCTCACTACTGTGGTTCTTAGAAAGTATATTGTTTATTTGTTTTACATGATCAATAAAAAGATTGAACGAGGAATCTTCAATTAACATTGAAAACTATAACCATACAATACAACAAATGCATGTTCTCGAGAAATTTTTGGACCATTTTTGTGGACCCGTCTATGAAATTATATCTCGTTGGATACATTGATTTATTTCTGTTATATTTTTCGAAAATTAAGCACCATTCTGCCGCTCATAGCAAGTCCGTCCCAATTGCATTTTTGTCAATTTTAAGTTTATTTATGGAATCAATTCCTTTTTATATCTACTATCGATAAAACAAATATTTTTGAATACTTCGTTTTGAGGAACTATGAAAAAATAGCAAAAGTTGCTATGTCCCATAGCAAAAGTGATCGCAAGTCGGTCCCATTGCAAAAATCTTCGCAATTTAACACCACAGCCAATAATGATTATGAAAAATGTGATATTTACCACAGCTTATGGTCTTTAGGATTAGAATTGGATGTACCAAGTGATATTCGATAGAAGGTTTGATTGAATTTTACGCGGTCTACAAACAAACAAACATTTTCCTAAGCTATAGGTGTTCTTTCATATTTGCTTCCTCTGCTACGTGGAAGCTGTCCGCCGTCACGAACGTGTGACCGCTCTCAGGAAAATTTGGAACAAGTTCCTACACCTAAACTGATTTCGAATTTATCAGTAGTATCAAATGTAAAAACAAAATTTTATTTTATTTTGAGCGGCGCAGTTGGTACATTGTGTTATGCTTCCCACAAAAAACTTGTTTAATGAAGCACGAGAGAAGGTCATTTATGAATTGACCTGCGATGGATTCATGCCAAACGCAAGCTATAGCATCGCCATCGATTTGCAGTAGTTTGTTTTTCATTACCGGTCGTAGCTGGCTATGGGACTGACTATCATTCTGGCTACGTACCCTAAATGTAATCGCATGTGAGTCCCAACTCCCTTATGATTTTCAACAAATTTTATTATTTTTTTTAATTTTTTCAGTACTAAATTCTGTTGATGGTCTTGATTAAAAAGCATTTGAGTGCAAAATTTCACCAGGAGTGTTACGAATTTTAATTGCTGTTTTCTCATCAGCATCAAAACGCAAATGGGACGGACTTGCTATGAGCGGCAGTATTGGAATGCGACAAAAAATAAAGATACATCGTTATTAAACATTCATTTTTATTAGTTTAAAAATTACTTTTCTTCTTTGCGTCAAACTCGAATTCTTTTCATCTTTAATCTGGATAACTGATTTTGATGTGAAATCTTGAATCATGATCAGCCCAAAAGGCGAAAACAACTTAGAAGATATATGCCAAAATGAACAGTGTTGGCGATAATTTGGGGTGCATGATAATGCTTGCATTATTCGTTAACCGTCGGAAAAGTTTTGAACAGTTTAAAATTTTCATAAAATAATAGTTCTATTTTAGTTTTATCAATCTTCGAAAACAAAATACCTCTGTTGAAAGGAAAAAGTCTCACCAACAATATTCAACTTGTCTCCATTTAATTCGGTCCAAGCTCGGCGTCTACCTAATCGATCCGCTTTGCACCTCGCTGTCTCGTTTTTGACAGACTGGTTTCATCTATCTTCACCGGGCTGTTGTTCGGCATCCTTACGACATACCTAGCCCACCACAATCTGCCAATTTTTGCGGACGAAATCACCACAATCGGAGAGCAAACATGCAAAAAAAAAAACAATACGGTCATCACAAAATCTCACGTACTCCTTGGTTTTGTGGACGATATATCATCGGTATCGACCGTAGGGCCGTGGAAGCATTTTAAGAGGTTGGGACTTATCATTAACTCTGCCAAACAAAGTGCAATACAAGCTGGCAGGGAACGTGGGAGTTCCAGTAGTGTTGGTGCTGAAGTGGAGATTGATGGGGAACGATTTGCAGTGATTGGTGAATTCGTTCATCTTGGTACGCTTCTTGTGACATGTGATAACATGCCGTGAAGTAAAACAATGAGTTGCAGGACGCTAATCATCCCGGTGGCCCTTTACGGACATGCAACATGGACGTTGCAGGAAGCTGATCGAGGAAGTAAATCGAAAAATGGGGTTTGGCGCAGATGTATGAATCGCGAGTTGTACTAAGTACATAAACATGCTGTTGCGATAGGCGTCCAGTTCGCAGTATAAAATAGCTGCCAAAACTATCCAACGATTGGGCGTTAAGGTCGAGACTCCGTCGATAGGTACACCAAAAAGCAGGTCCACCAGCAAGCAGCAGAACAGAAACCAGTAGCCAGCAACGTTAATCCAAGAGTCCAACAGGGGCACTTTCTTCGGGTAAGTAATCACATCGACAAGTACTTCTAAATCAACTAATTTAACTTGAACTCCAATTTTATTATCTTTTAAGTTTTCTTTCTATTTCACTTTGACAATTTTATTGAAACTGAACTCATCATACCGAAACACAGGCTTCGGAAAAAGACTGCGGTGTGACTCTATACTGATGACTGTTCTCTCTTACTACTCTAACAGCCTCATGCTATAAGCTATTCATGAGAGCTCACATACAGCTTAAACTTACACAGGCAACGAAGCTGTCTTGTGTTGCACACGACAGCTCATTCTTGCGCATGTATTTTGAAGAGAGCTTTGCAATACAATGAGAGCCAAATTAGTTTATAACTTGCTGTCATTGTCTTACAGTAATTTTCAAAAACCTGAGTCTACGCAAAATATGGCCTCACGCAGAGTGTGTTCAATGCCGAATTCTAAGCAATTCTAAACAATTATGCCTGACCTGAACACATGCTGATATGGTAAAGGTAATACAGTGTGACAGGCTACAGTGGGCCGGACATGTGGCCAGAATGCCTGACGAGAGAGCAGCTAAAACTATCTTCAGTAGAGAACCAGGAAAAGGCCGTCGACTTGAACATCGTTAATTCACTCGGTCCTAGACCGGTGAATGGTCCGTCAGCCAACAAACTAAAGTGAATAATTTAAACCTGAGTCGGGAGGTTATCACTACCTTCTCTTGAACCTAAACAATATCGCACGCTTAGCCTGGGGGCTAATAGCGGTCTCGATAAACTAACTACACTAGTTGAGAGAATTCGTTATCGATATTGTTTTTGGCACATTTTGCATGTGTAGGATAAGTACAACGATACACCGTGCCCCAGTGCTGAGTCGAGAAAATTTCCAGCTCGAGAAGATCCTCGACTCGATCGGGAATCGAACCCGATATCACAACCGTGTGGGAGAGCGAGCCGACCGACATCGCTTGAACCTCTTCCTTTGATATAGGTTCGTTTTCGTCTAGTATACACTATCTTAATAAAGGTCCGAGCCACGTTGGCGATATCATCGACGAGGCCAAAAAGTTGGACGGTCTTTTGGAATATCGTGCCACTGAGGTCTGAGGAACCAATTCGAAGCCGATTTCATGCAATTTGGCTTGTGCAACTAAGCATGAATGAACAGGCACTTTGTCATGATGTTCAAGCGTTTTTTTTTTTTTCATCAAATCCGATCGTTTTTCGGTAATTTCGGCTTTCAATCGGTCCAATAATGATAAATAGTATGCTTCAGTTATGGTTTTACCTTTTTCAAGATAGTCCACGAATATTATGCCATGTGCATCCCAAAATACGGAGGCCATAACCTTTCCGGCCCATTGTTGCGTTTTTGGACGCTTTGGCGCACTTCAGCCTAGTATAACCCATTGTTTTGCCTGTTGCGTTGACTCAGGAGCAGGGTTGTAAACGGTCACCATTTTCATTAGATTTCGCTTTATTAATGTGCGTCACAGTCGGCTTTCGCTCGTTAATGTAGAACAACCATCGCCGCTCACAGAAAGAACAGGATGGTCATTCGACACTCGCGCATCAAAGAGATCCACTCTGTCATTCGTTTGACGATGGTTTTTGGGCTATTTCTGTCTACCCCGTTCTATATATGTTGAAAAATATTATTGCAAGATCAATGATACAAGTTATTTCCAAAAAACGCCGCACACAACGTGCGTAATTCTCATTTCTATAAAAAATGTCAAACTACGTTTGAAGAAAAAAACGTCGTGGTGGCGAGTACTCGTTTGACATGTACGTTTAAGAATGTATTAAGACAGCAAGCCTTGCCACCGGCAGAAGAAAAAGAAGTCGATTAGCGCAGTGAGAAGAAGTTCTACCATGACCATTCACAAGCCTGCTCAGAACTGTAGTAATGGATCCACGTTTCATCCATGGTTATTAATCTGTGCAAAAATTCGGTCGTTTTACGCGAAAGTAATGTTAAATTCTGCTGGGAAGTCGTCACACGAATTCGTTTTTGGTACACTATGAGCAAACACGGCACCCATCGCGCGTAAAGCTTCTTCATGCCCAAAACTGAATACACGATATTGCCTACGAGTTCCAATGACATACCTACAGCATGTCACCTCTCTCAATTTCACTTTGGGATCAAGCAACACCATATCATGAATTTTTTGGACGTTTTCTGGTGTAGTGACCTCTTTTGGGTGCCCAGATCGTTCAGCATCAACTGTGCTCGTACGACCACAAAGAAACTCGGTAAACCACTTATGAATCATTCCAATCGACGGTGCAGAGTCTGGGTAAAACTTATCCAGCTTGGCCTTGGCCCCGGATATTGTTTTCTTGCGTAGATAGTAGTGTTTGATCAAAACTCGAAACTCAGATTTTTCCATATTGAAAAAAACTCGGAGGTTAGTCGCTTCTCAGTGCTGTAACTTGTAAATGCGTAAACATAAATGACTGTTGTAACTTGTAAATGACTGTTGTGAATTGTAAATGCGTAAACAAAATGAGTTTTGCCAGCCGTCATTCGAAAAATTAAGCTCTACAAAAATGGTTTACATTAGTGAATACTAATACCACAGACTAACAGACATAACACGTCGAACAATAAAATCATCGTTTGGATGATTCCAGTACTTTATGTTAGTAACACTAGCACCATATGCTGTCGTGTTCGCGCTGCGTCATGTATTTCGACATCAGCGCCAGCGTTACTGCATGTGTCAAATGAGGAACTACAAAATATGTATGAGATTGCTTGACAGCGCCCCAGACGACGTTTTTGCGCTATGACTGTTATTCGATTGAAATTTGAAACGAACGTTTTTTGTGGCGATGGAGCCAGGTTCCAGTGTTACGTCTGTTAGTCTGTGCTCTCTTAGTGTTTTCAGGTACTTATTGGACTGCCTAGTATTTGTTCTCAAATCTGTAATTACTGTTCAAATAAATATTTCTTCACCGTCTTTCAACAGCTCACAGGAATGTTAGTCAATTTAAGCAGCTTCTTTGTTTTTCATCCTGCCAATATCTTCTTCCACCTCCAGGAGATCAGCGGCTCCTGTTGTGTCTTGTTGCGTTTTGCTCGTGCATAAACGAAGTTGTCATCCAAGCTTCTCAGTGACTTAGGCGTCATACACAAATGACGTAACGCAAGAGCTGTTCACCTTCTTGTAAAGCCTCGTTAGCTCAATACAACTCTTTTATGCGATGTGATGTAGGGCCTCTTGTTAATGCTCTTTCCTTCGGCGAACTTCGGTTTGGCCGTTCCGTGCTCGTCGGTATCATTCCACCTTCGCTCTCGTACGGTGTTTCAGCATTCTTGCCCACGCATTCTTGCCCACGCATTCTTCTCTTCGACTAACTGTTTACATTCGACGTCAAACCTGTCGTTTCTAGAATCCGAAATCCTAGTTCCTAGTAGCGCTATTGCGTCGATTAGAACGTTCAAGTTGGTTCTCTGTCTGTAACGCAAGCTATCTCCGCGTTGTTTCACTATAAGGATTATTTCTTTGATAAAAGAATTATAGCAACAAACATGAACAGTTGCACAAGTTTTGAAAAGGCATTATCGGTTTTTGTAGTTGTGATTTACTGAAGTTGATTGGACAAGCAATTTGGTTTAACGATTTTAGAATTAAATGACCTTTGATTATGCTGAAATAGTATTGGTGGTAAATTATTGTTTTATTATTATTCAAAGAAGCTTATGATGATTGTTATTATTTTTTGATTCTGTTCATTCCCACGGTATGAATTGTCTAAAACTTACGGTATGAATTGTCTAAAGTATAAAAAATGTCAAGTGTCCCCACAAAAACTCAACTTGAATTACGCGTTAGCGACACCTAGTGGCGAATACATGTACTATTATAACAAAATTACATACATACTTCGAACCACCGGGAATAATCATTTCTATGCAGACGAATCGGGCACGCAAAAGCTTCAAAAATATTGCGACAAAATGTTAAGACCAATCTCGAATATTATCTATTTTTGTAATTTCAATAACTTTATTCCTGAAGAAAGTGTTATTTAGAACTGTTTCGATACATTCATAGATAGCCAAAAAAGGGTACTTGAACGAAGATTTCAGGTATAATTTGCAACAAAATGGGTCGGAACTATCACTGCACGGTAACTTAACGGACAGTTTTTCGACAAATGATTAGGCAAGCCAAAATCAAGATCATTTTTTTTGTAATGCTTTCCGTCATTCGAAACCTTCTCTGGCAACAACGTTCCCGGTAAACCACAAACGGTGTCCAATAGCGATCCATTTAAAGTAGCAACAAGGATGAGGAATGGGTAGAGCTTAACCGTGAATTACAGAACAATTCAAAGACGGCTTGCTGAGAAACAGCTTGTCGAAAGAAGTCAAAGAAAAATTCCTATACTCGAAATCTCCATCTCCAAGCACGACTGAAACTTGTTGAAGAACATTTAGATTGGTCAGAAATGGCGAACTGGTCTGATAAAATAAAAGTTAATTGATTGGATCCGATGAAAAACGTTCGCCGTCCTATTTCTTCCAAACCACTCCACACAATAAAAAAATTCAAACATGGTCATCAGTTTGAATACGTTGCTTTCGATACGGGATCGAACCAATTTTCTGAGTAAGCTCGACAAGAGACCAGTACATGTATGCTGAGATACTGGAGATTGCAATGCAATCACATGAGAAATGGGAAAGGCACTTATCGCAAGATAATAACTGTAAGTATCAATTGGTCAAGAAACCGGCAGTGACCGGCTCAGTCACAGTGATCTTAATTCAATAGAGAACCTATAGAAAATCGTTAAAATGTACATAAATCATGTGAAATGGGAAACCTAGAGGAATCAAGAATCCAGGCTGTTCTTGTCAATCTATTTCGAAGCCTTGTTGGCTCCATGCACGTCCATACGTGCAATTGTCCGAAACAGTGATGGTTGGACCACCAAATATTAATGGTTGGGGCTATTAGAAGAATTTGTCAATGCAAAAAAAAATGGTTGGTCTTATTTTGTGGTAGGTACTGTAGGTTCCAAGAAAAGCATTTTTTAGAACTTTCTTATATTTTGATAGACTTACTAAGATGGCTCAAAGATTTCAGTGCCAAATGGCGACCGTGACATCATTCTATTGCGAACATCTATCAATACGATCATACTTCGATAAATTTCATGGTCGAACAAAATCAAGTGTATGGAAGCAATCAACAGTACCTAAATGATAAGGAAAACCTATGTGGTCAATTTAACACTCAATAAATTAGGTATTAAAGCAAAATATGCAAAACATTGGAATGAAATGTTTCCTCTGCAGTACTACCGAATACCACGAATCGGCATTTGAACACGTTTTTGAACGTTAACTCCAATATAACTAGTGTAGTAAGCAGTTATGCTTTTCAAATGCAACTAGGAGCATGATTAAGCCGTTATTGAGCAAATCGATCAAATTTACCAAAAGGCAAAGCTGTTCACACGGTATTTTCGCTTGAAAAATATTCTTCACATTTGTCGGTCATCTTTACCGTTGGAGCAAATAAAAATACTGCATTCGATGATGCTTTTGATAGAGAGTAAAAGTAGGAAATAAACATTTGCTTCCTGTGTCGAAATGTGATAGTACATTGAAAACATCATAAATTTCTATCGTAAAAGAAGCGAGTTTCAGTGGAGCAACACGGAATCAAATCGCGCCAACAGAAGAAAGAGCGTGAGCAATTGACGGAATCTCAGCCAGAACTTCAAAGCATGCAAACCAGTTCATACTTTCTCACTGTGCACAATAAACCTCTCTAACCTGCACTAGTGGCTGGCCTGGCATCTTCAAAGTCACGGATATCTGTCTTCCGCTCACGGTTCGCTAGTGTGCTGTGCATCCGGTTTTCCTCTTTCCGACAAGCTTGCGTTGTCCCGTCGCGGATCACTGCTGGTGGTTGTACCAATTTCCATTTCCGCCAAAGAACAAACAAATCCATTAAGATCTGGCTCCATATTTTGCATTCAGATCTATATTTTTTTTTTTTTTGCTGACACTATTCTCAACAGGAGCATCCCCGACGCTGCGCATCATGCATCACCGGTGGGAACAAATTGAACTTTTATTTCAATATAAAAGCATTCGTGCAACGAGTAAATGTAGATATAGACACCGAGTAGTATATGGAATGTGTCAAGATAAAAACATCTTTGCATCCATCTCAGAAGGGTGTGAGATCGATTTATCAGATAACAAAAACAAACAGTTGGGTTACAGCCAAGAGTGGGGTTAATTATTTTAGATATGGCTAATGTATCGAATCAATGGTGAATAAAAAAGTCAAGGATGCATTAGTTAGCTCGATGATAATTCGGTCATTGATCCGTATCCTCCCTCTCTACATTGATTGATGGCAATAATAACCGACTTTAATACCGACAAAAGTTTGATAAAAAAGTCTTATAATCACCGATACCGAAAAAATGTTTGCATGTATTTGAATGGCGGGTTGCACGCACTTAACTACATAATGTTTCCTCGATAAAGTAAAATACCGAATTACTTGAATCTCTTGATTTTTTTACTGGGATATCGGAAACCAAACATGTTCACCGGTATACCGTAAGTTGGTTCGCTAAAAAGCTTCCAATAACTTAATAAATAGTTCAATAACTTTGAACTTGCTAGTGCAGTAAACCAAAATACCAAATGTTGATAGCCTGATTTTGTTTCACCGACACTGAGGTTTGAAGCTCCTTCTTTGACTGAAATTTAAAAAACCTGAATTAATCCACCTAGTGGTGCAGAAACCTTTGTTATACTAACTATCACTTTATACATATTTGGCCAGACAAATCGTCTACCATCAAAAGACCAATTTCAATAATGAATGAAATGAATTTAAAAAATAGTTTTCAGAGAGTTAACCAAAGATGATCATTGAATTAAAGCTTGACGTGGTTTTGGCAAATTATATGAATGTTATCACTGGAGTACATGAGTCTTATTTTTTCGATCACAAACCAATTTTTAAATGCTGTCTAGAAGCAGTTATTTTTTTTTTTTTAAATAATCGAACGTGGGGAAACAGTTATAGATAACAATGATGCTGATTTCACACTAGAACAGCAAACATGTATGTTAGTTTAATGCGGTTCTACTTATTCGCTTTATTTTCAGAAATCGCTGGACCTAGATTTATGAATCAGCATCAAGTCTTTTTTACGAATTGAAGCAAACTTCTACAAACCTGCTCTCGAAATATAGTTTAGAATTATACAGGAAAAAAATATAGCTATTGATGAAAGTTGTCAATTTAATTCTATCTCAAATGCATTATCTGAAAATGAAGGTTCTCCACGATCTTCGAGAATTATGGATTTCAGAGTGTAGGCGAGAACATTATTGTTTTCGAAGGCCTAGGCTGTGTGAAAAAACCCGAAATAAAGACTTTTTAAATCTTGCTGCGATAACGAGAAGTGGAATAACATGGATACTCTGTTTGCACTTAGTCTTAAATTAGAAAGCAATATTTATATCTTACATGAGCATATTGTATCATTAATAGAGATAAGTGATTTTTTATTGGCGCACACTAGTAAACTTGTATAGCCATGTAGAGTTGCTTCAACACTTTTTCCTAATTTTGCCGATTACGTTCACCAGCCACTTTAGATTCCTGGTCACAAATTTAAAACATAAAATAAGTATTCAACTGAAAATTTTTCCAGCTGTTCAAAACGTAGCATTGCAAACAAAACAGCGTTTTCTTTGTGTTTTTCTCAACCGGTTGCACTAACACATTCGTACGTAAATAGGTCTACACATCTTTGGTAAAGCTTTTCAGAATATCTGCATCGCTAATTGTTTTACATTTGCACACTGTGGGATCAGATTTTCTATAATGCTTGGCTCCCGAAAGCTGTAAATGTTTCTACTCTTTGTAAATCTAGGTTCAACGTACAATTTAGTATATATTTTATGAGAAGTGAGAACGGAAGCTTCAGAAGACAAGGAGCTAAGTAAGCATTGCAGTTTCTTCTAAAATCTGGTTCAAATTTTCAAGAAAAAGCTAAAGGGTAATTTATTTACACCAGTTAAGACGCACTACGAAGAGTCTAAAGATTGTGAAAAGTTGTCCATGATTGTTGATTTCCTTTGAGAAAAAAATAGCGATACGAAAAAAGAAGGATAGAGAAGATGAAAGAGCAGTGAGAGAGAAAAATTATCCAGAAAGTAAAATATCCCATGTCTAAAATATACTTTGGTCAAAACTCTACAGTTCAAGCAACCAATAAAAGATCGCACTCAGTATGATTTTCAAAGATCTCTGGGGCTTTCATTTGAGCATGCGAACATCAAAATCGGAATAAGCGTTCTGTAAAAAGAGTGTTTTTTTTGTTATTTTTCTTTTTTGGGTCGATTTTGATATACTATATATATATATATATATATATAAACAACATATTTACACATACATACGTACAGGCACACATACACAAACATACATAAATTGTTCAATTCGTCGATCTGAGTAAATTGGTATACAACACATGGCTCTCCGTGCCATTAATTTTACCTTAAAAGTTAAATGTCTCATATAAAAAATACTCTTTGATCAATATTTCAAAATCTAAGCCACTAATCAATAATCCACTCGGTAGCATTCTGGGGGAGCACAGAGGCTTTCGTTTGCGTATAAGATCATTAAAATCGGATATTGCGTTCTGTAAGAAAGGTGCGTTAGTATTTTGCGGCACATACATACAGACAACATACATACACCCACACATACACAAACACACACACACACACACACACACACACACACACACACACACACACAAACACACACACACACACACACACACACACACACACACACACACACACACGAACAAACGTTGCTCAGTTCGTCGAGCTGAGTCAGATGGTACATACGATTCGGCCCTCCGGATCATGGATCTATTTTGCGTTTTTTTAAAACACAAGGTTATCTTGTTTTTTTTTTTATCGCAGATAAAATAAAAAAAAGAATTTTTTATACTCTATTTTTGAGGCTGTTGATCCGCTTTGAACGCGTCATTCAATTCCGGTATTCAGGGTGAGCTGCTGCAGAGTGATGGATGTTGCTTTATTGGCTGAAAGCAACACAACTCTTTCATTGGATGTAAGCTAAAGACAATTTATCTACGTTTTCACCAATGCTCTGATAAATTGTATCTATTGAATCAATACTAAATAAATGAATTCGTATAGGGCATTGAATTACTTCGGTAGATCTTTTCTTCGGCAGGTTTTAACTATAACAGATTGCTGTCGGAATCCTGCCGACGAAAGTTGTACCAAAGTAATCTAATACCATATTTTTTGTCTTGTAATTTTGCTGCTTTTCTGACAATTTGACAGTTTTTTTTTTGTTCAGTATATTTAACTTAGTTCCGGCATTATTATCTTGCTAACATATTACCGAGACGCTCGCCGTAGTTTGACAGGTTTTCAAATAAATATTGAAAATAAAACCCAAATTAATCCACCTAGCGGTGATAAATCATTCGAACTTTCACCTTAAGGGGAAACAGTGGCATCGCGTCTTCGAGATAGTTAAATGCGACCTCCTTCTCGAAACCAAAAAAAAAGCTACGTCATTTATAGATGTTCTCTAAGATTGTTGAAAATAAACCACACATCTTTGGGAAAACGAGTGAATTCGAAATGTCATTTCAACATGTTTCCTTTCACAACTTTTGAACCACATGTTTAATCACTACACGCAAAACTTATCCTTATTACTTTAAAAGCAATAGCGCAAAATTACCTTTTAGGTAACAAATCCATTACTTAAAAAGCAATAAAATTCTTAGCACGTGTTATGAGAGTACGACTATCTAATAATGGTCGTTTCAACCACATGCAACGTTTTTTCTGTCGAAAAATGCTCCCTTTCCGCCTCAAGTCAAAAAAAATCACACACCGTCGCATAAGTTGCACATGTTACAAGTTTTTCCAATCTCCAATTCATCCGGTGGGCGTGTATTAGTTCGCTCTTTGTATGCATACGGAGTAGCGAAAAAATTTGACAAGAGCTGCCAAGCAACATTTTCCCCGTCATAGAGTATGCAAACGTTGATGATTTCAAAGACTTGAAATGCGCCTTAAAATTACATCACGATCTGTAAACTGCGTTAGAGAAAAATAAAAACATTCGCTTTCTTGCAAGCTATTTACAGCACATAATCATTGGTTCATGGAAACTCATTTGGACCTGTTTGAATATACAAAACTCGTGCCCATCCAGAACAATATTCGCAACTTCGGCAACTCTGGTCAGACAGTATTACATATTTCCATTTCAAGTAAACACTGGGGGACGAAACGAAAGTGTTTCTAATTGGACATTTGAGGTTGACGGTTGAGATCCTGATTATGTGTGGATGAAGGGAGACAAAAATGAACCAGATCTTTGTATCAATACAAATGCAGCGAGTGAAGTCTTGCCAACACATGCATTGCGGTGCTTGGCTGTATGTTCTCCTGCAGAAACACATACAAGCGTGTGGCCGTCATAATTTTTATTACTTTTTGTTTGTTACTTTTTGTGTATAATGCGCAGTCATAAGACACAAAAAGTAATAAAAAATTGCCCAAAAGTAATAAAATATTCCCCGTTTGCGTTGGGTGTATAAAATTCTCTATTTACCCTTAACAAACCCGTTCATATGATACCAATATTGTTTAAATTGGTTGTGTAGTTTCTCAGATAATAAAGTTTCGTGAATTCCACATTTTGATAAATTACAGACGAAGTTACAGTCCGATTACAGTAAGGTGTTAAAAGGCAGCTAGACCTTTCATTTGAATCTGATTTTGTGGAAATCAGGTCAGCCATCTCTGAGAAAAGTGAGTGAGTTTAAGTAGTCTTCGGAATATGTCTCTTTTCATAGATGGATTTCATATTTTTAAACATAACAGGCAAAGTAATACAGGCAAACTTCGATATAAGGTACCCTCGTTATAAGGTACCTTCGATATAGCGTCACTCTATATAAGGTACATATTTATATTATGTTACAAATAACTCCGAAATTGGTATGGAAACTTCTATAAACAATATACTGGTTATCTTGTCAACGTTTCTGCCTACTATTGATTATTTAGGGAGTGTCCATAAGTAACATTACACTCAGCGGAAGTTTGAAAAAACCGTATAAAAATTTAATTTTGCCGAGAAAACATGATATAGTGTGGATGGGAACGGGGGAGCTGATAAAAAAAATTAACTTAAAGTTTGACCCCTGAACAATCTGTGTGAAATTTAAAATACAATGCTCATAAAAATGTTCCAAACCCAGTTTTTCTTTTATAAACCGCACTTGAACACTTTCTCAGCTGAAACAAGTTTTGATTTAAAAAAGAGCATTTTTATCAAAAACGTCATAGAACCTAGGAAAAAGTTGAAAATATGCTTAAAGTATGTTCGGCAGAATAATGTATTTCTCAAATATGAAAAAATGTCTAGGACATAGTAGGCCTCTTAAATCACACCCTAAAAAGTTTATTGGTATTTGTTTTTTGCCTTTCTCCTAGAAAGGTATAGCAATCACTTGCAAAACCGAAAGTATAAAAGTGCTCCAAAGGGCCGAATGGCATATATCACTCGACTCAGCTCGACGAGCTGAGCATTTTCTGTATGTGTGTGTATGTGTGAGTGTGTATGTGTGTGTGTGTGTGTGTGTGTGTGTGTGTGTGTGTATGTGCAGATTTTTATTCTCACTCACTTTTCTCAGAGATGGCTGGACCGATTTTCATGAAATTGATTGCAAATGAAAGGTCTTGTTGCCCCATAAGACCCTATTGAATTTTATTGTTATCGGATTTTAGTTTAGAGGTTATGTTTAAAAAAGTGAAAATCATGAAACATCAATATCTCGGAAACTACACAACCGATTTGAACAAAATTGGTCTCAAAAGAACGGGCTACCTAGAAAACCCTTAACTTATGAATTTTATGAAGATTGAACTCCTGGTCCAAAAGTTATGAAAAGAAACGTGTTCTGAAGACTGTTTAATCTCACTCATGTTTCTCAGAGATGGCTGTACCGATTTTCATAAAATCAGTGTCAAATGGAAGGTCTAATTGCCCCATAAGACCCTATTGATTTGTTTTGCAATCGGACTATTACTTTGCCTGTTATGTTTAAAAATGTGAAATCCAGCTATGCAAAGGAACATATTCCGAAGACTACTTGGACTCACTCACTTTTCTCAGAGATGGCCGACCCGATTTCCACAAAATTAGTGCCAAATGAATGGTCTAGCTGCCTCAGCAGACTCTATTGAATTTTACTGTAATCGAACTGTAACTTTGTCTGTAATGTACCGAAATGTGAAAATCACGAAACTTCATTATCTAGGAACTACACAACCGATTTGATCAATATTATTATCAGATGACCGGACTAGTTGAGCGTTAACTGATGAATTATGATTGAACATGTGGTTTCAAAGTTTGGCTGCCCTACACGTTCCCATTTCATTTGATTATAATCGAACTTAAGCAACCGTTATGTATTAAATTGTTTATAAAACAACGAAAGTCTATTATCTCAAAGATTACATGACTTATTTGAACATAACTAGTGTCATACGAACGAGTCATCTCTCAAACTTACAAATAACAAACTTTATAACAATTTGATATGTGGCTCAAAAGTTATGGAAAGAGAGAAGACTATTTAAAACTATACCTGCTTTGATCGATATATGTGGCCTCAACATAATTTAAATGTGGTGTCGTACTATTTTAACGTTCCAAGTTCATTGATTCCTTGCGGTTTGTTTGATGTCTGCAAATGCACGACGAATCGGCCATAAGTTATGATCAAGGTCAAATAACAATTCGTTTGAAATGATTGGTTTTATCGAAATGACAACATCCTCGTCTTTTGGCTTCTGTACATCGCCTTAATTCTGAATATATTCATATTGGATGGTGTTCTGTCATTATCAGCAGACTTTCTGGCATCAATCTGACACCGGAAATATATTTTCGGTATTGTTGGTTGTTTGCCAGAAACTGGAAGTGGTCGTCTTCAAATCCGAAATAGTGTCCAAGGTCAATGTTTGGTTTCTATGTATCATCACGTTTACGAAAATATCTATATTGAGTATCATTCGGTCATTTCCGACTGTAGTCTATAACTTGCCATTTAGCAATTCAAAATGGTGCCTGAGGTCAATTGTTAGCTCCTTGCATCATTCTGGTTCCAGAGATACTCATATTGGATGGTATTTGTTTATTTTAGGCTGTTTTTCACAAACCGATAGTCGCCATCTTGGATTTCAAAATGGTATTTAGGATACTGGTTAAAGAAAAACTCATATTGGGTGATATTTGGTCACTTTGGACTGTTTTTCAAAAGCCGAAAGTCGTCATTTTGGACTTAAAAATTGCCTGTGAAATCAATTTCTGTCATCTGGGCGTAATTCTGGTTCCGAAAACAATCATATTGAATGTTATTTGGTCATTTCCGGCTGTTTGCCAGACACCGGAAGTCACCATCTTAAAATTCAAGATTGTGTCTGTGATCAATTTTTAGCTTCTGTGCATCTTTCTGGTTCCAGAAATACTAATATTTAATGGGAATCGTCCATTTCAGGCTGTTTTCCAGAAACCGGAAGTTGCTATCTTACAATTCAAAATGTTGTCTGAAGTCGATTTGTGGCTCCAGTGCGTCATTACGGTTCCGGAAATATCCATATTGGGTGGTATTTGGTCATTTGCCGCTGTTTTTCCGACACCGGAAGTCGCCATTTTGGATTTCATAATGGCATTTGGAGACAATTTCTGGATTTTGAACGGCATACTGGTTAAAAAAAACTCATATTGGGTGGTAATTGGTCATTTTCTGCTGTTTTCAGAAACCGGAAGTCGCCATCTTAGAATTTAAAATGCTATCTGTGGTCGATTTTAGCTCCTGTGTATTATTCTAGATCCGGATATTATTATATTGGGTGGAAATCGGCCATTTTCGGCTGTTTTCCAGAAACCGGAAGTTGCCATCTTACAATCCAAAATGTTGTCTGAGGTCGATTATGGAACATATTTGTTACCACTAAAAACATTCACCAGCCAATATGGTTCCATTTAGTTGATTAGTTCGCGAGATGTGCAGAAATTTGTGAAGAAACATGTACTTCCAGAAGAGGGAGGGGCGTCGAACCATTATGGACATATTTGTTACCTCTAAAAACATTCACATACCAAATTTGGTTGTATTTTCTTGATTGCTTCTTGAACTGTGCGAAATTTGTGTTTCATTTTCATGGGATCCCTCCCTTATAGAAGAGGGAGTCGGGTTTCAAACCATTATGTACATATTTGTTACCACTAAAAACATTTACCTGCCAAATTTGATTTTGTTTCGGCTTAGCAGTCTCAATAAAAACAGCGCTGATCTCTATGGGGTCATCGCCAACGTTTCGATCCGGTTGGTTGGGATCTTCATCAGGGCCTATTTTAAAAATTTTTATTTCATTACATATAAAAAAAAATATAAAAAATTGTACATAAATTACATTTAGCTAACAACAAAACAGAAAGAACTCACTCGACACTAATCAGCTTGTACAGTTACAGAAAATATCCTACGTGTGGAAGTCAGGTTCGATAGGGGGAATTGCACTGCGTCTGAAACATCTATTCTAGCTCTATTCTCACTTTTTTAAATTTACTCTAACACTTTAATACAATTGTTTTATTTTGCTAATTAGCGGCTGCTATTTGGGTTCAACTGTTTCCCGCAAAAGATGGTGTACGATGGGGGGTTGTGTTTGTGTTTGTGTTGGAGGGGTGTTATTTAAAGTTGTGTGTTCGGCTCTACTCTTTTTTGACGACGCATTCCTCATCTCTCTTCGATCTTTGATCGAGAGTAAGAGATTTGCGTACGCACAGCTTAGGTTGTCGGTGTCAGTCCGATGGTTGACCGTGTTGGTTGTAGTTGCGATGTGGCACATCTCCAACACTTGCAGAGCTTGTGATTTGTATAGTTTAGGTGTGTTCATAAAAACAAATTTGACAAATTACAGTTACCTTCAACACAGTTAAAGCAGATGGGAATATAAAGGCAAAGCAAAGCCTTGGAGCTACATTCCGATTCAGAACTTGACCTTCTGTTTATTATCCACAGACTTCGCTTAATGTACAAGACAATAGCAGGACTAGTGCTGCGGGTTCGCCACAGAAGGCAGAAGCACGAAAGGCAGAATCATAAGAGGCAGAGTTCTATGACCGTACACACAAGGCAGAATATTTCAAAAGGCGAAAATATGAAAGGCAGAACCACTGGACGCAAAACCTGGCTCAAGATAGCCATGTGCGTGATGACAAATTGGTGAGAATCCTGATCACGGTATCAAACCTGCTACTCTACATTTAATATTATTTATTATTATTTGGTGAACAGACTTAATAACTGGTCGTAAGCAATGACTAGTTTTGACGGGAGGTGCAAATCAAGCCTAATTATTAGTTTCGAAATGCGCAAACTGGTTTGGCTTAGGTCCTTTAGACTTTCATGGCATCGCGGAGAGTAATTTTTCGATGTTAGGTATAACTTACACTAGTCCCAACGGCTTGTTGGGTAGACGCATAATCGTGGGCAAGGGACCGAGGCGGCACAAAGCCGCCGAGGTTTCCGCAGTCCGAGCCGGCCGCCAGCCATCCGTCGGAAGCGGCGGCCTCTCGCATACAAACGACTGATCCACTGGTTTTCTAGGATTATTAAACAGGTTTTCTTTCCCTTAGTTAAGTCCAAACGAGCGTTAAGGGCAACATTCACTTGGGCAATAGAGTCGGCCAAAGGCCGCGAGTGTGTGTTGTTTAAGGTAAAATCAGACTTCCTGAAATCTCGCTCGCACGAAGAAGAGACAGTGTGCTTTGCGCTACAAGTCTCGTTTCTCATTCAGTCGCTTCGTGCTGTGTGCAGCGTGCGAGCGAGAAATCTTACCATTCGTACGAGCCATGTCTCGTCACATGGGAATTTTTTTGCGACGTACACGAAGATACCTCGTCTCTCAACTTAACGAGTGCGGTGCATGGGCGACGCGTACTTGAGACACCTTGCGTGCAAAATCTCGTGAGCTCGTCTCGCGAGCTTGCCTCGCATGTTGCTTTGCGCTAATGGTGCGAGAAGGAAATTGATTTTGCGCAGAAGGATACAGGCAGGGAATTTTATGTTTTTTTTTTATTTACGATGTTATAGCAGCATGCATCAAAACACCGTTAGAATTATCAATGATATAACCTAGTTCATTTATTTATCAATTCAAAATTCTATGATTAATTCATCCGACTTTTGTTAACATGAATTAAACGTTTTGTTACTATACTTATTATGCTAACGGTACGAAAATGAGTAATATTTTTCTTTTCACCGGATGCAGAGTGTTACGTTGGTTAACAGAAGTGTTTCTTTCGTCGTTTTAGATGTCATTGACTATCTTATGATAGAACTCTGTTTTGTAGTTCTAAGGATAAAAAATGTGGTTTGAAATTACAACATAAGTTTTTCGGGAGTTAAAAATAGTAAAACTGTTAAAATTGTTTATATTTTCTAGTACATGTTGATGTTGGATAGAATTTTCGAATTGAGTACACTAAAGTCGCTTTTTATGCGGGGGATACATGCCGCGCAAAAAACCGCGTAAATTCCGGAATCCGCGTAAAAAAAGCCCGCGTAAATTCTGCAATCCGAGTGAAGAGGAACCGAAATCCGCACAAAAATGAATACCGCGTAAATTCCGGAATCCGCGTAAAAAACACCGAATAAATTCCGGAATCCGCGTAAATAAGCCGCGTAAAAAGCGACCTTAGTGTATAGATATAGCAAATCAGGTTCTGAAGGTTCGTGATAATCTGATCGTAGTAATATAGTTATGTGAATTCTTCCGATTAATACACCTTCAGAAGGGTCTGACGGCAAATATCGTATGTAGGTACGATAGGCAGCCTATACACCAGAGAGACGCAGAGACACTCACCGTTAAGGCAACTGTCAACATCAAAACGGATAACGGCAATGCAAAATTATACAGCTCCCCCGTTTTGATGTTGACAGTTTCCTTAACGGTGAGTGCTTTGTCATTTCTCTAATATACAGGTTCACTGAGGTACAGTACGGGCGTATCGCTCAGTTCGTAAAGCGATGAGACATCGTCTGGTGCGCCACAGTCTCTTACCGAAAAAAAAAGAAAAGAAACCTCTCGTCGCTTGAGTAAAAAGCGCGTGTACAGGAAGTCTGTGTACACGAGAAAGTCTCACGAGCTGTAACGCTCGAGCTGTATCAAGTATGTATAGTACGGGCGTCTCGCTCAGTTCGTAGCGCCTTGCGCATCGCAATCCGAACCGAAAGAGAAGCGAAAGAGCAACCTGCAAATTGCATGTGACGTGTCTCGTCTCGTCACACATACATGGAAATTCTACGAGCGAGAGAAAGATTTCTCTCGTCGCTTGAAAAAAAAGCACGTGCACAGGAAGTCTGGGTAAAATAGATGACACAATGTTAGTAAAATACAAAATCAAAATCGAATCTGCCATTTTGTGGTACTGCCATTCGTGCTCTTTGTGATTCTGCCTTACGAAATATTCGGCCTTTCGTTATTCTACTTTTCATAATTCTGCCTTTCGTGATTCCGCCTTTTGATTTTCCACTTTTCGTAGGAGACACAGCGCACACTGTCTCCAAAGCTGCAAAAGCGTGATCGTAACTATTTTGACCCAAAAAACTAAATTTTAGAGCCATAGTGCCTCCAGGAAAGTTGATCCAATAATTATTCTCCATTTTATAGAAGTTGCAATTTTGTGATTAATACACTTAACAGTGAAAAGCGAATTTTACTTTTTTAATTTTTGCATATAAAAATTCACTTTGTTCGGCAAAGTTGTTGCACATTTTATAAGAAACAACTTTCTCAAAGGTATCATACTTCTATCTGCCTTTTCCAATGGACTTTTATGGGGGTTTCTACAGATGGCCACTAAAAATCATTTTTTTAAACATAACATTTAGTGGTGATTTTCTACAATTTTCCAATGTTCTACATTATTGTTTACTACCACAAAACACACAATTTCATTCAAGAAAGTTTTTTCTTACCTCTCATATTTCATCGGTTATTGACGATTTTTATCGAAACAATGCACTTATTTACTTACAGATATCTCTAAAATCTGCAAATATCTGCAGTTTATACCTTTTCTATATTTAAGTATAAGAAAAACGTCATTTAGTCCAGATATAGGTATTTGTCTCTCGCTGTCTCCTGTGCAGATATATGTAAATAAACAAGTGCATTATTTTAATAAAAATCTCTAATAACTAAACAAACTTGAGAGATAAAAATAAACTATCTTGGGTGAACTTGTGTGTTTTATTGTAGTTAACAACATTGTAGAACATTGAAAATTTTTAGAAAATCACTATGAAAAGTTATATTAAGAGAGAAAACTTCACAATAGTTCATTTAAATGACCAGATACGAGTAAAGTGTCTTGGACAAAGTTGTTTCTTACAAAGTGGATTTTTATATGCAAAAATTTCTCGCAAAGTGGATTTTTATATGCAAAAATGAGAAAAATGAAACTCATTTCTCACTAATCTACCTAAAATTAATCACAAAATTCTAACTTCTACAAAATGGAGAATAATTAATAGAACAACATTCACTGAAGACACTATTACACCAAAATCATTATTTTTTGAGTTAAGAGTAATTAGTGTAAATTAGCGCATTATTCTAGTAAAAATTGTCAACAACCAAAAATGTATGTGAGATAAAAATAAACTTTCTTCGGAAATATTGTTTGTGTTGTTGTAACAAATAATTTTGTAGAACATTCGAAAATTGTAGAAAAGCACTATAAAAAGTTAAATAGCGAAAAAGTTTTTTCATAGCAATCTATATAAAACTCCACAAAAGTTCATTTAAATAAATAGATAGAAGTATGATGTCTTCAACAAAGTTGTTTCTTTTGAAAATTTCTACAATTTTGCTGAACAAAGAGGATTTTTATATTCCAAAATGAGAAAAATAAAACTCGTTCCTTACTGTTGAGTGGATTAATCATGGAATTGTAACTTCTAAAACATGAAGAATAATTAATGAAACAACTTTGCTGAAGACGTTACGGTTCTAAAATCAATGTTTTTGGGTCAAAATAATTTCTATCACGTTTTTGCAGGTTTGGAAACAGTGTGCAGCGCTGCGATTCTAATGACACAGTCTCTTTCGAGTTGAGATAAGAATATAACGGGTGACAAATACAAATTTGGAATTCTTTCTACTACTGTCAAAAAGAGATGGATAAACTTAAATAAAAACTGATTCAATTCTCATGCAGATAGGGTAGGGAACTTTATGAAGAAAAGAGGCCTGTTTTATTTAAAAAATGATTTTTTTCACCTTTGGTGCTTCAATGAAATGAACATGTGGGATAAAAGAGGAATAGAAACAGTGTAGAGTAAAGGAAAGGATTCTATGTAGTGGTATAGTATGAATCCTCGCAAAACGTACTGTATTCTATACATTAAAAGTGTGTTATTAGAGCTATCTAATTTTTTTTCTCTTGACGTTTGGCTTAGACCTACTGATCCATAAAGCCAGGTCTTGTGAAATGACGTGTTGCAGTTTTCATCAAATCAAATTTATAACGGTAAAGCATTGATTCCGTGTTGTGTGATGAATCAAAGCATTTAGAAACATACTTAATTAATTGTTTCTTCATCTGTTACTATCGATTCTACTTGACTTTTCAAACATTGTATTCTATCGACCTCAAATAGGTGGCTAATGACTTCTATTCGTTTATGTCTTTTTTTTCTAAAATCGACTGAAGAGAGTATTCTTGTTTTAGTGTAGGATAGTTTGATCTAATGGAGTTATATTTTATACATTTGTAGAGTATATGATGCAGATCTTCAGTAGTGTTGCATGTGTCGCAGTTTCCTGACGGTATTTTATTCCATTTGGCAAGTCTGTCTTTGGTCACTGTGTGTCCTGATCGTATTCTAGTCAAAATTATGGTGTCTAATGTACTCAATAATATGTTGTTGAACCACGGTTTGGTTTGTACAGTGTTTGCATGTTCAAAGTGGAACTTTCCTTTTTCTTGTGATAATATGTCATATTTTTCTTGCCATATGTTCCAAGTCTCTTTTTTGAATATGGTTTTTAAGTCTTCTCTCGTGTAATTTATGTTTTCTATTATGTTTCTTGTGGTTCCGAGTTTCGCTGCGTGGTCAGCTCTGTCGGGTAATGTTTATATGTCGTGGGAGCCATTGGATTTTTAAACTGATGTTCGATTCAATTATCTTATTTACTATTTCTAGGACGAGTACATGGTCTGTTTCTAATGGTTTTAGTAGGATCGAGCACGCTGATTTGGAGTCTGTAAAAATGACTAGGCTTCTTATATTTTTGGATACGGCATATTCTATTGCTTTTATTATTGCCACTATTTCTGCGCTCATAATTGTGAATCCTGGTTTCAATTTTCCACTGTATGACAATTTTTCCTGTGGTTCGTAGTAACCGTAACTGACTGAAGTATTTATGAGTGATCCGTCTGTGTATATTTTATATATAGTTTTATATTGTTTGTCAATCATTTCGAGTATCATAATCTTCTGAATAGCCGTTGATAATTTTTTCTTGTTTAAGCCATCTATTTGATCAAACACTTGCAGCTTTTGATTGATTTGTTTTGCTGTTCCTGACGGTTTTATTTTTTGTGCCATTTGAAAGAAGTGATAATTATTGACTGCAGCTATTTTTTCAATGTAACTTGTGTGTTTATGGATGAAGTTTGATCCCATTATAGTGGTAAGGTTTTTGGTTATTGAACCATTGTTATAAAATAATGTGTTGGTTAGTTCTTTTAACGTTAATAACTCTGCTCTGAGCTTCAGGGGAAGTTCTGCAGCCTCGTATAATACTACATGATTTGGTGTGGAGTTTAGTAATCTTAGTGATGTTCTTAGGGCTAGAAGATGTACTGTTTCTAATTTTGTGAATATTGTTTTTCCTGCTGCTGCTGAAATTGTGATACCGTATTCTAATTGTGGGCGAATTATTGCTTTTGTCAATTGTAACATCTGCCTAGGATGTGCTCCGCTACGTTTCCTGCTTATCATTTTCAGTATGTTTAATTTAGTTTTTGCTTTTACTACAGATTTCTCAATGTGGACTTTGCATGAAAGTTTAGGGTCTATGTATACACCTAGAAACCTATGGTTTGCTGAAATAAATACTGGATCGTTGTTTATTTTCATGTTTATTGTTGGGTTGTATTTATTAGTGAATGCTATGGACTTTGATTTATTTGGGTTCAATTCCATTCCTAAACTATCACATACGTTTGATATTTTATACAAAAATCTGTTCATCCTGTTGGTTGTAGTTGAGATGTTGTGTCCTTTCGCTATTGCTGTGCAATCATCAGCGAATTGTATTAAAATTTCATCGTCGTCGTCAAATAGAGCTGTTTGGATTATTTTCGTGTAAAGGTTAAATAAAATGGGGGATAGTGGACAACCTTGGGGCAAGCCTTGAGATGTAGTTCAAATTATTTCTGTGCCATCATTCATTTTTAGTATAGTGGTTCTTTCTCTTAGGTATTCGTGTATCCAATTTATCAGCTCTTGTGGAATGTGTTCTTGTTTCAGTGTATTTAGTAGGATGTCCAGGTTGACTTTATCAAAAGCTTTACTCAAGTCTAAAAACGTTGCTATCAAGACCTCTCTGTCTCGTTTAGACTGTTGGATTTGTGTAACAAGCATGTTAACACAATTCAGAGCTGATATTTTTTTCCGAAATCCAAAGGAATTATTGGCGAGTAAGTTGTTTTTTTTTGTATTATATCTGCTTATCTGTTTTTTATTGTGAAATTAATTAGTTTGGGTATGGTTGATATCATGGCTAGCGGTCTGTAAGACTCAGCTTTACTGGGATCTTTTCCTTGCTTCAATATTGGAATGATTCTTATGTTTCTCCAATCTTGCGGAACTTCGTTTTTGTTGAGTACCAAATTCATCATTTCTACTATTTTCACCAGTAAGTCAAAATTGATTCTTTTGAGTATATAGAACGTAATATTGTCTATACCCGGTGTAGAGTGGTCTTTTTTCATTTGTATGATTTTTGTGGTTCTTCAATATTAACTTGTATGCATTTTTCTGTTGGGGTTTGTGTTATTATTCTGCTATTATTAATGGGAGGAAAGTTCAAGTTCATGAATTGATTGCTGAGTTGAGAATCATTTAGTAAATTTAAATTGTTTTTATTCGGACGGCCGCCACCTATGATTTTTATCGTGTTCCACAAAGCTTTTTGATTCATATTAGGATCTATCGAGTCTATCATATCTTTCTATTGCTTTTATTATTGCCACTATTTCTGCGCTCATAATTGTGAATCCTGGTTTCAATTTTCCACTGTATGACAATTTTTCCTGTGGTTCGTAGTAACCGTAACTGACTGAAGTATTTATGAGTGATCCGTCTGTGTATATTTTATATATAGTTTTATATTGTTTGTCAATCATTTCGAGTATCATAATCTTCTGAATAGCCGTTGATAATTTTTTCTTGTTTAAGCCATCTATTTGATCAAACACTTGCAGCTTTTGATTGATTTGTTTTGCTGTTCCTGACGGTTTTATTTTTTGTGCCATTTGAAAGAAGTGATAATTATTGACTGCAGCTATTTTTTCAATGTAACTTGTGTGTTTATGGATGAAGTTTGATCCCATTATAGTGGTAAGGTTTTTGGTTATTGAACCATTGTTATAAAATAATGTGTTGGTTAGTTCTTTTAACGTTAATAACTCTGCTCTGAGCTTCAGGGGAAGTTCTGCAGCCTCGTATAATACTACATGATTTGGTGTGGAGTTTAGTAATCTTAGTGATGTTCTTAGGGCTAGAAGATGTACTGTTTCTAATTTTGTGAATATTGTTTTTCCTGCTGCTGCTGAAATTGTGATACCGTATTCTAATTGTGGGCGAATTATTGCTTTTGTCAATTGTAACATCTGCCTAGGATGTGCTCCGCTACGTTTCCTGCTTATCATTTTCAGTATGTTTAATTTAGTTTTTGCTTTTACTACAGATTTCTCAATGTGAACTTTGCATGAAAGTTTAGGGTCTATGTATACACCTAGAAACCTATGGTTTGCTGAAATAAATACTGGATCGTTGTTTATTTTCATGTTTATTGTTGGGTTGTATTTATTAGTGAATGCTATGGACTTTGATTTATTTGGGTTCAATTCCATTCCTAAACTATCACATACGTTTGATATTTTATACAAAAATCTGTTCATCCTGTTGGTTGTAGTTGAGATGTTGTGTCCTTTCGCTATTGCTGTGCAATCATCAGCGAATTGTATTAAAATTTCATCGTCGTCGTCAAATAGAGCTGTTTGGATTATTTTCGTGTAAAGGTTAAATAAAATGGGGGATAGTGGACAACCTTGGGGCAAGCCTTGAGATGTAGTTCAAATTATTTCTGTGCCATCATTCATTTTTAGTATAGTGGTTCTTTCTCTTAGGTATTCGTGTATCCAATTTATCAGCTCTTGTGGAATGTGTTCTTGTTTCAGTGTATTTAGTAGGATGTCCAGGTTGACTTTATCAAAAGCTTTACTCAAGTCTAAAAACGTTGCTATCAAGACCTCTCTGTCTCGTTTAGACTGTTGGATTTGTGTAACAAGCATGTTAACACAATTCAGAGCTGATATTTTTTTCCGAAATCCAAAGGAATTATTGGCGAGTAAGTTGTTTTTTTTTGTATTATATCTGCTTATCTGTTTTTTATTGTGAAATTAATTAGTTTGGGTATGGTTGATATCATGGCTAGCGGTCTGTAAGACTCAGCTTTACTGGGATCTTTTCCTTGCTTCAATATTGGAATGATTCTTATGTTTCTCCAATCTTGCGGAACTTCGTTTTTGTTGAGTACCAAATTCATCATTTCTACTATTTTCACCAGTAAGTCAAAATTGATTCTTTTGAGTATATAGAACGTAATATTGTCTATACCCGGTGTAGAGTGGTCTTTTTTCATTTGTATGATTTTTGTGGTTCTTCAATATTAACTTGTATGCATTTTTCTGTTGGGGTTTGTGTTATTATTCTGCTATTATTAATGGGAGGAAAGTTCAAGTTCATGAATTGATTGCTGAGTTGAGAATCATTTAGTAAATTTAAATTGTTTTTATTCGGACGGCCGCCACCTATGATTTTTATCGTGTTCCACAAAGCTTTTTGATTCATATTAGGATCTATCGAGTCTATCATATCTTTCTATTGCTTTTATTATTGCCACTATTTCTGCGCTCATAATTGTGAATCCTGGTTTCAATTTTCCACTGTATGACAATTTTTCCTGTGGTTCGTAGTAACCGTAACTGACTGAAGTATTTATGAGTGATCCGTCTGTGTATATTTTATATATAGTTTTATATTGTTTGTCAATCATTTCGAGTATCATAATCTTCTGAATAGCCGTTGATAATTTTTTCTTGTTTAAGCCATCTATTTGATCAAACACTTGCAGCTTTTGATTGATTTGTTTTGCTGTTCCTGACGGTTTTATTTTTTGTGCCATTTGAAAGAAGTGATAATTATTGACTGCAGCTATTTTTTCAATGTAACTTGTGTGTTTATGGATGAAGTTTGATCCCATTATAGTGGTAAGGTTTTTGGTTATTGAACCATTGTTATAAAATAATGTGTTGGTTAGTTCTTTTAACGTTAATAACTCTGCTCTGAGCTTCAGGGGAAGTTCTGCAGCCTCGTATAATACTACATGATTTGGTGTGGAGTTTAGTAATCTTAGTGATGTTCTTAGGGCTAGAAGATGTACTGTTTCTAATTTTGTGAATATTGTTTTTCCTGCTGCTGCTGAAATTGTGATACCGTATTCTAATTGTGGGCGAATTATTGCTTTTGTCAATTGTAACATCTGCCTAGGATGTGCTCCGCTACGTTTCCTGCTTATCATTTTCAGTATGTTTAATTTAGTTTTTGCTTTTACTACAGATTTCTCAATGTGGACTTTGCATGAAAGTTTAGGGTCTATGTATACACCTAGAAACCTATGGTTTGCTGAAATAAATACTGGATCGTTGTTTATTTTCATGTTTATTGTTGGGTTGTATTTATTAGTGAATGCTATGGACTTTGATTTATTTGGGTTCAATTCCATTCCTAAACTATCACATACGTTTGATATTTTATACAAAAATCTGTTCATCCTGTTGGTTGTAGTTGAGATGTTGTGTCCTTTCGCTATTGCTGTGCAATCATCAGCGAATTGTATTAAAATTTCATCGTCGTCGTCAAATAGAGCTGTATGGATTATTTTCGTGTAAAGGTTAAATAAAATGGGGGATAGTGGACAACCTTGGGGCAAGCCTTGAGATGTAGTTCAAATTATTTCTGTGCCATCATTCATTTTTAGTATAGTGGTTCTTTCTCTTAGGTATTCGTGTATCCAATTTATCAGCTCTTGTGGAATGTGTTCTTGTTTCAGTGTATTTAGTAGGATGTCCAGGTTGACTTTATCAAAAGCTTTACTCAAGTCTAAAAACGTTGCTATCAAGACCTCTCTGTCTCGTTTAGACTGTTGGATTTGTGTAACAAGCATGTTAACACAATTCAGAGCTGATATTTTTTTCCGAAATCCAAAGGAATTATTGGCGAGTAAGTTGTTTTTTTTTGTATTATATCTGCTTATCTGTTTTTTATTGTGAAATTAATTAGTTTGGGTATGGTTGATATCATGGCTAGCGGTCTGTAAGACTCAGCTTTACTGGGATCTTTTCCTTGCTTCAATATTGGAATGATTCTTATGTTTCTCCAATCTTGCGGAACTTCGTTTTTGTTGAGTACCAAATTCATCATTTCTACTATTTTCACCAGTAAGTCAAAATTGATTCTTTTGAGTATATAGAACGTAATATTGTCTATACCCGGTGTAGAGTGGTCTTTTTTCATTTGTATGATTTTTGTGGTTCTTCAATATTAACTTGTATGCATTTTTCTGTTGGGGTTGGTGTTATTATTCTGCTATTATTAATGGGAGGAAAGTTCAAGTTCATGAATTGATTGCTGAGTTGAGAATCATTTAGTAAATTTAAATTGTTTTTATTCGGACGGCCGCCACCTATGATTTTTATCGTGTTCCACAAAGCTTTTTGATTCATATTAGGATCTATCGAGTCTATCATATCTTTCCATTATTTTCTCTTTTCTGTTCTGATTTTTCTTTTTAAAATTGCTCTGGCTTTTTTGAACTGAATAAGGTTTTCGTAAGTTTGGTTGTTTTGGAAAATTTTCATTTTCATGTTCTTGTTTTTCAAAAGTGATTCTATTTCTTTAGTCCACCATTTCTTCGGAATTCTATTTCTGTTTTTATCTGTTATTTTGAAACTTGCTAAATCTCTTTGTTCAGTTATGATTGGTATGATGTCTTCCGGTGTATGAATCATTTGTGGCCTGAGATTATTTATATTTTCAATTGCTTGGTTTTTACTAAAGCATTCTGTGTTATAACTAAATTTAGTTGCTGAGTTATCTATATCGACTCTTATTATACTGTGATTACTGAAGAAATCCTCATCGATGACTTTCCATTCAGATTTTGCGGCAATGTCTGAAGATACTATGGTTAAATCTATTGCTGATGGTGTGGTACCTGGTTCTTTTATTAGTGTGCTGGTTCCGTCGTTTAGTATTACAAAGTCTATGTTTTCTAATAATTTATCAATGAGCTCTCTTCGAGGGCAGTTGGGATGTGATGGGTTCCATAATTGATGGTGAGCATTAAAGTCACCTGCCAATATCGTTGGTTTATTTTGATTTTCTATTATTTAGAATAGTTTGTTGAAGGGATCTTTCAATTGCTTGCTGTTTGTTGTTGAGGGGGGGATGTATATTGAAAAAATTAAAAGTTGCGGATGGGTGTTTGTTGTTATGACTGCTATTGCTCCTATTGGGTTAATGGTTGGTAATACTAATTGTTTGTAAGTTATTTCGTTTTTGATTAATAGGCCGACACCTCCGTAGCCTGCTGTTCGTACTTCTGTTAGAAAGGTGTATTCTGGAAATTTATAAATTTCATTCGGTTTCAACCAAATTTCACTTTAGATTGCTATATCTATATTTTCACTTGTTAGGTACTGTTTCATGGCTTCTCGCGTGTGAACTGGTCTGATACTTGTTACATTGTTTTGTATTATAGTTAAGTTTTTATTTATTTGTGTAGTCATTGTTAGAAGTAGAAGGGATGGGTACACTATTGTCTTCTAATGGGTTTATTATTGTATTGAGCTCATCACTTATTGATATTAAAAGTAGGTCTTGTTCAATTGAATCTGTTTTATTGGTATTTAATATGATTGTGTTTTGGATAGCTTTAACTTTTTTGACAATGTTGTTCAAGTTATATTGTTTTATTAGTTCCTCTCTTACTTGCTTGGTGATTTGTTCTAATTCAGTTGTTCTGTATGGGTTTGGCTCAAAATTGTGTGGATAATCTATTGTCGGCTCAGGTTGTGGGAATGGTTTTCGTATATTTTGTTGTTTTGGTTTGTCTTGTCGTTCGATTAGTTGTTGAGATTCATAAGGACATAGTCAGTATTTTTGTTGTAGGTTAATGAAGGAAAATCGTGCATTGATTCTAAACGGTGTAGAACCTTGGATGCTTTTGGATATAGTTTTGATGCTTCAAAAAAGGATTTTTTGTGTGTTGCCATTTCTATTCTTATTTTGTCCTGTCTTGCTCTTTCGGGACAAATTTTGTCAGCAGCTTTGTGATTTCCCTGGCAGTTTACACAAACTGGTTCAGGGATTTTACAATCGTTTTCTGTGTGTCCTTGTCCACAGTTTCCGCAGCGAGGTGTATTTGTTTTACAGGTCTTTTCACGGTGGCCATAGCGCCAACATTTGAAGCAAATTTTTAATGGGAAGATATATGGTTCACAATAGGCGTTTATGCCATAGATTTTGATTGAATTTGGTAAATTTTCACCTTTAACGTAGATTTTGATTGAATACGTTTGTTGGAAGTTGTTTTCTGAGATTCTTCTTTTAATTCGTTCAATTTTTTGAATTGAAATATTTCCACTCTCCATATTATTCAAAATGTCTTGTTCCGATAGAGTCGGCGGGACGTTTCTTATCACACCTATGCTTTCTTTAAATCTCGATGGGACAAATACATCGTAACCAAACTTGTCTTTTAAGAGCCAGTTCGCGAGAACCGCAACCACCTTTACAAGGGAGGTTGTATCGAGGTTCTCCGATTTGGCTGAAACTTTCAGGGTTTGTTTATCTAAATAACAGAGCAATGTTCTGCATATTCTCAGATTTTTTGAAAGGGGGTAAGTGGGGTAAAATAACCCGCCAAAAATTGATGTCAAAAAACTGCTAAAAACGTAAAATTGCTATAACTTTGAGTAAACCGAACCGATTGTAATGAAAATTGGCATGTTTGTTTTACTCTATAAAAGGAAAAAAAAGAGGGCTATTGGAAGTTGCTGTCGAAAATACATGCTGAGAAATTTGCATTTTTCTAAAAAAAAAATGGTGATTTTCACAGCTGTTTTTCTCTCACCAACAGATCTAGGATTAAAATCCAAACAATACGTTTTGTAGTGCAACTCAAGAGCTTTCATTTGATATATAAAGAAAATGCGCCGTTATAACGATGCGTGAGAAAATCCAATTTTTCTATAACATGTTTTTGACCATTATTTTGTACCCATTGTAGGAGAAGCGTTACTCCGATTTGTGTCATTGTTCTTCAATTGGGCTGTAATTTTCAGGTTACGTTTGTTTATGCAATATTATATCGAAATTTGAGGTTTTTGGAAAAAAGGGTAAGTGGGGTAAACAAGCTCTCAAAAATCTTGTGTTCAAAAACTGCTCACATCGTAACATATGTAAATACTTTCGGCTTACTCTGGAAGTAACACGATAAAATGAAAAAAAAAATGGCCTAACAAGCCAGTCGTCGTATGTCCCGGCTCGGGAGAGACTGTTACTGTCAGTAGAATCATAGCGCTAGCCCCGCAATTGTCCTGTATACTGAACAGTTGACTGCGAAGTCTGTGTATAATAAAACAGAAGGTCGAGTTCCGATACGGAATGTAGCACCAAGGCTTTGCTCTGCTTTTTAAAAGAATGTGCACGCTTACTTTTAGCAACACAAGCGGCATTACTGCTCACTAAGCAAAATTTCAAAATAATCGTTATTTTTCTGGTCGATGAAATCGTCATCGAGTCTGTTTGTCTGTGTAATTACCTTCCATGGGAAATTTATTGAAAACTACGCAAACAATCAATACAGTTCAGTTTCAGTCGTTGTAGATGCGGCAGTTGTTGTTTTCTTTAAAATTGCACTAAGAAATTCTCAAAACTTTCACTTACTCAATCAGACATGATATTCTCTTTAGCTTGACACTTTGCTGTATTTCGCATTTTTTTTACGTTTGCAGTTTAGCTTATTAAGAAATAATCTGATAAGTGATAATCCACTGCGAATTCAGTTGTACCTCGTTTGTCTTCTCTTAGATTTTATATAGTATAATTAGCATGTTCTAAGTATTTGATCTCGAATCACGAAATTCGGAGAACAAGAAACTTACGAGTGTTAGCGCTTCAAGCAACTGATAACGAACGATCAAATTTTCTCTTAATTCTGATTAAATATTATATTAGGTTTCTAAGAAAACGTTGCTCTAGTAACTATTGATATTGGTCCAGGGTCGGACTCAACATAGCATGCCAAATTTCAACAAAACTCAAAACTATAGCGGAGTAACGCTTCTCCCACAATGGGTACAAAATAATGGTCAAAAACATGTTGTAGAAAAATTGGATTTTCTCACGCATCGTTATAACGGCGCATTTTCTTTATATATCAAATGAAAGCTCTTGAGTTGCACTACAAAACGTATTGTTTGGATTTTAATCCTAGATCTGTTGGTGAGAGAAAAACAGCTGTGAAAATCACCATTTTTTTTTATAAAAATGCAAATTTCTCAGCATGTATTCTCTACAGCAACTTCCAATAGCCCTCTTTTTGTTCCTTTTATAGAGTAAAACAAACATGCCAATTTTCATGGAAATCGGTTCAGTTTACTCAAAGTTATAGCAATTTTACGTTTTTAGCAGTATTTTGACATTAATTTTTGGCGGGTTATTTTACCCCACTTACCCCTTTTCAAAAAATCTGATAATATGCAAAACATTGCTCTGTTATTTAGATAAACAAACCCTGAAAGTTTCAGTCCAATCGGAAAACCTCGAAACAAGACCCAGTTGCGGTCTTCGCGAACTGGCTCTTAATAGTTTAGAGTTTATTAATTGTTCAGCATCTCTGGGCTTGTCGAATGTTATTTGGAATCGTCCTATTCCTATAGATTTCATATCTGTGTACCCTTTAACTCCAATGTCATACAGCATCTCCGCGACTTCCATTGGGTGTGGGAATTTTTCTTCAGGTTCTGAAGAATTTTGCGTATTTATTCTCTGTTTCTTTTCTATCACGAATGTTTTGAATGTTGTATGTTTCTCCCAGTCGTCCTTGTATGGGGTATCGCTACTAGTCTTGTCATGTCTGTTCAATTTCTTTTTCGATTTTTTATCTTCTGTCTGTTGTTTGTCAGACTGATTTTCTATGTCGGTTTTCCTGATTTTATTTTGTTTTTCAGTATCGGTATTCGGGTTTCGGTTATGTTGGAGTTTTCGTTTATCAGTGGCAGTAGTGTTAGGTATCTCTTCTGGAGGACCATCGTCACTCCTTATGTCGTCTTCCTCCATTAAATCTAATGTTACATTAGAGCGCGACAGCGCTCTTTTCATTAACAGAATTTTCTCTTCAATCGTTCGATCAAAATGGCGGCAGCCACCATTGAGGTCGACAAAAAATACAATGGAAATTGAGTTACTTACTGATTATTTATCGTATTTTTTTTTTCTTCACGGATTATTTATCGTATGTTTCTATATGTAATTGACTTAATTATCACACTCTTACTTTATCAATGCAAATTTTATAAAACTTTAAAAAACTTCGCGATCAATCCTTCATATTCACAAGCCTGATCTTCAACTACGATCTTGACTGTTCGGTCGTTGGCGAGAGAATAAACGGACTGAGCTATCAAATTTATTTAAATATTTTATGAATCGATCGATCATCTACTGACTTTGGTGAAATATCAAAAATAATTGCTTGCACGCAACCTTGTATACAATTAGCTTGTGTATCGACCGTGGTGATTCCAAAATCTCTTGAAAGATGTCAGGTAAGTAACCTAAATTACGCAGAGTCTATGGTATATAGAGTCGCGCGAAGAGAAAATCTATCGTTTCGGCAACACAGTTTTTGTGCCGTTTGTTGCCAAGAACCACGGGAATGGCATCGCTGTCAGCTACCATACATTTGACGCGTTACCAACATCACTGGCACTGGCACCCGAAAAATGGGCAGTTCACCCTTATCTTATGTTGATTCGGGCAAACCGGCTAAATGTAGACTGCAATTATTGATAGCATATCAGACAGTTTTGAGAAATTTCTTAAGGTTTTCACATGGTATGCGATATTCTAAGTGATATTTAGTACATTTATTGTGTCCCAAAGCAAAGTGAAGCAAACTGTGACAGCAGAAAAAGTAGTTTTGGGACAAACGGTACAAAAATAGATGTTCGTAACGCTTGAAGGCTACCATACCATTCCCTTGCCAAGAGCTATACAGTTCTGTTTTTCACCATGCATAAGCGAATATCATTTTTTGAAATTCTTCACAAGGTACACAGTTTTGAAAGATTACACCGGTGATGTTTTGTTAAATTTAAGTGAACCAGTGTACAGGTTTAATGTTGGATTAAAATGTGTAAGTAAAACTTCGGAAAAACACATATTCTTTATTACGCTCAATTACAACACTTTTCATCCACTCCTAAAATTATCACCTTGTTTATTTACATTCCTCGATTGGTACCCTCGTTTGACACTGATTTGGTTCCTTTGGTTTCATCTTTGCGGGACTCTTAAACATAGACTCTGAAATTACGTATACATTTTTGTGTATTAAACAAATCAGCATGCAACATAGTTTTCAAGTGATGCGTATTCCGTGAATGTCACGTTACGTTAATCGCTAGACAAGTCACCATTAATGTCGTCTTATATTTGTTGCACGAATGTCCTTTTCATTTTTATATGGTCGCTTACTAGGTACATGAGTCATATGCGTGAGTTCCAATTCTCAAATAGACAACCTAATGTATAGGGATACCATCTGGTCAAAGTTAGAAATCAGGACACCTTTCCTGGGCACAAATTTGTCTAAGTTAATCTATTCTTCGAAATATAAGCAAATATAACTCGTAATGTTTGATTTGCTCAGTTTTTTTACGCGGGGATACGTACCTCGCGGAAAAACGAGTTAATAAAAAAATTCGCGTATAAAAACGCGTAATTTGAAAATCCTTCGATTTAAAAATCCGCGTGAAAAAAAACGTTAATTCGAAAATCCGTGTAGAAAAATACCTAGTAATAAATCTGAGTGTATCTCTGACGATCCACTTTCATCAAACCACTTTGAATTATTACGCATTAGTAGATACTTTAAAAATTCAACACACGTAAACTGTTTCAACATAAACTTAACAAATGCCAGATGTATAATGGTAACGGTCAACGCGTGATAGATTCGTCTTATTACTCTAGTGAGATTCAACCAATGAAAAATTTCGATCTCAGTGAGCGTTGTGACCTGGAATTTAAAACACTTATTGAGCAATTTTGAAAAATTCTGCTCATTGCCACACCAGAAAGATAAATATCTCCAGAAAATCAGGACAAATGCTAAAATATAAAAAAATAAATCAGGACGCCCAAATAGGACTTCATAATCAGGACATGTCGGATGGTATCCCTACTAATGTACCTCACATAACATATAAAATTGATTCGATTTTCTCTATCATTATACCATTTGCGACCTTTTCCTATCAAATCAAATGTCAAAGACTATTTCTTAGACTAACTGGCGAGTTCAACTCGTTTCCCGCACATCAAAATCGATTTCTATATCGATAAATGACTTTTAAGCTTTTATTATCCTTTAACCACAAGCACAATACTAACTACATTGCATGTGCAGAATTGTTTTGTCCTCAAACCATATCCTACACAGTTTTATAGTAGCAAACATAAAACTTGGTTGTAAAATTGTACTCAAATTCCTCAAGCAAAAGCATTGCAGTCGTTCCGTAGGTTGGGTGATCAGTAACACCCATCGAGTCGGGATTAAACTGATTGTTCAAATCATAAATTTGTCGCCCAAAATTAGAGATGACTGTACAGATTTTATTCTATTAAAAAAAAATTACTCTTCAATTGGTTAAAAAGGCCCTGAATCTGTTGGTAAAAAATCGTGAATAAATCGTCAATCATTGAACGGCTAGTAATTTACAGTTTTGGTACAATTTATCGTGAATATTCCCTCATTTTTTTGTACAGTACATGGACACATTCTGAACCACCAATTTTTGAAAGTTTTTTTCTCCAGTACTACGTAGGTCTAAAAGTATTGTAGCGAATCGCCGCAAGAATTCTTTCCTATTACACAGAATCAATACCAAAATCTCCGTCATAAGTTCGACATCAATTGTTCAGAAACGCGGCATATGTTTTAGAGTCAATATCATAGTAAATATCAGAAAGACTAAGCCGACCAAGCTGATAGATATATCGAGAGACATGATATGCTGAGCAGAGCGACATTCATTTTCTACAATCCAGGGATTTTCATGAAGTTCACAGCATGTGAACATCGATAGGGGAGGACTAAGGGAACACTAAGATTAAACTGAAAAATTCTCAAAATACAAATGACCAACAAACCTTTAAGTTTTAGATTTTTTATTTGTATGTTCATCTCATCTTAGCCAACATAAGCACAGCTATTACATTTTTTCAGAATATTAGCTGAACCACGCTAGTACCTATTTATAAATATAGTTCAATTATAGTGATTTTTTCCAATGAGGGGATTTTGTTGAAATAGAGTTTAGATGTAGGTAGTTTTTTTTTTTTTTTGAAAAAAAAGTTTGTTGTTTAGTTCAAGGTGTATGCATAGTATCCCGTTTCATGGAAATCAAATCTATGGTAGCGACATTTGCAAGTCTTTTCGTGGTGCGTTTTTAACGACACTTTCGTTTTGTATGTTTGTTTTGTGTCCCTATTGGAGCCTTCTACATGTTTATGGCAACTATCATACTCGTAGTTTGTTAATCCGATGCCGATCATCGTCGTCGTTGCGCTGTTGTTTAGCTTGATCAAAACTATTGATTATCACCGTATTTTTCCTACGATGACTTTTTAGCGTTACTTCTTGTTTGTTGGTTTGGTATTTTCGTGCTATCGTTTGAGTTTGTCAATTTTATGAGGTAGCAGTTTTGACCAGATTGATTTTTTTGTTTAACACTAAAACTATTCGTAGATTCCTAAATATCTGTTTTGTTACTTGGTTGCTCGTACAGGTACCTACACAAGATTTTTTTTCAAGGTAATCGGCATGTTTTCTCTGCTCCCTTTCAGTCTGCACAAAATGTTGTGCCCGCTCAAACGCTATTTTGATCTGTTGAAGCGTTTAGAACTCAGACTGAAAAATTATGGATAGAATTCCCACTTTTAGGCTGGCTAGCTTGTTGAACAATCGGTAAATTACAATAAAATGCATTTTATTAGCCCCGAGTCCAGCTCCATGTTCGGAGAAAACTAAGAAATGGTGTGTAGTACAGTAATATGTTGTTTGCCTTCTCGATCGAACTCATTAGGAACCGTCTAATATCGTTTTCAATTTAAAACTACTCTTGCCAACATCGTCAATGATTTTTTTTAAATTTTCATAACCCTACTCTTAACAAATACGCAAACCTTTTACAACCCTAATTCCTAGCGCTAAAAAGGAAAAAAAACCAAAAAAGACACTCACTAACAAAGGTAATCACAGATGTTGTATAATAAGAACAAACTAAAAAAAAATACAAAATGGAAAACTTGAACATAACTTCAGATGTAAAAACATTATGGCAACTCCCAGAAGTTTGCAAAATGTTTCAGCAACACTAACACACACTGTTATATAAATGCATCGTTGGAAAGGTAATGACTATTGCAAATTGGTTCGTGCGAAGACACTCGTTTTACGCCTGCCGTACCACTAGTTTAGTACCGTAACTGAAACATTTCGCTACCAACCGGTAGAACTGAAATTTTCAAAAAAGTGAAAACTGTCCATCGTCTTTCCTACGTTCCATTTGAGAAATATGGTAGTTATATGCCTTTTATATAAGCTCTCTGTAATTTACAGAACAAAACAAGTCATTTTCACTTTCCCGAAGCAAATGAAATAAGAAAAGGCTTACCTATTGCGTACAATATAGAATCATGCTCACAACTGGACATTTCTGTCCTAATGATTAACAAGAAGAGTAAAGTAATCGAATAGAGATAATTGTTTTGCAATATATATAGTAAAACTTTGCCAGCTCTGAAACATTTGCAACACTGTGGCCAACTTCCTGCTTAATGCTACCACTCGATAAAAAATTCTCTTATAGTGATATCCATACAAACTGGAGCTTAATCGGTAGTTAATCATATGAATATATAAGGTACATAAGTTATCATCATCAGTTACTTCCTTTTTTAATTTTTCCTCATACTGCTGTCAGCTGCCGAATCGGAATCTAATGGCGAATGCTCTATAGATTCAAATCAAGCACCACAACCTGCGTTCACACCATAAACAGCTGATTATAAGTTATACTTTGAAAATTCACAATTTTTCGAGCTTCCTAATCTCAATTATTAGCAAGGAGCACTCTGTGTTCGTTCGCCTTTTGTCTCCCGTGTTTAACATTATACTCCTTTTTTTTCTCGGAGGTGAAATCGACCTGAACTTTTGCTGCCCTATCACTCGGTTGAACCGTTAATCAGATATCACCGCATTCTTTACGAGTGAGGAATCCAGTTTCACTGTGCCTTCACGATTAGTCACGACAGATCACTACAAGAAAATATATTATACTCTTGCGCTCCCTGATATTGATCAGCCGGTTGGCTTGCATCCTTCTAAGTAGTGTCCGAATAATATAAAAATAATCACAATTGATGGCCGTTGCGTTTGTTGTGCTCGATTGCGTCATTCGTACAAAATATATAGAGGGTAAATAGTGTATCATGTGCACTGCATTTTAAGATTTTTTCTTTAGATATTACGACTGATTATTTTCCATTATAGACCATAATGTGTTCAGAAGATATAAATGTTCCATCCGTTTCTTAGAGTCTAGTATTATCTTACAGTCTCATCATTCAAATCGTTTCGGTTTGGTGGTCGTCCCACGCCCATCCTTCCTTACGGCACCGCTGACCTAGAAATCTTCCAGCGCTTTGTCGACGGAAATGTTGTTGCCGGCCTTGATGTTCTCCAAAATTTTGTTGACAAATTCCGTTGAGTTACCAGCGATTTTAATTTCTGGAAAGCAAATATATTCTGCTGTAAAGAAGGTTTCAGATTGAAATTTACCCAACATGCACTACTCACTTGTGGCAGCTTGGACCAAAGTTTCCAACTGCTGTTTATGCTCTTCGGAGGGCTCGGTTGGATTTTGGCTGCATTTGCTCACCAGGATCTGTTTCATTTGGTTGATGCCATTGATCAGACGTTCTGCAAGAAAGGGATGGTTATATGAAAATGAAACAAGTTACAAATAAATAAAAACATGAATTTCTTCGAAAATGTAAATATACAGATACCCCAGTTTTCGTGCTAATTTTGATCCATGCGATTTTTTTATTTGAGCAATTATTTTTGTGCGGTTCATGAAAAGGGATGTAAGACGTCGTCTGACCGCTTTATAGCTTTCGATTCGTTACATCTGCTGAATGGGGAATACTTATACTTCCTGAGGGCATTAAATTGTTTTCCGTTTTGGCGTGTGGCCTTCAAACTAAAGCCAAGAAATATTTTTCATGATTGCCCCGAAAAGAACGATAAACAAAAGAAAGACATCAATAACTTTCAACAGTATTGAGATATCCAAGATTGGTTTGTCTTAAAAAGCTCCAAAAGTTGTCTAAAGACAATTTGGATGTGAAAATTGAAATAAAAAAATTGGAATTAACAAAATAAAAACAAAGAAAAAAATGTTGGATTTCTGATTTCATTGAAAACTTTGGTCACCCTAATGTTTTGATTACATGAAAATGAGCGCTTTATCATATGTTACAACTTTGTAGAAGAAAGTATTTTGTTCTAGAATATCACTGTCGAAACCTAAATCCAAATTTTTCCCTCCATTCGGTTTCTGGATTGTTTTGCATTGTTCGTTGTAGTGTACCGCACACTTGTACGCCTTATATAAGACATTTTTGACAATTGGATCCCAGTACTAACGACTATATCAGGAAGGTGATAGACGGAGGGCTGGCTTGCAGAGAGGCACTATCATGACGAACTCTCATCCTAGGTTTTGCGGATGATATCGACATCATTGATATTAACCGTAGTGCGGTGGAAGAGGCCTTCGGACCTCTCAAAAGGGCAGCTGCGAGAATAGGGCTTGTCGTACAGACGCCAGAGAGTGACGGAGAGAGAGACTTTTTCCTTTTCTTCTGCGTCTCAATTGAAGTTAGCACCGCATCGCGTCGTTTGATGATAATTTTCTAATACCGCAAGCCGCAGTTAAAACAGCAATGGCATCCAATAAATACGTCACGCAAGTCCCGATCAATGTTTTGGAAATTTTTTTCACTGTTGGTCACTGGTACTGCGTAACTACATCGGGTTGTGAAACTGGTGTTGGCGTCCTCCATTTCATATCGTCACGATTTTCTTTTCTCCCTCTTCCCTATATATGCGTGAAGTACTGTATGGAAACCTCCAGTCTCCGTCAGCGTTTATTGCCATTTTCAATTGAGAATCGTCATGTGAGAGTGACGGTGATAATCTCCGCAAGAGCTTTCGAGTAGTTTTCATATGACTCACGAAGTGCTCGAGAATGATATAAATAATTTTCAATTGAAAGCGACGGGTCAAAGCGTCACTATAACCTGATAATTGTCAATTGAAAATGACTTTGTCAGGCTCTGCTGCAGTGGGTTGGGCATATAGCTGGAATGCCAGAGAAACGGTCAGCACAGGCTTAATTTAACAGGAATCCCGATAGAGTTCAGGGTAGATCCCGCATCGGAAGAGGCAGTCGATTTTGGGGTAGACCCTGCACTCGTTGGATATGTGCTCAATGCATCAATGAGTTTGTAAAAATCAATGGAATTTGTAAAAACTGTTGATCAATGCGTCAAAATCAAGAGAAATTCGAAAACTTCGCTAATAAGGTCACTGTAACTTTAATGAGATTTTGCTTGGCTTTTTCATATGACCACTCTTCGCTATGTATCGGAAACTTCTGAGAAAGGTTATAACAGATGCTAGATTTGTTTCTAGAACAACCTCAACTTTCATCTATTGTGATACTAGGCAGTGTGATAGGTACCTGCAAATTCTAAGAGATAGCATTGGTATTCACTTATGTGAACCATTTTTGACGAGCTTGATCCTGCAAACGACGCCGCTCAAAACTTCAGCCATTTATGTTTACGCATTTACAAGTTACAGCACTGAGAAGCGACTAACCTTCGAGTTTTTCTTTTTTTTTTCATACGAAAAATCTGAGTTTCGAGTTTTGATCACACACTACTATCTACGCAAGAAAACGATATCCGAGACAAAGGCCAAGCTGGATAAGTATTACCCGGACTCTGCACCGCCGATTGGAACGGAGATCACTACACCAGAAAACGTCGAAAAAATCCATGATATGTTTTTTTTTTTTTTATTCTCGCTTATTTTCCGTCGGTCTAGTTCCGCCACTGTTGTGGCCAATCACCGACGCCTAGGGAGGCGACTCCACACCCAGGACCCTAAATCACGACCCGTTTATTAACGGACCGGCGCCAACGGCTTTACTTCCTCATGCGATGGAAGGCGTGATCCCAGAGATTTTTCGCCTCAGAAAATCTCCCGGTGTCGGCTAGGATTGAATCTAGACCAGTTGGGTTGGTTGTGAGTGGATCACGCCACCTCACAACCATCGACACCTATGTCGGCGGTGGGATTCGAACCCTGGCGTCGAGCGTGGTTGACGGAGACGTTACCAACCACACTAGGCCCCCGCTCATGATATGATATGATGTTGAATGATTCCAAAATGAAATTGAGAGAGGTAGTTAATGCTGTAGGCATGACCTTAGAACGCGTGGGCATTATCGTTCATTCAGTTTTGGGCATGAAGAAGCGCTGCGCGCGATGGGTGCCGCGTTTGCTCACAGTAAACCAAAAACGAATGCTTGTGCGACTTCCCAGCAGAATTTTGCATTATTTTCGCGTAAGCCGACCGAGTTTTCGCGCCGATTCATAATCATGAATGAAACCTGCATCAATTACTACACTTCTGGGACAACGCAACAGGTAAAACAGTGGGTTTTACCGGTCCAAAGTGCTCTGATACGCATTATTGGGCCGGAATTTGGGATGCACATGGCATAATATTCGTGGACTATCTTGAAAAATGTTAAACCACAGACTAACAGACGTAACACTGGAACCTAGCTCCATCGCCCAAAAAACGTTTATTTCAAATTTTCAATCGAATAACAGTCATCGCGTGAAATCGTCGTCTGGGGCGCTGTCATGCAATCTCATACATATTTTGTAGTTCCCCATTTGACACATGCAGTAACGCTGGCGCTGATGTCGAAATACATGACGCAGCGCGAACACGACAGCAGATGGTGCTAGTGTTACTAACGTAAAGTGCTGGAATCATCCAAACGATGATTTTCTTGAAAATTTGTTCGACGTGTTATGTCTGTTAGTCTGTGGTTAAACCATAACCGGAGCATACTATTCATCATTATTGGACCGATTGATAATCGGAATCGCCGAAAAACGACCACATTTGAAGAAAAAAAACCGCCTTATCATCACGACAATGCGCCTGTTCATTCATGCATAGTTACACAAGCAAAATTGCATGAAATCGGCATTGAATTGGTTCCTCAGCCACCGTATTCACCAGAATCGTCCCCCAGCGACTATTACTTGTTTACTAACCCGAAGAGATGGCTCACCGGTAAGCGTTTTTACTTAAATGAGAAGCTCATTGAAACTGAGGCAAATTTTGGAGACCTCCCGATAGAGTACTTTTCGGACGGTATCAAAAAGTTAGAAAATCGTTGGACGCGCTGTATTGACCTTAAAGGAGAGTATGTTGAAAAATTAAATCGACTTTGGCCAAAAAACGTCCCCGTGTTATATTTTTCAGGTACTAATCAGACTGCGTAGTATTGTTTAGGTGTATTCAGGATTGATTTGATAAACCAGCACCTCAACACAAAACTCACCAGAACTATATTACATTTTTCGGTATTTAAAGAACTTGAACGTCGACAGTAGACAGTCATTATCAAAATGGAAATTAGCTCGAATAAACTATACTCACTGTGTTCAGTCTCAAGTCCGTACAACTTGATCTTGTTGGCTTCATGCTGTGCCTTTTTCTTCAACCGGCAGGCCCTCGAGGCGAGCTTGTTCTTCTCCTTTCGCGTTTTGGGTCGCGCGTTGAACGGTAGCTCGCTGACCGGTGTCATATCGTTGATCACCCGACCCAGCTTGTCCAGTTCCTTGCCGATGCTGTGCAGTTTTTTCGGATTGGGCGTCAGATCGTTACCGTCTCCCTTGCGGGCTTTGCCACTGTGCTGTAAACGAAGGTTCTTAAGAGAATTATCAAGAGAAAACAATTTAATTGGAATCTGATCCCGAGACAGCGCGACGGTGGCCAGTGCGTCTAGGATTGATGGCCATCGGCAGCAAACACGATGGATTTGAGCTACAAACCTTGATACCGCGAACCGAACAGTGTGGACTGAAAACCGGATCGGTAACTTCGTTCAGCACGTGCGGATCTTCCATCTGCGTTTTAATAACCAGCCGTTGGCCCTTCGGGCCTTTTGCTTGCACGTTGTACTGCCAAAAATACCGTTTTGCTTTCGAACTGGATAATGTCCCACCGGAGATCCGGCTTGGGTCCTCTGTGTCGGAGTCCTCTGCAGAAAAGAGTGTTTGTTAGTGGGCACTTATTTAAAAGAAATACAAACAATTTACCATCATGACTGGAGTAATCTTCGTAATGATCACTGTCATCCGAGTATCCTTCGTCGTGAGAGAAATCTGGTGCTTCTGGACTCAGTACACTTCCGGTACTCAGGGAAGAAGTTGATCCAGCTTCAGCAAGGCTTCCAGTAGAAAGCAGATGCGGTCGTGGTTCCCTACGTTGCCACATCATCATGTCCATGCCGATGTGGGTAGGAGCCGAGGAGGACAACCGGGACATAGTACCACCACTCGTGCCTCCACCGCTGCCAGCTCCTCCAATACCTGAGTGACTTGAACCAGCCTGAGCTTGTCGATGGTGCAGTATACGGCGCCCACTAAAACCACCCGGACTAAGCGATGTTCCGCTTATCAGAACGGAGGAGCTGTTACCAGGCACGGACTGTCCGAGTAATAATCCAGTTCGATCCGCCGTGTTGCTCATTAGCAATTGTTGCAGTGTTGAATACTTTGGATTGTATTGGACTTGGCCCACGTTGTTCGGACTACGAACGACATTATTGTTGGTTACATTTTGAGTCTTTGTTTGTTCTGGACTTTCGACCTTGATCATGCGGTTGTTATTTAACGTATTCAATTGACGCTGCTGCTGGCCATGGCTCTGAGGTGGAGGGGTTAGTGTTTGTGAATAGCCTAGTGACGGACTGGAGCTGTGGCTTCCTGGTGAGAAAGCTGCTGGCGAATTGATTTGGTTGGATGTGTACGGAGAAGTAGATATCTGAGAACGATCGTCGTAAAGTTCACACGTTGTCGAAAGCAGTAAATCACTCGTTAACTGTACGTTACTTCCGAGGGTCATTAACAAATTGTTATTTGTGCTTGTATTTGTATTGGAACGTAAAATTTGCTGTGGCAGGCTTGGCGACAAGTGAATAGCGCTTCCACTTCCACTGTTTCCACTGAGATTGGGCGATGGATGACTCAAGGAAGGGTTCAACATCATAAAATCTTCATGCAACAGATCGGTGGCGAAAATGTCATTCAGACCACTTATCAGTTCATCTTTTTCCAGCTGATAAATATCGTCTTCATCCATATGGAACTGGCCCTGTTGGCCAACCGCGTTTGGTGTAGAGGATACTGTTGAAGATGGCGAAACAATCTGTCCAAACGAATCTGTTGTCCAGATTTCATTCGTGCCGAAGCCACTAACGTTCGTTGTACCGATCTGGATGCCGTCACTTATGAAGCCACTTTCAGATATGTTTTGCAGTGTAAAAATAGTATCGACTGGGGTCGATGTGTGAAGCCCGGAATTGGAGCCCGTTGTCACAAAACTGATGTCCTGTAGCATCTGGGGCGACTGGGACTGATCAATATCGAAAACATAATCCGACAGATCCGTTATCATCGCTCGCTGATTTGCACTGCGAGATGGAATCGGAACCGAAGCCGTTGTCAAAATCGGGTTACTACTCAATGCGTCCATCATGGAAGTGGTGGTACTTGGGGACGGACTGGGTGACGTTGACTCGAGCTTAATCGTGCTGACGCTGCTCACGCTGGACTGGTCGTAAAACTCTGGAATGCTGGAAAAGCCGATGTTGCCGCTGTCGGTGCCGTGTCCACCACTGCCAACACCGCTCATATCCGTTTTTGTTGTGCGCTCTCTCGGCCAATCGTAACTACCAATGTGTGACTCTGAAAGGGGAGCAGAAACATCAAGATCATAAGATTAAATGTTACTTTGTAGAAAATAAAATAACGAAACAAAAAACGTTTTATATAATTCAGATCAATTTATACTATGTAACCGATATATGCGAAATGTTTTTTGCTCGTGTTAACTACTCGGTGTCAGTGTACCAAGCATCAATATCCATATGTTCGATTACTTGCCGCACGTTTGCGTTCTTGATAACGTAAAACATCGAAACCGAATTCGAGAGGTTCACCATCGTGTATGTGTTAATGTCTGCTAATTTGTGCTCAAATTATTTACGCCAGTGAATATGTACTTCTGCTGTAGTAAATATTTACCCACGGACTGACTGACTGAAAGTGGTAGTTCTGTTGTACATACTGAAGTGATATCCATTCTCGGTATTAGGGTTATTGTGTTGGTTTCAAGCTGCCAAAACCGGCCACCCATCAGCTTTGTGCATAGGTAAGAAAAGCTATTAAACTCCACACAAGACAGGCCTTGAACTTCACCTCTCAGCACAGCACACAGCTGTTACCGGTAAGTTCATGAATTTGCTGGTTAGTTTGGTGTCTTAGCATCTAACAAATGTAGGTACACGGACAGAAGACTTGTTGACCATGAAAAGGTTTCGCTCGATATTTGAAAAGTCGCTCTTGTATCACACTGGTAGAAATGCTATTTACCTATAAAATCACGTGTCGATGTAGTTTTATTGCAATTTCCTCTTATTTGTTTGTTTGCACTGTGCTGCGAACGGCGTTGAATGGTTTTCTATGTTTTTATTTTGAATCGATACAATTCGCCTACAAAGGGGAGGAAACCATTGGGATCGATCTTTTTCCGAGCCATCGCAATCCGTGTCCGCAGCGAAGCACACGAAGAAAAACAACCCGCCGCCCTTCTTCACCGACAGAAGGCGAAAGTGGGTGATGACGGTGACAAGAAAGGAATAACAAGACTTGCCATCTTACACCGCATTAGCATTATTTGGGCGCAGCGCTATTTTTAGCATCCAATCGTACGTAGCGTGGGACGATGCCAAAGGATATCCGTCTAACGTGCCGTCAGACGCCCACGCCGTCGGACGTGCAAAGTAAATGAGGCGCCCAGAATTTGTTTCACAACCCCCCTCCCCACCCTTTCACCCTGGCGATAGGTCACATGTCAAGGCTATCTCCTCGATGTCGTAGACCTGTGCTATTTTCGATGGGATTTTCGGAATGTAAACAACTATAGAAGAATACTCGTGAGTGGGCAGAAAAACGATTGTCGCATTATTTCTGATAGGTTGTGTTTGACAGCACTACTTGGAAAAGCCAAATTGATTAGTGTGTGAAACAATTACAGATTAATGAAAAGCACTCGAAAATTTGTTGGAAACATTGATTTTAGAATGCAAATTATCGTCCCCAGCTTATCAAAGGATAGCGTTAGTGATGACGATACAAATTTTGGGTGCAGACATCAGGAGGAATGTCACGTGGCAAGGTGAAACATTTGTCAACAACAGCCTACCTACACACCATTATCTGCGTGATATAAATTTTAGAGTACATATTTATACATCGAAATTCGTGCAAAACAAACATCATTTGCAGGAAGTTTCGCTGTGTGCTTCTGTTTATAAAAAAAATACCCGTTGAGCAGAGTTTAGTGAGAAATGCTATAAGAAGGGACCAGTTCGGAGTGAAAGATAGGTAGTGCCCCAGATAGATAGCTAAGTTCATAGAGGCGAGACTGGAGATGTAACTGATTTGCTGTTTTAATAAGATATTCAACAATATTTTTCAATAGTAGATTACACTGCACAGTGGTCCAAAAAGGCAAAAAGAGGAACTTAATGCCATAGCGTCTTTCACCTTCATCCTTACCTAATTGTGTCTTCGGAACAATTATTTGTATGAACGACCCGCTTAATCTCAAATTATCAAAAGAAAATGAAAAGTTTACTACAAAAACTTTTTGTCAACAGATAGAGGGACAGTTTATTTGAAAAAGTTGTAGAAAATTCGAAATCATGAAATTTTGCTGAACAAATAAAATTCCTGTCTTTATTGGGTACAAAGTTATGAAACATATTATATGGAAGTTACTCAAAATTTAGTTTATTTTACATAAGTTTCGCTAGTTGCGTTTTACGTAAAAATGTTGTTCGGAGGAATTGTTGGGACAAAACACATATTTTTGCCAAAGACCACACATCGTTAGGGCTTTTCCTCACAAAGTTATGGCATATTTTAGCATAGTTTTTCGATAACTTTAGGAGCGGTTCCTTCAAGTGTAGCTCAAGTACTAAAAATTGTTATAAGTTGCATTTATCTCACTCCACCAACTTTTTGCACTATACGTTCCTAAAGTTATCGAAAAATAAGCCATAGTATGTTATAACTTTTCAAGGAAAAATCCTGCAAATGTGTAGTCTTCGCCCGAAACGTGTGTTTCATATGCCCCAATGCTTTTTCCGAACAACATTTTCTTGTAAAGTGCAGCAAACAAAGATGAAGTACAAACAACTGATTTTTAAGTAATTTTTAAGGTTTTTTTCTGTAACTCTGTACCCAATAAAGATTGAAATTTTGTTTATTAGCAATGTTTCATATTTTTACATGTTCTAAGACCAAAATAATAATTTATTTATCTCCTAACACAAAAAATAGCATATTTAATATAGAGGCATTACATGGAAAATAGGTAAAAATATTTTTTTTTTTGGCATGTCATTTCCGATTTTGCTGAAACTTATCACAGTTGTTCCTTTATGATAAAGAGGTCATTTTATGATATCAGTTCTTCATGTAGACTCACGACTGCTGCTCCAAAAGGGCCTTTTCAAAATGGTGACTGTTAGATAAAAACTTCTATATCAGAAAAACGGCTTATTCGATTGAAATGGTGTCTTCAGCAAAGTTGTAGGCGGCTCTAGAAAAAATATACACACTTTAAAAATTTTTTTTTCTGTGCCAAATTTTCCAAATTATTAAAAAATATTAAATATCTCAAAAAGTACCTTTTTAAAAAATATTTTTTTTTACATATTGAAGACGACAATATGAACTAAAATCTGTCAAAATTTTGTGATGTTAAAATGAGAAACAAAAAAATTATGAACGTTTGAGTATTTTGACATTTTCACTCAGAACTTTTTATTGAATTCGTGATTCCACTTGCCCCTTTTTACCTTATACGTCCTTAAAGTTATCGAAAAAATGGCAAACGTAGAAGCGACGAACCCGGAGAACAATCACTCGTGGCCCTTTATCGGCCTTTTCCGAGCCGGCTAGGAGCACCAAAATTAATAGGGTTAAAAAGCGATAATCTTTCATTTTTTTCAAGTTTGATCTCTATTTGTTATATTTTTTTAAAGGACAACATCTACAACTTTGTCGAAGACACTATACTATTTTTTCTATGATCCATGTTGAGCTAACCTTTTGTGTAGTTTTTACAAAATATATAAAAAACTAGTTTTTTTTTCTATTTGTTATACTGAAAAAACTTGTTTTTTTTTCACGGTATATTTTTTTTGAAAGACAAATCTATAATTTTGCAGACGTCACACCGATTAAAAACCGTTCTGGCTCTAAAAATATGTGTAATCTTCAATACCCATTCTACATAAACAATAATTTTCCCCTTCCACTTCCGGTATATACACTTTAAAATAAATTCTTTTTATTTGTTCAATTTTACTTTTTAAATCGGTCAGAATATTTCTCTTTTTGTGCCGCAACTACATTATTCGTATTTAAATCTTTCAAACCATTTTAATTGTAATACGATGCTTTATCTCTCAGTTTTTCTCTCAACTCAAGAAAGCATCGTCGTAAATAAGGGAAATGCAAATCATTGTTTACGGCCCAAAGCTGAGTAATACTAATGTCGTTTTCGTTTTCGCGATGGTGTTACACCAGCACGTGCACTGAATAACGAATATTTTCAGTGTGCAAATGCATTAGTGTGAGAAGCTCTTTTTCCCTTAAAAGCCATTTTGATACGTTTTCATCCAGGTATTAACGCACGCAATTACCTAGACGCAAACAAGTTCACTGTAATTCTGGATTATTACTTTTACTAACATCACGTCTTTACATTTGTCTCATTGTGCTACGACGTAAACTTGTCGAATATACTCAAACTCACTTTATAGAAGAATGTTTGAGCCACTATCGCAACCACTGTCCCATTCACTTGAAGTGCTGCAAGAAAAAAAAATGCAATTCTTATCGAGGAATTTATTTAAGTAGAAATCCATTGAGCTTGCATCCAAGCACAAAATAATGTTTACTTTAACACTCAATTTATTTACAAATCTCCAATTTTTAGGCCCATTTGTGTCCACCACGATTGCAGTCCAAAGGTGTCCGAAAATAAGATATTACTATAATAAATGTTAATATACCAAAATAACTCTCGGTCGGAATTCTCGATGTCGTGAATATTAGAATTGGTAATCAGCAGCCTACCTTCCCTGGTAAACAATTTACCGATTTCCATTCAGAGAGCAGCGAGCGAATCAGGCGTTAACCTATCCCGAAAAAACACGATGTTGTGGATTTCAGTTTATCACACAACAACAAAATACTTGGGCAGTTGTTTACTATTCACTAGATTTCAACAGAAAAAAAATCTACAAAAAATGCGTCGCTTGATAAAGTTGATCCCCAGTCGTCACATCAGTGACGTACTCTGAAGGCGTTTCATGTATATGTGCTGTATATGACATTTGTACGGCGTTTAAACATTGTCGGTTCAAATGTGGTAAACAAATCTTTTTTTCTGCTACTAACCAGTCCTTTGCAGTTACAGCTGATTCAGACCATAAAAGTGTTTCGATGTATAATTTGAGAATTCCTTCAAATAATATATATATATATATATATATATATATATATATATATATATATATATATATATATATATATATATATATATATATATATATATATATATATATATATATATATATATATATATATATATATATATATATATATATATATATATATATATATATATATATATATATATATATATATATATATATATATATATATATATATATATATATATATATATATATATATATATATATATATATATATATATATATATATATATATATATATATATATATATATATATATATATATATATATATATATATATATATATATATATATATATATATATATCAAGCTAGTTTTCATTCCAAATCGACGATCAAAACAACAAAACAATTTTCATTGATGAGAATAATAAGCTCAAATGTTTACATCACTTTCGCTTGGGAAGAAACTCACGATGACTCTATTATTACTATAATAAATGTTAATATACCAAAATAACTCTCGGTCGGAATTCTCGATGTCGTGAATATTAGAATTGGTAATCAGCAGCCTACCTTCCCTGGCAAACAATTTACCGATTTCCATTCAGAGAGCAGCGAGCGAGTCAGGCGTTAACCTATCCCAAAAAAAAAACGATGTTGTGGATTTCAGTTTATCACACAACAACAAAATACTTGGGCAGTTGTTTACTATTCACTAGATTTCAACAGAGAAAAAAAATCTACAAAAAAATGCGTCGCTTGATAAAGTTGATCCCCAGTCGTCACATCAGTGACGTACTCTGAAGGCGTTTCATGTATATGTGCTGTATATGAAATTTGTACGGCGTTTAAACATTGTCGGTTCAAATGTGGTAAACAAATCTTTTTTTCTGCTACTAACCAGTCCTTTGCAGTTACAGCTGATTGAGACTATAAAAGTGTTTCGATGTATAATTTGAGGATTCCTTCAAATAATATATATATCTAGCTAGTTTTCATTCCAAATCGACGATCAAAACAACAAAACAATTTTCATTGATGAGAATAATAAGCTTAAATGTTTACATCACTTTCGCTTGGGAAGAAACTCACGATGACTCTATTATTTTGCTAGAACCAACGCAGTATGGGAAATTAAAAATCTACTAATGCCCTGCTGCTGCCACTCAAACTAATGAAGAACGTCGTTAACGATATTTTGAGTACTCCTATCACCAATAATTTATTTCTTAACAGCTGGAAATAACGAAGCGATAAGCACTGCGCGCGGTTCGTGGCATTATCTACCAGCGAAGATTATCAAAATGGGTCAGCTAACTTTATCATCAACTTGTTGCAAAAATACGAAATGCTACCAGGAAATGAACGAGATCTCGGTTTCGTAAACAATATTGGCAGAGACATTAATGGGGCGCTGGAGGTAAGACAACCACTTTGAATATTTCAATATCTTCAGTCCGATGAAACGATTTAAATAAAATTCCAATTTCCGAAATCTCTCAAAATTCGGCTAGCTTTGAGTTCGAAAAAAGCAACATCTCCGATACAGTCCAAACTGGACGTCCTTGGAAAAGTTTGTTAACTTCTTCAATTGATTCGTTATTTTTTCATTAGGATAGTTTTGCGAATTCACCATCGTTCCAGATAGATCAAATGGAAGAATTCACGCGCAAAGAGACTTACGATCACTCGTTGCAGGTTCTGGGTGAACCGCTCACCAACATTCGGCTGCGTCTATATTTGCGTTGCCCGTGTTCTAACAGCGTTTGCGTTTCTTTTCCGACAGCTTGCTTTTAGCTCTAGTGTTGATTTTATTCTTTTTTGTCTTCTTTTATGTTATGGTTTTATCTATATATTAAAAGTGTTTACAAAACGACGGTAGGTATATGTTTATTCACTTGTTATATTTTTTCACGAATTTCAACTTTTCGCAGGAGGTTACTTTATTTCCGCATTTTGAATTAGGTTATTTTTAGATCACATTCGGAAAAATCATGTCTAGTCCTGTCGCACCAGTTTCACAACTGTTGTCAATTTCGCGTGGTTGTGCTTTAAAAACAACAACAAAAGATAGAAACTTTTCGCAGAGACCACGTTTGCTACACTATGGCTGATAAGATAAAACGACTGTCCATTATCAGTGCCACAGTTGGTACACATTAGACCGATCATTCATCTGTGGCATCTATTAGCACTGAATTATACGAGCTGCACCACTACCAACGCAATGCGCTGTATACTTTTCTTCCTTTGTGTTTCTTTCCTGGCTGAGTACATGCTAATCAAATATAAATCAAAATACGTAAACTGGCAAACCAGCCAAACAACTTTCCCGAAAAAATTGTCCCTATCCGCAAAATACGAAACTTGTGTGCTAAAGAGCGTGGCTCTAAATTTTCCAATCCTCCCAGATAACAAACACACAGCACAATAGTTCCCGTAACGATAATTACCAATTGATATTAAAATATTATGATTCACTGGCGATTGAAAAAACTTCCCCGATAGAGAAAAACGAGTTGTGCTTATCAACGTCTCAACACAACTGACCTGAACCTGAATCTTCGCGACTAGTTAACCTCACACCTACTGGCACAAGGAATCCGCGCCGATCCGTGTAGTAGTACGGCGCGTATCAACGCGACCGCTAATTCATTCACACATTCGACTACATGCGCGTTCTTGTTGTCCAAACCGAATGACCGCTTCACTGGCTATTATTCGCTGTGCGAACCAATTCTATCCTAGATGATTGTCGCGTAAGAAAAATGTGCTTGGTAGCTTAGCTACTCTAAATCCAACGAAATTAGGGAAGAAAAGTAAAAGGTTGACCATAAACAGGAACAACTCCCACATCAATGACGGAGCATTCTAGTAGAGTATAAAAGATTACGGTAGTAAACAAATCTGTTATAAACGCCATTGTGGTTCTGTCCCACTGATACGATCAGTTCCAAGAATGCGAGCTGGATATTTGGAAATTGAAGCAAGTTTCTGTGATTATGTCAATTACCTACTAACACTAAGTGAATAACTACGCGCGTGCGTTGCATGTCGACCATACAAAGTAAGGACGACGAATATATTCTAGCAAATAAGATTATTGCGGATTTTCGCTCTCGGGTATTACATTGTCGCTTATACTTACACAACAGTTATGGGTGCGGGACGTTAAAACAAAAAAAAACAGAACACGTGTCGATTTGTTCAAACCAGTCGCCACTGAAAATAACAATATCAAGTTCGTTGTCGGTGCCTACAAAGCTTGCTTCTAGTTTCTGGTGTTGACAGTTATAAGCCGCTCATTAGCATTGCAAATATGAACTTTGATCTAAAATATTGCACATAACTTCCCAGAAATAGATCCGACAGTGCATATCAGAGCAAATGTAAAAATTTTGATTGTTTTTAAAACGTGTTAAATTATTTGGAGTAATTTTTCAAAACTATTCATGACATAAACTGTTTGGTGGCAAAACTAACAAAATGTATTGAAAGTGAAATGGGACAGTGCATAATTGGTAACAGCAGCGTTTACTCTAGCTGAATGATGGTGAGTATGATTGTTGAATACTAAAAAAAATGCAAAAATACAAAAAACTCCAGAGCTGGCATGATTAACTAACTTCATACCTTGGAGCCATTTGAGCGACAACAGTAAAACAACAAATCAACGTGTTGTCTGAATGTCGACTACCAATGTTCTACTGTTTATTTATGTATTCTGTTGTGTACTTCCAATCGGCAAACAATTTAGTAGCTGATGTGTGTGAATCGGTTGAGAAGAAAAATATTACTTACATAACAAACAACACAATTATGGGTCAGTTTCGGCATTCCAGATCATTTAGCCTTATAAAATCGTCAAAATTCATAACAAAAGTTGTTTTTTGTTGAAACAGCTTGAAAATAAGTTATTTTGTGCAGTCTTGATGCCTTATTGTGCAAGAGTAGCAAAAATAACCTGGAGACTCGCATCGGCTGAGTCCTATGCAACCGCGTACGAGAAAGAGAAAACATATTTCTGCATCGTCAAATGTACGATACGGATGCGGATTCGAGAGATTGCGATCTTCACTACAACGTGCAGGAGTTTTCCTCGATAAAAATCCTTAGAGTTGCCGTAGCTTGGAAGGAACCGAACTTCAACGAGCACATGGAATCCTTGAAGAAACGACAGTTCGGACAGCAAACGGATGGTTCGAAACCGGGCTAATCTGATCGGAAGACGACATCAAATTTCCGGATAGTAAACCGATGGCTGAGCGACGGTGGAGATGCTTGGAAAAACGACTTGGAAAGGATCCTCAGTTATGGGAACGCGTACGACAGCAGGTGGCAGATTTTGAATCGAATGGCTATATCCACGAAGTAACCAACAAAGAAATGGCAGAATTCGATCCTCGGCGCATTTGGTACCTTCCCACGGTGCTCCCACAGACTGTTATACCCCAATAATTCGAGTACACCATTCGATTCGTTATGACGTCCAGTATCTCTGGTCAAAATTTCAAAATCATCGTACGGTACATTTTTGAGTAATGCCCTTTTGAAGGTTGTAAAGTACAAAACAGTGATATGAAAACGATGAAATATTTATTAAAAAGCACGTTTTCAACCACCATTCTATGAAATAACTGCCAAAATAGTTTCTACACATTCCAAGTATTATATTTCAAGACATTAGCAATAGGTGAAAAAATTTATTTGAAAATTCCACAGTGCACAGTGGTCTAAATTCGTAAAATCCTGATCGCTTTAGATTTGACTGTGAAAAATTGATTTTATGTACTCAATGTGTTCAGCAAAATTGTTTCATGGAACAAGGCCTTACTTTTGGCGTTTTTGGTTTTTCGATAAACCCACCTAACAGTTAGATTAAAAAAAATATTTTTCTCTAATTTTCAATATACCAGTTTGCTTCCTTCTGCAAAGTTGTGGAAAAGTTTATAAGAAAAAAAAATTGCTGAATACTGCGATGTCCTATCTGTACATTGGACTAGAAAAAATAGAGTTTCTTGTGGAACACTCCTTCTTAAAATCAGTTTTTCGTCTATAATTTTGTCTGTAATGGTCAATCTTCCAATAAAGCGAGTATCACGTCAACATATTCCTATACACACTCCTTCTTTGACCTGCATTCGGATGCGGCCGGCGCTGGTATTGCCTAATATAAAGATTAAGGTCACCAGTTTTTACACATTGAGGATGAATGTTAATCCCAAGCATCATCCATTGGTTCTCTGTGTAATTACAGCTGATCTGGCAATAACGGAGTAGCAACCGCGGGCGGTCAATCATGCTTATGCTTATAATTTTGTCTGTAATGGTCAAAACAATGCAAAATGTTCTAAGATTTGATTCATTGAACTAAGCTTCCCTCAAGATATTGTAAAAATTATTGTTCCATTAGGCGTGATGCAGAATCCAAACAAATACGAGTCATCTGGGATGCGGCCGCGAGAATGAACGGTGTATCGCTGAACATGATGCTCCTGAAGGGTTCTGATCTATTGACTCCACAGTTGTATGTTACGTAGAAATTTCACGGAAAGAAAGTTACCTTTTCCAACAATATTCAAAAAATTTTCCTGCAGCTCGGAGTCAGGAAGAGTGACCCAAGCGCACTGTTGTTCGTCTTTCGTAAATCATTTAGCGAACCGTTGATCACTTCGGCGTGCAATGTCGCTATTTTCGGAGCAACTTGTTCTCCGGCGCAGTCACAGTATGTTGAAAACCTGAACGCAATAGGAAATGAGCAAGAATTCCCCAAGGCGGTAGCGATGAGAGAAGCACTACATCGATGATTTCCTCGACAGTGTCGATACTGTCGAAGAGACCGTAACATTGGCGTTGGAAGTAGCTGAAGTTTACCGGAAATTAGGTTTTCGTATACGCAACTGAGTTTCAAATCGATCATCAGTCCTGTAAGCCATCGGAGAATAAAATTAAAATAATAAAATTAACAGCCATAGCGGCTTGGAACGTATTATCAGTTCATCCTGGCAGACAATCTAAGATGTGTCCTGCACTAGGTTCAATCTGCAAGATGATCTGAAGTCGCTCTTAGAAAGTGACATTGTGCCGACGAAGAGAATGATGCTGAGCTTTGTGATGAGGATCTACGAACCATTGGAGCTGGTCGATGTACTAGTTATTCAAGGGAAGATCCTGCTGCAGAACGTTTGGAAAGCAAAGCTGGACTGAGACGATCGCATGATCGAAAATCTGTTCATAAGGTGAAAGCAGTAGCTGCTTGTTCTAAAGAAGCTGGACAACGTCCGAATCCCCCGAAGCTACGTTCATGCCTGTTACGAAGACCTGCAGCTTCACATTTTTGTAGACGCTCACTGCCGTCTCTGCAGCAGCGTTTTATCGTGTTCGAAGACGTGACCAAGACGAAGGACGTTCCGCAACAGCAAACGTCAGTTTCTCGACTGGTGTTGCTGGCGAGATTGATTAGTGCCCGTTCACGTAAGACTATCGATAAATGCCATTAGGTATAAGCCAAACACACGAACTTTTGGAGCAATTCCAGCACCGTTATCTTGTGGCTCAAGTCAGGTACAGGTTGGTTGGTATCGACAGTACAATTATAATTTATTCATAAGTCTTCTGATAAAAAAATCGTACAGACATTTCTAATAACTACTTATTCTAAGTCTAAACATAGATTTGGTCATATTAAAATCGTACACGTCAGAAACAATATTAAACTTACGACAACACACTTCGAATGGATTGTATTGAGCAAAGTTAGTGCGGTATTTGGAAATCCGGAAAAAATCGCTTCGTCGAGTAAGCCTTTGTGGTACGTTGAACCGAAATTTGCTGAGCAGTTCTGGGCTGTCTTAGTTGTTTTCTAACAGGTCGAAAACGAAGAGACGTTGAAGCATAGTCCTCCAACTTGTTAGAGTTTGTAGTTGTATAAGAGCAACGATGTTCATAGCGTGGCAGTCGTACTGCATCATTCCACGGCAGCATACATAAAGCGAATCGAATTGATACTGGCTTGAGACATCCTGTAGTCGTACATCGTGGCATGCCTTTTTCTGCAGAACAAAACCACATTACACTTTCGCACGTTTACTTCCATTCCATCAAGAGTGCACCAGCTTAACAAGGTGTCAATATCAGCTTGGATAGCACAGCAGATGTTACTACTCGAAAAAATTTGAGATCATCGGCAAACATGTATTTGGGAGATTGCATGGTTGAACATAAGTCGTTGACAAAAAGAATGAACAATAGAGGTCCAAGGTGGCTTTCCTGAGGCACACCCGAGTGTAACGTAAACGGCAAAGAACACGTTCCACCGGTACGTACGTACGCGCTGCGCTCGTTGAGGTACGACGATATCCACTTCGTGAGCCAGTCCGGCAGACCCATTTTCCGTAGCTTTGTTACCAGCAGAAGGTGGGGCACTTTATCGAACGCTTTGACAAAGTCAACGTAAATAGCATCGACTTTTTGGCGCTTATCCAATGCGCTAATAAGCAAAGAAACATATGCCATCAGGTTAGTAGTCGTCGACCGTTTTTTGACAAAGCCATGCTGCCATTCGGATATAATGTGGTGAACTTTTGGGTAGAGCGAATCGTGAACCACATCACATCACGAAGCGAAAAGTTGAAAGGTGTCAAACCTAAGTCGAACTGCGGCAAACTATTTAGATACGCTTCAGACGAAGGTGGTCGGTTATTACTTCGCACACTCCGAAAAAAGGATAAGAGTAGGTTTGCCGACTCGAGCGTTGATTCAGCCACGTTGTCGTTGTAAGTGACACGTTCGGGAACTCCAGAAAGCTGTTTGCGGTTTTTCACAAAAGTCCAAAACGATTTTGGATCCTACTTGAAGTTGTCCTCCATACGATGAATGTAGCATCTGAAGCAATGTGCATGCAGTGAGTTATACTCGCTCTCAATGACACGCAGATCAGCTTTGTGTTGCTCATTTCTCAGCCTAAAAAAACGTTTTCTCACTTTGCGAAGACGGTTGCGTAACCGTCGCAGCTCGTTATTCCACCAAGGTTGACGTTTAGCCCGTAATCCACTAGCCCGCCTAAGAGGAACGACAACACGCAGAATAGTCAACAACTGCTCGTTCAAATGTTGCACAGCCTCATCTAAACTGTAACCAACCAGAATGTCCTCCCAGTCAACATTGGCAAAACATGTGTTAAGTGATTCAAAATCACAGCGAGAAAAATCGAAACGTGGCGTTTAGAGCTTACAGGATCCTATCCCTATCGAAAACCGACGAATGGCGGTTGCAGGGAACGACGTCGCCGATGAAGCCACGAAATGGGTTAAAGGCCAGAATCACTAGCCCGGCAGCCGATGATTACGCGGACAAGTTTACGATGGCGAATGAAACTGAAGAAGAACTGCGACCAGCGTACTACGACTGCAGTTATTTGCTAGCAGTGCCATTGATTGATGTGTCCAGATTCTCGAAATACGAGCGACTGTTACAGCGTATCGGAAAGTGACCGAGAAGCGACTAAGGCGAATGAGCAGTGAAGATCCGCAGTCTGCAGACGAATGTCTTTGGTAGATCGCCCAATCAGATGGATACGCATATGAAGTGGCTGCGATTAATCACTACGTACGATTAGCACCAGAGGACCAAAAGGTCCAGAGTCGAGGTAGCTCGATAGCAACGCTGCCTCCTTTGCTGGACGGTCGTGATTTGCTGTGCGTTGATGGTCGCATTGCCGTGGCAGATTGTGTTGAGTACGATACGAAGTTTCGAAAATCTTGCTCAAACGTCATTCGATCATCAGTTCATATCAGTTCATTCGATCATCAGAAACATATGCCATCAGGTTAGTAGTCGTCGACCGTTTTTTGACAAAGCCATGCTGCCATTCGGATATAATGTGGTGAACTTTTGGGTAGAGCGAATCGTGAACCACATCACATCACGAAGCGAAAAGTTGAAAGGTGTCAGACCTAAGTCGAACTGCGGCAAACTATTTAGATACGCTTCAGACGAAGGTGGTTATTACTTTGCACACTCCGAAAAAAGGATGAGAGTAGGTTTGCCGACTCGAGCGTTGATTCAGCCACGTTGTCGTTGTAAGTGACACGTTCGGGAACTCCAGAAAGCTGTTTGCGGTTTTTCACAAAAGTCCAAAACCGATTTTGGATCCTACTTGAAGTTGTCCTCCATACGATGAATGTAGCATCTGAAGCAATGTGCATGCAGTGAGTTATACTCGCTCTCAATGACACGCAGATCAGCTTTGTGTTGCTCATTTCTCAGCCTGATCATCATCATGTTGCTGCTGAACTGGTAACATCGAAATTTTCATCACGGCAACAATACAACGATAGCGAACGTAATACATCAGAAGTTCTCCATCCCAAGCTTGGTTGGCAACACAGGTTCGATCACTGGAAAAGAGCTGCCAGTGGTGACGAGTGTACAAGCACAGAACGGAAGGTCAACTTCAGGTATATGATCAAACAGAAAGTGCACACAAAGAGGACTGAAAAATCAATGAGTATAAAAGAGAGGTGAGGAGGAAACTTACTAACACTTGCACGCGCCCCTCTGCTCATCCTCCTCTGCCCATAGTTGATGCCAAATAGTGACGTAGTTATTTGGGTTTCCCATTGAGTTCATCTAGTTGTTTACATTTGAAGCATTTACTTATACTAGAAAATTTCACTCTCCTCCTCACCTCTTTTTTATTCTCATTGCTGAAAAATCACGAATGAATTTTCTTTGCCCTCAGCAATTTATATTTGTCGTGTACGTTTATGCCACTGCGACAGTGGTATAAAGTGGCATAATTTATTCGTTGTTTTGAATTGACGGTTATTTCAACAGTTTAACCTGTTTAATTCTAACTTTTACGTGCAATGCAAAAACGTTGTGCGAAAACAGCAAAGTTTCACATTTGTGCAATTTTTTATATTCGAAAATCTATAATGTGGCATAGTGGAAGTAAGTAAAAGTATCAACACAAGCTATCTGATGTCCCGTACATGTTGGTTTGGAGCACGAACCACAATCAATGCTATTTAAAACCGGGTGTTTGAAACTGTTAATGATGCAATTACATATTGCGAAGGTCTTCCTCTCACGATTGTATCATGTGTTAGCGACAGTTATTTATAAAAATTAGTTTGAAACTTTATCGTTGTCATAAAGCAAACATAAAGTGTTTTTTTTTTGTTTTTGTTTTAAGGAAGTGCTACTTCGTGTTGTAAGAAGATGTTGTACAGATAAATTTTGTTTGGCAAATATCTAGATATTTTTTTTTTTTTTTTGTCCACACAACATTTATTTGACACGGCAAAATACAAATTAATGTTTTACGGAGCCAATTAAGTCTAATGCCTTATGGTCTAAAATATCTTGTAAGCTAAAGGAAATTTTTTTATGCTCGCTGCCCGCTGCCGCTGGTCTAATTTCGAAAAATGCACACGAAAAAGCAGGTTTTCTTCACACAGAGTTCTATTCCACAAAATCAATATGCGTCGAAGCGAAACTAATTTAGAACACTTTTATATTGAATTGAAATAAGTCTTAGAATGATCTTTCACATTATGTGGATGTAACCAATATCTTCTTTTCAATGGTAGTACAAAGAATTTAGCAAATAGCATATGCAATCTCTCTGGTGCAGCGATACTATGTAAGTCGCAGATTCTAAAGCACAGCAAAGCCTTGCTACTACATTCTAATCGGAACTCGACATTCTGTTATACACCGACTTCGCATCCAACTGTTTGAGTGTACAGGACAATTGCGGGGCTAGCACTACGATCCTACTGACAGTGTTAGTCTAACACTAACAGTCTCTTCTGAGCCGAGACGCGAACCTACGACAACTGGCTTGGTAGGCTAGCATCGTACCTCGAGACCATCTGGGACGGTTCGAGATCGCAGATTCAATAAGCATTCGAATCCTTATCACTTTTCGTGACGGACGCAATTTAAATATTCCTTTCATTCCCGTACCTTTCAGTAGTAAAAATTTGCAAATTTCCAGATCGATTATATTATTCGTACTCATACATCAAAAGTGTAATATAAAACATGTTTCAAATGCTTGTGATAACCAGTATTGCTGGGAAACTTGAGAGAATTTAAAAGTAATAATATAGAATAAACACATGACCGCATTAAAAGAGTGCACCTGTAGTGTTTTCGCTTGGCAGATTTATACCAGTGTGTATGACAGATGACAATAAAAGAAGTATAAATTCTATTTATTTTCCGTGTAAAATGCGTTCTTTCCACCACAAGGGAGCGCTGCAAAATTCACTGAGCACTCAGCAGTTTTCAAATCACAGATGACCTTCCGTTCTGTGGTACAAAGCAACTCCTACAGTTCCGAAGATGAGCCCGGTTCCTTGGTTTCGTACCACCCCTTTTGTTCGACCCTTTAACTTTGTAGGTATCGATTACTTCAGGCCACATCTAGTAAAAATCGGTCATACACGCAAAAGTTCAAGCTTTATTCATCCAATGTGTCCTTTCAATTCGCACAGAATTTGCTCTGACTTCGCACAACCAATGCGTGATACGCATAACGCAAAAGTTGTACAAGGAATACATTGACAGAGATCAAAATCAGAATATGTATCATATACACAAAAATCGTTATGTCTCAGTAAACTTCGGCTTCGGGCGAACGATCAGTTTCGAGGCGCTCGAAAAACCGTTCTATACTTTCGCGAGCCGGTGCGTATCAACGGCTCGTGCATCCCTAAATATCGTCAGCAACCGAAACAGCCAATGGCGAGCCTTGTTGCCGCGGAAGTTATTGACGCTGGTGCCAGTAACGCAGAACAGAATGCATGTGAATGAAACCAGAGTCATAATTAAATACAAAATGTTTTGGACTAATCTCATGTTTTTGTTTATTGTTAATCATTGAATGATGTTTTCAAATGACCTGATTCATGAAAGTGAATCGATCAGACAATAATTTCTTCAATGGAGTCAGTACCCAACTTATCAATATTGATTGCTGGTTGCACTGTTTTAACGATGCCAACCATCTGAACATCGGCTGATGCTTCATAAGTGTAGTGATTTGGAGCTGCGCAAAACATTCAAAATACGCTAGAGTATCAAATGCGTTATGCCCAACGCACATGCGTTGTACTGGTAATCAGTAAATGCGCTAATTTCGCTCATAAATGATCTGGTTAAGCACACTCCAACTTTTGTGTGTAGTCAAATATCTTAAAATAACAATATAGTTCACTCTCGAATTTCCCATATATTCCCGTGAAGACAGACAGGGAACACCCCCTCTTGTGGTGAAAAAGGTAACTAAACTCATTGCACAGTGGTACAGTAAGGCAATTTAGGCGGACATAGGCTTTTCGTTGCGATTTTGGTTTGCGGTTTAAAGCCATAGTTTTTGTAAAAAGTTGTTTCTTATACATAGTCCTCGATTCATGTACGAATGAAAATTAGGGTGGTCCTAAAATCAACGAAATAAAACATTCTTTGGCAAACTTGTAGACCAACTAATTCTAAGTAACTTTGTAAAAAAACTTTTTTGTAGACATGAAATTTGGTTTCCAAAAACAGTCTTTTCGCTCTATTTTTTCAATTCAAATTTAAAAACAAAGTTTTCTTCGGTAACTTTAATCAAAAATACGCCAATTTTGACGAAAAAACATTGTCGATATATTATACAGATGAAGAGTTTTCACTATTTCTATTTTAAAAATAGGCCCTTTTGATATATTGATGTCTCCGTTTAGGGCAAACATAAATAATATTTTTTGGTATCATTTGAAAGAACAAATATTGTATGAATATTGTGAAGGAATACCGAAAGTTGCTTAAAATTAGTTGATCCCTAATTTTCATTTGCACATAAAAAATAGACTAAATATAAGAAACAAGTTCTTAGAAAAAAAATTTACTCTAAAACCACAAAATCGCATCGAAAAACTCGTGTCCGCCTATATTGCCTTACTGTACCACTGTGCGTTGTTGTTGAATTTTTGTGAGCGTGTGACATTCTCACACACGAAACTGAATTTACTCAATTTTAGATTAAGTTGACTCAATTTCATACTTTCACAGAAAAAAATATGTTGCAGATTTCGTGCGTATATTGTTTGTATGTAAAACTAACGCCATTCCGGGAGTTAAATATTGATAATATAATAGATGTAGCTTATCGAGGCACGAAGAAGAAATATTCAAATAATCAGGCCACGACGTGTAAATGGTAAACTAATCCCAAGTTGCTATATACGTGGTTCCCTGTGTAACTTCACTAGCTCAGATCCATCACGGGAAGCAACTACGAAATGTGCGGCCGTCAAGCTCAAGCTCAATAATCAGGCCACGAAGTGTACAAATAAATGAATATTTCAATTACCTCGTGAAAAAGATAAAAGGAGAAACCGCACAATGGTTGTCAATAGTCGTATATGGTTGTTGTGCAACTTTTAGCTTAGATAACACTTGAATGTTCTATCAATTTAACAATTTAAGTATGGATACATATCATGTTGTAATTGGTTTGAAAGCTTTATTATATTATATATAAAAGATATTCAACAAAACAAACATAATTAGTGATAACAACTGTTATGCAAAAACTATTATTTAATGTTTAGTTTTCTTCGTTTTGAAAGTATTTTTTGTTTTTTTTTATCCCTCCGAATTTTTTGCTCTCGAGTTCTAATCTTCGTATTCATCACTTGCAGCTTTGCTTTAACCAGCATATTTATGTATTTACTAGCTGACCCGGCAAACTTCGTCCCGCCTATTTTTGTGTTTAATTCAATAATTTTCAACATTCCAAATTCATTGATTTCTTGCGATTTGTTTATATCGTTTGAAATTATTGGTTTTATCGGAATGACAACATCCTCGACTTTTGCCTTTAGTACATCACCTCTATTCCGAAAACACTCATATTGGGTGGTATTCAGTTATTTTCGTTGTTTTCCAGAAACTGAAAGTGGTCATCTTCGAATTCAATATGGTGTCCAGGGTCAATGCTTGGCTTCTTTACATTATTTCGATTACGGAAATATTCATATGCAGTAGTATTCGGCTGTTTCCCAGAAGTTGCCATCTTACAATTCAAAATGGTGTCTGAGGTCAATTTTTAGCTCCATGCATCATTCTGATTAAAGAAACACTCATATTGGGTGGTATTTGGTCCCTTTAGGCTATTTTTTTTTTGGAGACAATTTCTGGCCCCTGAGCGTCATTCTGGTTAAAGAAACACCAATAATAGGTGTTATTTAGTCATTTTCGGCTGTTCTACAGAAACCGGAAGTCACCATCTTAGAATTCAAAATGTTGTCTGTGGTCGATTCTATCTCCTGTGTATCATTCTGGTATCGAAACATCTTATATTGGATGGAAATCGGCCGGTTGAAGAAATACCCATATTGGGTGTTATTTGGTTATTTTCGGCAGTTTCCCATTCACCGGAAGTCGTCATTTTACAATTCATAATGTTATCTGAGGTCGATTTGTAGCTTCAGTGCATCATAACAATCCCGGAAATACCCATAATGAGTGTTATTTGGTCTTTTGCCACTGTTGTTTAGGAACCGGAAGTCGCCATATTGGATTTCAAAATGGCATTTGGAGACAATTTCTGGCCTCTGAGCATCATTCTGGTTAAAGAAACACCCATATTTCCAGTCACCAAAAGTCGCCATTTTACTACTCAAAATGTTGTCTGAGGTCGATTTGTGGTTTCAGTGCATCATCACGATTTCGGAAATACCCATATTGGATGGTATTTGGTCATATCTCGCTGTTTCTCTGAAACCGGAAGTCGCCATCTTGGATTTCAAAATGGTATTCAGAGACAATTTCTGGCCTCTGAGCGTCATTCTAGTTAAAGAAACATCCATATTGGTGGTATTTGGTCATTTTCCTCTTTTTTTCCAATCACTGGAAGTCGCCATCTTACAATTCAAAATTTTGTCTGATTTTTAAAAAACCGGAAGTCGCCATCTTGGATTTCAAACTGGCATTTCGAGACAATTTCTGGCCTCTGAGCGTCATTCTGGTTAAAAAAACACCCATATTAGGTGGTATTCGGTCATTTTCGGCAGTTTTCCAGTCACCGGAAGTCGCCATTTTACAACTCAAAATATTGTCGGAGGTCGACAAACGTACAAACCGTGGAACACCACCCATGGATTGCCTTATGCATAGGTGAACTTTATTATTATAAAATATTCGGCCGAGTTCACACAATAAAATGTGAATTTTTTTCAGTGTACCCATTAGGGTAATATTATTGTCAAAAGTTACTCTATTTCGCATGTCGTGTAGAACAAAATCAGGAGTGGCGCACCTAGCGGTCGAAAAGGTGACTAACGCTTCTGTCATTTTCAATTTGTCTTCATAATTTCACGTAAGTGAACTATATTGGTATTTAATATATTTGGTGTAGTGTAAACGCTGGGTAGCGGTCTTCACGTGCCTAATCGTCCGAGAAAGAGGTGTATGTATAGGGTGGTAATTTACCTCTGTTCAGTAACTCCTATTCCAACCTACACGTGGTGCCGACCAAGATACGAGTAACCATAGCCGGGATCGAGTAACCAACCGCCGATTGGAACTATAACGTAGCATACCAAATATGAATTACTATCGACAATACAGACAATACCACGGAACGAAATTACTGACATGAACCTAGGCGAGTACTTATTTTGTACGCCGAAATATTCAAAAGCCCACCTGGATGCCTGCTCTCAGACCGAACATGGTCGGCACTTTTCAGACGTTACAGACGTAAGGTCGTTCAGAGGACCATACGTTGACTCGGATCACTATCTCGTGGTATGCAAAATTCTCACTCGGTTTCCCAACGATCGTACGGAAGATACGGTTGAGTATCCAGCGATTATCAATTGGAGGTGTAGTTCGCAGAAAGCTGATGAGTGGATCGATGAGCGAGTTGAAGGGGGTTGAACAGTTGAGACATATCCACAGAGCGATCAGCACCATAGTGCGTGATGTGCCGCTGAAAGGAACCCAATGCCTGAAGAAACGTCAGCATTAGGAGCGTATTCTTGCGAAGGTGGATAATTCTTTAGGCACGATGCGAGGCTCTTTTGCAAAAATATCAACGGAATTAAGAATTGAAACATATCAGCCCCTGTCATGAAAAAGGAGTCTGATAACCGATAACTCAGGGATGACCAGGCGTTGAAAACAACACTTTAGTGGTCTGTTGACAGGCGTGACAGCAAGAGATGTCGAAAGAAGCAGGGTAACTATTGAAAATGATAGACAAGCTGTGGATCCAACATCCATGGACGAGGCGAAGAAAGCGGTGAAAGAGCTAAGAAACTGTTAGACGGCTGGGAAGAACTGTATTCCCGCTGGACTCTTCAAAATCGCATTACATCATGAATTTTAGTACTAAAGCCCAAGTAGATATATACCGATTTAAAAGCCGCCTTGGAAACTGTGAACCATACAATCCTTTTGAGTAAATTAGAAAAAATAGGCTGTACCCGAAGATATTGCAAATGGCTGGAGTCCTATCTAATAGGCAGGCGACTTTATGTAAAAATCGGTAACTCTAATTCTGATGAATTTGAGATTCTATCCGGTGTACCACAGAATAGTAATTTGAGCCCGTTGTTGTTTTCATTATATATTAACGATGCTGCAATTATTCTCAATCGAGGTGAGAAATTGTTTTTGCTGATGATCTAAAAAAATATTTGACTATTCGCCGAATAGTGGACTGCAGAGAACTGCTTGATCTGTTTCGCGACTGGTGTATCAGAAACCAATTGATGCTATGTGTCGATAAATATTTCGTAATAAGTTATCATCGTATACAACATGCAAACCAATTTGAATATGATATAGTTTAGATCAAACTAAGCAGAGTTAAGCTGCATATATCTACTATTGTTGAAATAGCCAATCGCCAGCTGGGCTTTTTTTTTAAAATAGCTAATCAATTCGATGATCCCTTATGCTTTGAGGCATTGTACTGCACAGTTGGTTCGTTCAAATGTTTGCTAGTTTTGTTTGGTGCGCGTATCAAGCATTTTGGATGAACAGAAGAGAGAGCGTTCAGCGTAATTTGTTTACTTTGTTCTACGAAGCATTTTTCGGAATGATACCCAAAATCTGCATTCCTATTAGGACAATTGTCGACTGATTGGAATCAACACCTTGGAACAACGAAGAAGTGTGTCACAAGCTGTGTTCAAAGCCAAACTGGCCACATCCGAATTTGATGCTCCAGGTCTTATACCAAGGAGAATTCCGAGGGGGACGCTACACTACGGAGCAAATGTTCATCTTGCGATTAAACCTCGATGAATAAAATTCGAGAATTCAACTTGCAGACTCATCATTTTTTTATATACTCCAGAGCAGCGTATGATTCAGTTGAGAATAATGAGTTATGGTAGATCTTGCTCGCCAACTAGCGTGTAGAGAAGTGGCACCATCATTACGAAATCTCATATGCTCCAAAGTTTTCCAGATAATATTGACATCATTGGTATTAATCATAAAACAGTTAAAGCGGCCTATGGACACCTCAAGCTGCGAGAGTAGGCTATGTCATGAGTCCTACCAAAATGAGCACATGGTGGCTGGTAGAGAGCGCGGTAGCACGTCGGGAGTGGTGGTAGATGGAGTCAGTGATGATAGATGGGGAATTATTAGAAATAGTCCACGAATTTATTTACTCGGGTATATGGGCCACAAATCTCCCAGCTGGTCTCGAGGTACGATGCTGGCCTAACAAGCCATTTGTCGTAGGTTCGAGTCTCGTCTCGGGAGAGACTGTTAGTGTCAGTAGGATCGTAGCGCTAGCCCCGCAATTATCCTGTACACTAAATAGTCGGCTGCGAAGTCTGTGTATAAATAAACAGAAGGTCAAGTTCCGAATCGGAATGTAGCACCCAAGGCTTTGCTTGCTATATGGGCCACAAACAGGGATTTCTACTGATTGCGTGACCAGCTAAGGTATCGCAGCTTGTAAACCCGTACAAAACTTGCATTCTATAAAACACTAATTGTCCTGGTGGCCCTCTATGACCATGAAGCATGAACACTAAAAGAGGCGGATCAGTAAGCACTTGGAGTTTTTGAGCGTAGTATTTTGCGATCAAATCTTGGTAACAATCTGGAAAATGGTATTCGGCGTGGACATATGAATCATGAAATGTACCAGGCTTACAAATAGAGCGGAGAAAACACGGCAGGCTTCAAAGAGCTGAACATGTAACTAGAATGCCGAAGGAACGACCAGCAAAGTCTATATTTAGCAGGAGATCCCGCACTCGTTGGATGTGTGCTGTCGACGAAGATGCCTGCGTAATTGGTTTTAGAGGCGACTGCAGCATAGAAGCCGTATTTTGGACTCGGCACTGACTCAAAAATGGCTATTTTGTATTTAAATACTTTTGCTTATTAACGCAAGTACTATTTCTTTTTCCTTTATATTAGACTAAAAGTCGAGTATTTGTGAGCAATGTTATCAGTGCTTTTATGGACTGGTTAGTTTCCGATAACGGAATCTAGCGCTGGTTATGCTTTATCTCAATGTTGAGTATGATGAACTTCGTTGATTGTAAAATTATTTTTAACCGTAACAATCTTGCCTGTGGTTCCCCTACATCTCCAAAAATATCTCATTGTCGGGTGGAACATTTCACAGAGTTACGGACGTATGTACCTGTACCTATGTTATTTCTGAACACACAAGTTTTGCTTGTATTACAAGTGCTATCCGAAAGTAGAAGGTATAACAAATACAATAGAGAAAGACAAATTTTTCAGTACACACTGTTATTAGTATTTTAAGAAAACTGCCAACTTTTGTGCATACATCGAAGCATTGTCAAGAAGTGAAGTCATCGAAACGGCAACTAACAGCAATGATAAGCAGAATTATTGTTACGATCAAAGAAATGCGCTTGTAAGATATATCGCAAATAGGTATCTGTCGAAATTTGTCTGCGTGAAATTGCATGTAATGTTTTGTTGTTGCTAGAGTTTCCTTATGAAATGCTTTCAAGCATTTATTGAGTATCTTCCAAATTTGAGGTATAACGGATCGACTGTAAAAGTAATTTTTGAAGTTATAATTTGTATGTTTGTTGATAAAACTGATTCAAACATAGTAAATTTTCTACCAATCCCAAAAAAGAGCACTCGTTTTTAGCAATTTTCGCCTAACTTAATGTTAAAGTTACACTTTAAGACAATCTTTAATAATGTAAAAAAAACGTTTTGCCTTGATTGGTGAAAATGAATAAAATAAAAATAAAAAACAGGATGAATTTTATATTAAATATAAGATACAAGTTTCAAATGGTAACTTTTGAATTTTAAAATCCATTTCGATCAATCACTGACTATTCTTAATGTTCAAAATAATATTTATTGAAAAATAAGTCCCCACTCACTTTGCAGTGAACAAACCGCAAAGCAAACAAACAAACACCTTTACAACACATGAGAAAACAACATTCTAATAAATCTCTAGTTTGTTTACGACAATCAGTTTTATTCCATATTACACATTTCAAGCGATCTGCAACTAGTTTGTTCTCATATGTCTGACAGCCTTGTTGTTACTATTCATTGTCAGTATCTAATGCCTGATGCCAGTTGTATTCTAAAAACCTGTCAAGATGTTTTCCCCATTCTCCAACGCTTACGGTTTGTTGTTTTGACTCGGGGAACGGTTTTTCCCTGTAACAAGTATATTTATTCCCGTATTAGAAGCTCGTCGCTTTGCCGTTTGGTTAAGGAGGTCGATGTATGTAAAGGTGCGACGGTGCGGTATCTTGCCTCTAGAATCATCGCTCGACTGGGGGCTCATTTTAGGCATCAATTATTTACTTTCGGAAAGTGGAACTGACCGCACCAATAGACAGCAACATATTCCTTGTTTGTTACAATCTTATCATTAATACATACAAAGCATTTAAGGATCTGTTTGTTTGACCGATATTTGCATCCCCGTAGGTTTGCTATTTAAAAATAGAACTAATTCATCAGAAAGTGAATCTCTCAATTATAGAAATAATTACTGAACCACTGATCCATATAAGAAGAAGGTCAAGAAGATTAAGATATTTGTTGTGCAAGATCTGCGGAGCAATTGCGTTTGAAGAAGCCGTGCTACCTTGACAGTAAACTTGTTGAAAATATACACAAACGTAAAATAGTACCCATGCTGCGTTTGAATTTTTAATAAGTTTTCAATATATGATACTTTGACTTTACCAAATTTTAAACTCAATATTTCCAGCATCGTGTAAAATAAACAACGACAAAAAAAGTTCGAAATGGAAATGGTGGCAGTCAGGCTACGCATTACGTTATTAAAATTTATTACCAATATTATTTCTATTTCCTTACTCGGAAAAAGCGACTGTTCAAGGCAACAATTTCATCGATTAGCTATCGCAAAAGTTTACTGCATACCAGGGTGGATAAATAAATAGATACATCTTTGTGCAAACATGTGCCGGCTGTTCAGAAGGATATCAGAGTTTGCACGTGCCACAGTATCCTTGAATACTTCCAAAACCTACACATAACGGTTTTCTCCGCATCGATTCGTCCTCGCGGGGAGACCACGTTATTCAATCCTCAATATATACACACACAACGAGTCGTTTGCGTAAGCTTTGAACTCGTATTTCGCAAAGGCACGTACAAGCGCAACCGTATTGCGGTTTCATAGATTTCGTAGCTTCAAAAAATTGGTGGTCTGAAAAGTATGGCCGTGAACGCGGTCACTAACTTACCGGATAAGGTTTCTTTGCCCGATAACGGAGAAAACCCAAAATGGCTCAAAGTTTGGCGAAAATCGTTTGGGCACATTTCAGTGCTCGGGAGTGTCCCCAGTGTGTCTACAGTCGATATCGATGGGAATCACTGTCCTCGCAGTATTCCGACACACAGTAAGCCCGATACGATTGCGAAGGCATATTTGTGCTCTAAATAGACACTGCTCGTATTTCAATACAGTGAATTCAAAACGAGTAAAAAATTTAGGTACGCGATAAATACGATATGCAACATAAATTCGAACCAAAACGACCAATGAAAGTGCTGATCTAAAACCATAAGTCGATAGAAGAAATTGGATCATGTCTTCGAGCTGTTCGAATGCGATTATAACACGAGCGTTTGCTTGCTGTTTTGCTGAATCGTGCAAGGCTTTTAACCTCATTTACAATTCGATATTGTAGTACATTTCGTACGAATCCGATGTCAACATTCTTGATTTACTGCGAATTGCAACATGGGATCAACAATCGAACAATCGTAAATAGCTCCAAAATTGAATTAAGGCTTCAGGTAAGCAACAGAATTGTTGTCCTTCATAAAAGGCGTTCGCTGATTGTCTCTATTTTTGTATTTACTTAAAAATTAGGCTGGCAGTCTTAATCTAAAGAAAATAGGGCTTACCCATATTTCGCATAAACTCTAAATATTCATTCACATTCCTTCAATCATTGTAAAATTTAGCAAAGAATTTTAAAGCAACCCCAACTTCATTACTCAAAATACATCGTTTATTTTTTCTCTCTATCTACTGGTTGTTACTCCGAATTTCAATTAATCTATGTGTCTATGTGTTTGATTTTTCTGTTTATATAAATAGTGTATACACTTTTTGCAAACGTTGACAACTTGAACTGAACCAGGTATCAAAAACATTATTTTAAGTAATTGAATTTTAAAGTTTAGCCGTCCACAAATTAAACTTGTTTCAGGGCTATACTGAGTGGGCTAAGAAAAAAAAATTGGGGCTCTAGTGACTCTTTCCATTTTATTACTGACCACAAAATGAATGATATAAGACATAAAAAATTGTATATAATTTTCAATGCATTACATTTCATTTGAAATATGTGTTTAAAATATAAGATACGGAATGACTGATACTCGGTGTGAAATCTCCGCCGTTATTCCACATTCAAATGGTTGTAATTAAGTACGGATTGTTTAATGCATAGATTTGATTTCTTAACAAATTTAGAATTATATTACTAGTACATAAACCCATTGAGAACCCAACACGACGATGTATAATATAACCAAAGCGAAATCAAAACCCAGATAAACAGCGCGATTGCTAATGGAATTGAAAATATTTTAAAATCGATCAACAACTCTCTTCGTGAGAGCATGGCAAACATTGAAGCCAATGTTGCCAAAAAGCTGGATGATTTTAAAATGAATTTAATTGGTAATAATAATGATCGGGATAAACATGCTGCAATGAGCAGAAAAAGGTCTAGAACTGAGAGAACGATTCACTCTGAGTCGGACTCTATTCCCAACAAGAAAAGAATAATTTCGAATAAGCGTGACGAACCAATAGAAGATGCGGTTAAGCAAAATGACGAGGTTTTTATTTCTGAAAATGCTTTGATATACGCCAACGTTTTGGCGGGGTCGAGTGGGAATGCAGATAAATTGAAGCGTGCGGAAAATCGTAAGACTCGGCCGGTCATTGTGATTAAACGAGTCGAGTCTTCTCAATCTAGTAAAGATACTAGAATTTTTGGAAAAACAATTTAGATCCGAAAATACACAAAATTAGAAACTTTAGAAACGGGAAAGCAGGTTCGATAATTGCTGAGTGTGCAATAGGGGATAACATTAAGATCGTGAAAAAGGATATTGAAAGCAATTTAGGTGAAAAATATAATGCTGTTATTCCTACAAACGCTAAGCCTAAGTTGAAAATTGTGGGAATGAGTGATCAATATTCCCCCGAAGTCTTTATTGACTTGTTAAAAAGTCAAAATAATGACCTCGGTATTAATGATGTCAAAGTTATTGCGCAATTTGTAAATTCAAGCTTCAAATATAATAAGTATAACACAATTATTGAAGTTGATAAGGACACTTTTAACCACTTGATGACTGCTGGTAAAGTAAACATTGGGAGGGATAGGTGTTCGGTTCTAGAGGCCGTTATTGTTATACGGACACAAAAGCACAGAATGTGTTAATACTGAAACGTGCTCTAAGTGTAGCGGACAACATAAAACATCGGAATGCTCTTCGACTGATTTCTAATTGCGTAAATTGTTTGAAATCTAATAAAGACTTTAATTTGAACTTGGACGTAAAACATCCACCATTTAGTACAAACTGTCCGGTATATCGGAGACTGTTTGAAAAAAGAAAAAGTAACATGTTGTTAAGTAAATAGCAACTGAAAAAAAGGCAATGTGAGAGGAAGTTAGAGATAGTTTACCTAAATATTGCTGGTTTATCTACAAATCATGCCGCTTTGCGGCATCTGGTGGAAACAACACGTCCGATGTTAGTGTTGCTAGCTGAAACTCATATAGGTGAAGCTGATGCATTTGATCAATTGAACATTTCGGGTTATAAAGTTGCTTTTTGCCTGTCACACTCCAGACATACAGGAGGGATTTCTATTTACGCCAAGGAATCTATTAAATTCAACACTCGGTTAAACGAATGTGTTGAAAACAATTGGTTCCTGAGTATATCAGTTGAAAAAGGCATGACGATGGGAAATTTTGGAATTGTATAACATTCCCCCAGTTCAAGTGACCAGCGGTTTTTGGAAATTTTAGATAACTGGTGGGAGATTTTTGTTGATTTGAATAAATTGAACGTTATTTCTGGTGATTTTAATATTAATTGGCTTAATGAACCAAATTCGAATCAATTGAAGCAATTAGCAATTTTTTTCAATTTGAGACAAACGGTTTGTCAATACACAAGAATTTCCAGACATTCTCATACATTAATAGATCACGTGTTTTCAAATTTTGATAATGTTCATTCTTTTACAGAGGCCGATTACAAAATAACAGATCATGAGACAATTTGTGTTTTTATTGAGAATGACCAAAACCGTTATGATAAAGTAAAGATAAAGTGCTGGAATAGATATTCGAAGCAAGCAGTGTCTCAACTTGTTTCGAGAAGCTTGGATTTTCAACCAATAGCTGGTGATTTGGACAATAAAGCAGCTGTTCTTACCAACACGCTGAAAGAATGTACCAATAGTTTAGTTTTTGAAAAACATGGTAATTTGCATAATGCAAACAGCTGGTACTCTTTAGATCTTCTGCGTTTAAAACGAAAAAGAGGAAGTACAAGTTGTTTTACAGAAGTAACAGTACTGATGATTAGAATAGGTACACCGCGGCGCGTAACATGTATTCACGGTCCTTGAAAAAGGCACGGTGTGAATATATACAGCGGAAGATTGATCAACATCAAAATAACAGCAAACAGTTATGGAAAATTTAAAAAAAAAAACTAATGAAAAGTAAAGATTGTTGCCCGCAATCCATAACTTTTAATGGCCTAGAAGAACAATCGGCGCGAGTAATTGCAAATAAATTTAACAGTTATTTTGTTACCAGTGTTCAATCGATCAATCAAAGTATTGATTTGGTCAATGAGCCTGACAAAATAATACAGCCGATCCATAATAACCTTGATTTTTTATACTCTTCTTCAATCAAGAGCAAAAGAGAACAGTCGAGGAGGGACCAGAGAATCAAACAAGTTACATAATTTCAGGCACAACATTGATTAAGTGGGAGACCTACTCTGTAAAGTAAAGCAAACTAAAGAATTTTTGTGAATTTTTTCGGATGATTTGGGTAAAGTGAAGCGTTCGGGTATTCCGGCTATTGCTAAGATAGATTTGAAGATGAATGTTGCATGTTGTGAGTGCAAATCTAGTGTGTATCACAGGCGAAGGGGGCAAGCTCTTCAAAATTATTGAAACAAAAAGAGAAGTGTATATTTCTCGAGTGAAACGTAACCAAATATCGCTAGCGGTGAAGATATGTTTCGTGAATGTTTTCTTCGGCCGGGTGAAATATCTGGATGTGTTAAAGTTGCAGTTTAAATAAATATGTTGAGTTTTCATTGAAGTAATTCATTCATGCAAACAGAAAAACTTCAATGTTCAAGGTAAGTTAACATACATTGAGTTTCTAAGTAAAATAAAAACAGTAGAGTTTGGCAAACTGAATCCTGCTCATAATGCATACCACCTGATGAAACCGTCAGTTATCCTAAACAAATTATTTTTTGTGTGGTTCTCAGAAATTGAGTTGTTGGTGTTTTTTCACTGGTGCTAAGAATTCAACTTTAGTCGAATACATTTAAATAAATACACATTTCCATTCACTACACAGAGACACCAAAAAAATACATATACAAACTCTATTTATTCAATAATCATAAGTATAATTAGAACATTCTTCAAATTAGATTTTGCAATATTCCCGGAAACAGATTTTCCGGGAAACGGGGATAAAAAATCTCATTTCTCGGGAATTCCCGGAACCCGGGATGAAAAAATTCTATTCGCGATCGATTTTTGTTGCAAATATTTACAGAAGAGAAAAACACACACTTACTATTCGTCGAAGTAGGTTTCAGGGTCTTCAAGTTGTCAAACAATCACTTTGAATTCGCTGACAATTTTTTGTTGAACATACCTATATAGGAATATATGTTCCTTCTGCACAACTTGGCTTTAGTCCGCTTATTCTGCCACTGCTGTTTCAACTGTAGGATAACCTAGAATCATCAATGTCAGCTCTTGTAACAATTCGTTGGAAATTGGGCGGGGTGTGGCTCGAAACTGCTAATTGTTTGAATGTTCAGTATTATAAATTTTATTTCGAGCGCGAATAGCGAAGCTCAAATAAGGCTGATACAAATTTCGAATTCTTTTTATGTCCAAGGTTATCAAAGTTAGCAAAGGGGGTGGCAAAAAATAAATAACACTGAGACGAAAAAAAGAAAAATCTTCGATCAAAGTTTGTGTGCAAGTTATGACGTTTGTAACTTGCGCTCAAATAAATGTTGAAAAATAACACTTTATTATTATTATTATTATTATTATTTATTTATTTATTTCGTCAAACCAAAGTAGACTACATATGCTTATAACTAACCTACATGCTATATGTTATTTATACTAGTGAAAGAGGAAAAAAAGAGTTTATACATTATTGAATAATGGTTTCTTTGCTTGACGGATTATTACAATGAATGTATTCTACCGATTTTTATTGCGCGTTGAATTGAAATATTGTTTCAATTTAGTTCTCGACATAGAAAAGTCAATTGCTTCACAGTGTTGGTTATACACTAACATCATTTGATTAATAGGCCCGTATTTATCATAATTGTTTCGTTGATGATTTAAAGAAAACAAAGTCCGCGATCGTAAATTTCTAGAAGGTACATAAAAATTGAGTTTTGATAATATTTCGAGTGAGTCGACACGCTGAGATACGATATCGTTAACAAATGACATCATTGCGAATTCACGACGGGCTTTGAATGATTGGATGTCAATAAGTCTGCAGCGTTCGTCATATGATGGTAGGGGAAATGACGTCCATCGTAGATTACGAAGTGCATATAACAGGAATTGTTTTTGAACTGATTCTATTCTGTCTACATGTGTTGCAGAAAACGGAGACCAAACAATGCTACAGTATTCTAAAAGTGACCTGACATAGGAATTATAAAGTGTTTTTATTGTGTATGGATCTTGAAAATTATAGCAGAAACGTTTTATAAAACTGAGCATGTTACTAGCCTTATTGATAATTGTATTGTAATGATCAGTGAATGTTAATTTTGAGTCGAGTATAACTCCTAAGTCCCTAACTCGTTCACATTTCTCTACTACCTGATCTCCCAAGGAAATAATTATGCTTGGTATGTTTCTTTTTCTGCCAAAAGCCATCGAACTACATTTTTTTACATTTGGCTGAAGAAGGCTTTTTTTACACCAAATATAAAAATATTTCATCTCGTTACGAAAAATGTTTACATCATCAGCGTTTTTAATTTCAATGAAAAGTTTTATGTCGTCGGCATAAATAAGAGTTTTTACATGTTTTAGAATAAAGGAAATGTCGTTTACAAATAATGTAAATAGTAGAGATTTACATGAATGCGTTATAAATTTGTCTTTTTAGACATGCTTGTCAATTCACTATCGAAAATGATGGAAATCGGAAATGTTTTCGGAGTTTTCGAAGTTCATTAACTGGTATGCTATTTCGCTAATCAACGGTGTTCTATAATAGATCCAGTCAATCTGGTAGAAAATGATAGAAAACTAAATAACCACTGAAAACATATTATTATTTGTACAAAAAAAATCCACACTTCAATACAACTTAAAATAGGTCAGTTTTAGAGCATGCTTACGTAACTTCCCTGTGAAGATGATTTCTACGTTGATATCGCGGCCACGACCAAAAACCAATCACATAAATTGCACTAACTTCGAGTTATTGGATTATTTTTTCAGGTCGAATAGATTCACGGGTTTAAAAAAACATTTTTTTTTTCAATGTACATCATAGGTAAAATTCATTGTATTAGTTGAATAACTTGGCAATTCTGCGTTCCAACCATAAAATAAAAATGAAATAAATTTTTCCAGCAAATTTTTCACGAAAAATAACTTGCAAGTTGGGTTGAAATATTTTTTACAGTTCAAGAAACTTTTACTAAACCGAAAACACACAAAATGACAAAACATGACAAAATGATTGAGACAGGCAGAATTTTGTCAATTTCAAAATGGCCAGAACTTCACGAAAATTGAATAAATTTTGACGAAACAGGTTTCATTGTACTGGAAAACTATCCTAGTTTCCTAATATTACTTAAGAATTTGACGTGACTAGACTACACCGAAAATGCTTCGGATTTTGGGAGTGTGTATCGGAATGTACATTTTTACAGCGTGAAAAACTTTTTCTGACATCTTATTCCTTTTAGGTTTATATATTTTCAATAAACCAGTTCAGTACCTAAAGATCAGAAATCTGACAACGAGATATTAATTGTTTAATTATGGGTGTTGCTTTTTACAATTTTTTTCACTGTTGGGTACGTTTTTTATTAGAAAAAAAATTTTTACTTAGGAATGCCTACTGTGATATGTTCAAAAGAGTTTTAGGCAACTAAATTGTCTATGTAGAAAAATCATTTAAAAAAATCTGACATAACCATTCTTTTTGATTTCGAAATTTTATTTTTCCGTTATAGGAAAGTCAATTCAATTTTTTTAATATTTTTGAATGAAAATTCAGATAAGTTTCTAGAAGTTAACTATTGAGAACCTTTCTCTGTCTTTCGTCATTATTAAAATATATTGCTTTATAAGAAAGAGGTTTAAATTTCACACCTTTTCGAATGTTAGTCCAGATAAATTTTCAAAAAAAAGTTTACAAAGTTGCTTGGTTTAGTAAGGCCAACACATCCTCAATATTTCGTCAAGTTCTGCTAGGGTGCTGCTAGCCCAAGGTAAATTGCACCCAACAAGAAAAAAATAGTAGGAGGGTGGTATCAAAGACATGACCGCATGACGTAGGACTACGGTATTTTTCTATATTTTTTATCTAACAGTGCATTTTTATTTGCTGAGACATTAGAGCGCTTCGAACAATAATTAGTATAAATAAAATATATGAATGAAACCTTATTTATATTGGCATCTTCACTTCGCAGATATTCGAATTAGAAAAGCATTTGTTCGTAGCTTGTAATGACAAGACAAACATTTGAATTAGCGAATTCGGTGTATTCTCCCTTTCTCAGTAAGCAGCAAATACGAACATTTTTTTTTTGTGAGACCAGAACGATTTTAGTACTTTTGTAAAAACCATGTACTACCAACAGCCGCCAGCATTACGGGTAAAACCTGGCACAAGGTGACCGGTACTATTTTGTCTTTCCTCCTTTCAACGGCTAGCACCTAGCGTCCGTATGTCACTGGTAGTGTTTTGGAATAGAAATGATGGGGCGAAATGTTTGAATGGTACAAACTAGTTTTGTCCAAGCCAAACAATAATCACCTTGTCAAGATGAATGGGGTTATATTAAGTTGGTCTGACAAGGTTAAGTACTTGGGACTAATTTACGATAAAAAACTTATTTTCAAAGAGCACATTGAAAGGTTACAAGCAAAGTGCATCAAATATACGAGATAAACATCTCGTATATCCTCTCATTAACAGGAATTCTGAACTTTGTTTAAAGAACAAACTTTTGATTAACAAACAAATTTTCAGACCAGCAATACTTAATGCTGTACCGATCTGGTCAAGCTGCTGTTCAACAAGGAAGAAAACGCTCCGAAGGATTCAGAATAAAATTCTGAAAATGATTTTGAAGCGTCCTCCTTGGTTTGGTACACTCGAATTACATAGACTTACTGATGTTGAACCATTAGAAGCTATGTCAAATAATAATAATAATTTAACAATTTTCGACAAAAATCGTTGCAATCCTCAATTGCTACGTTAAGCACTCTTTATAGCCAATAAGTAGGTTTAAATCCCTACGACCGGTAAGTTCTAATTGAGAAAGCAAACAAATCCTAACAATTGAAATTACAAATTTCTAACAGTGTTGAGAAGTCACCCTTTGTGATTGGACACACATACTCAGCTAGTAACAAATCCCCCCCTTTAAAAAAATAGTTTTGTCAAAATTGATCATTTTTCGTGAAGCTCTGGCCGTTTTAAAATTGAAAAAAAGATTTTGTCAGTCTCAATCGTTTTATTTACCCCCTGTACTGCCGCTCTTAGCATGTCGGTCCCATAGCAGAAGTTAGAAAAGTTGAATTATAAGAAAAATGTATAACAAAAGGGTATTTTCGACATGGGACATCACAAACGGGTTTTGATTTTTCAGATTTCATGAGCAAAGTTTACTATTTCAGCTTTTTTTCAAAGCTTGAGATGATTTTAAACAGATACCCACAAAAAAGTCAGAATCATCAAAAATCGGTATGGGATGGATATGCGAAGAGCGGCAGTGTATCAGTTTCACTTTTCCTAAAAACTCCAAGGACTGCATTGTGAGGAACCCAAACATTGGATTTGAAGTGACACACTGAAATCCATATGATGTAGTTTTCTCACACGAAATTTCAGTATAAACAAAGAAAAAATTCAAGTATATATTCGCTCAGTAGAGAAAACGCTAGCAAAAAACGACATCAAACGAAGCAAATATTTGCCAAATTTTTTGTTAAGCCAATAAGAGAGCAAATATTTTTATAAAAAAATCGAATCAAAGGGTTTGATATCACACCAGCAAACAAATATGCTTAGTTAAATGTGCACTTCAGTGCTGCTAAATAGTTCGATGATGTCAGCTTTGCGTTTTAGATATTTCCCAGGGAATCATAGCCGGGATTGCAAACCTTATTTCAAATGGAATGTCGATGTAATCTCTAACCGTTATCAGTATTTAACACGGGTAAATATTTCTCGTACAAACTGTATACAGCATTTTCCAAAAATAATTAGGACATATGAAAAACATTGTTCTGGGAATTGTCAGGAATTGTCAAAAAAAAAATTTCAGTGTATGTACAGTGTATTTTTTTCGGATGAACAAAATTATCAACAACTTTGCCGAAGACGTTATACCCATCAAACAAACAGTTCTGGTTCAATTGTAACCATCAATGTCTTTGTAACAGGGCTTTTTCACCTTTTTAACGAATTAATCTTGATTAAAAAAATTAGGAACATTTGTGCAAAGTTTTAGTCGAATCGAAAATGACAATTAAACGGATATATTGAAGTTGGGACATTTTTCATGGAGTTGCTCTTTTACAAGAATTGAGCAAATTCGCTTTTATATTTTTTGCAAAGATTTTTGGCGATTTTTCCAAATAATACGCTATTTTGCACCGATTGTAGAAATAACACGTGTTACACAAAATCTGCATTTGCAAAAGCGTATTTCCATGTAAATACACTATTGTATTATTTTATACTAATAAATCAGTACATCATTGTTACAAAGAGTTGTGCTCTGAAATAAAAAACTTCATTTCAAAAGATCTCAAAACCAGAATAAAGCAATTTGAATTCGCTAACATCAGGTTCAATGCCCTTCTTTGCGCTACAAAACTAAATACACATTACCGTAGATTCTAAATGTGTACCCTCGCGGAAGTTTTTCCTGTCAAAGAAGTTGGCAGTGGGTCATTCGACAGAAATAGGTATAGGTATTTATACGAGGGGAAGTTCTTTATTATAAACGATAGAGGGAAAAATCCTGTTAGATAATAACTAGGGTAAAAATTCCGGCACTCTTACAACCCTTCGCTGAGATTGTGTAATGATGAAACCTGTTCGTAACTTCGAACAAGGGTTGAATTTCGGATTCCCAAGTGGATTCATGCACACATTTTCTCGTGCGCTTAATGGGTTTTATGTATTGTTATGCATAATCAATAAGGATTAGTTGCACACAAAAAAAAAACAAGAGAAAAAATCACCACCTGGCAAAAATCGTTTTAGTTAAAAAAAACTTTCATCTACAGGTATCAGTACGAAACTAGTTACGAGATTAAAGAAATAAATGCAGAAAAACTGTTTATCATCACATCCTTTGGGTTATACTTGAGACAGCAAACAACTTCTTGCGATGATGAAGCTTTAAATTGCCGCACACAGGCTCGAGAAAGCCTCAGTTAATTCGCGACATCCCACACTCACAAATGAAGCGCGTGATTGGCTGCGGAAATGGCCCAGTGCAGAAATAAACATCAACAAGTTGTATGTAATTTGCAAAGTGGCGAGCCACATTTTCTGGTTCGTTATCAATAATTCAATTACATCCCCGGTATCAATTGAACTGGCGCCATCCATCAGCAGCACTCGTAGAACAGCCGATGATGGTCGGTTTGAATATATACCTATTTAGATCTTCTTTAGTATATGTGGACTTGCAATTGTCAGCTCGGCAGTGGGACAACATTACCTATAGGGAGAACAGCTCGCACTCGTTATAGTGAATCCCATCCTTCATGTTATTCCGTCCACTATTGTGGTGACTCGTATTGTGTTCCACCCCTTGTGCGCGTGGTATGGCTGAGCAAAGACGAACAGAGCTGTAAAGTTCCGAGGGTTACATTCAAAATATGCGCATGCGCTTTACTCCTTGTTGAATGCTCAAACGCGTAACTTTTGTTGTTGTGAATATTCGCGCGAACGAAACATTCCAGTAGCGGCCCACTGAAATTTCTTTAAGTTTATTTATTGAATTGTGATTGCGTAGGTTAACCAATAATATTTACTTAAAAAAAAATTTTTTTTTTGAAGGACTCAGCAATTTCTTGAAAATCGATTTTAGTTATTAATATAACTTTATTAGTGAAAAATAATAATGTTATCATAACTATGACGCTTCAAAGAGTTACAATCAATCAACTTGCATTTTTTCGTGTACAAAAATAAACTATAAAATTTTCTATTTTAACCTTTTTTTCTTATTGGAATATTTTGGGACAAAACTAAAATTCAATAAATAGCTCTAGTTTTTATAAGTTGACATCAAAGATATCAGACTACTACTACCTACATAAAAATTTGCTATCCGAATCAACCCAAAAACCTATCAATACTATCCAAATCCACAAAAAGTCTCAGCCTTCGTCACTGATTCTGGCGAGGAAGAAACAAGCATATGATAATTGATACAAAAAACCCAGTGAAATAGATGCTCAATAACAAAACACGGGTACGCAAGGAAACCAAAATCGCGTCACCTAGTCCCGACACAACAGGCCCGCCAGTGCAATCAATTGCGAAGAACCAAAACATTCCACCCATTCCCCACCAGTAACTCCCTATCGTCAGCCCACCTGACGAGTCCAGAACCCTATAGAACGCAGAGCGTAGCAGTTTGGAGGGAAGGGTGTTTCGATCGAACGATCTGCGCTAGCCCGTGTCCTATCATTTCTATACATCAGTGGCTCAGTGTGTTAGTATGTTTACGCTCCAAACACAGCTCTGGCTTATAGGATCATATTGCTACCTCCTAGCGAATGTGAATATTAGAATATTTGGCCCAAGTTGAAAATTTGTATAACATATTAGTTAAAATGTCGTATATGTTAGTAAAAACAACACACTTACCTATAAGTATTTAGCCACAAAGCACAAACGCTGGCAAATTATGAACAGCAATGATTATATCATCGCCCTGTACTTCCCGGGAGAGAACCCAGATGATTTCCTTTGTTGTTATTTTCAAATATGGCTTCGCAAATCAAATTTGTCCTTAGTCTTTTATAGCTCGATTAAACTTTTATCACTCTTACAAAAATGGTCACTTCTGGATTTTCATACATATTTCTCAACGAATAAGAAACAATCCAAACTAACTTAAAATTTTCAAGTTCAACAATTTCACAACAATGTGGTTTCGTACATGCCAACTTTTTACGTAGGCATTTCAAACAAAACTTTGCAATCTTCCCCCTTCCAACTATATCAAAAACAAATAACTAGAGTCAAAATATATAGTTCTTACTTAATTCAGCAAACTTTCCTCTACAGGATGAGTGAATTTTCACTTTCCAACTTGCACTTTTTACTTGCGGAGCACAAACACTACACGGCCATCTTTGAACGGCGCAAACTTTCGTATGAAAATGAATGACTCGTTGTTTACAATTCTGATATAAAAAGATTCTTTTATTCAAGCCAAGCGACAGTAAGCCTCGCTGCTGGTACTAACACAAGCAGAAGCAGGAAAACATTAAATCGTGTACGTACGGGTACGAGCGTGAGTTGTTTTCTTCCTACACATGTGCACGATTGAATGAATTTCAACCACACGAATGGCTGTTGTCGCATCAACAACAACAACGGTTTGGTGGTGTGAATGGCAATTCGAATAGATTTGCAAAATTTTCCTACAAACATTCCATTGAGCGCATGTGCTGCGATCTGCGTGGGGAAGGATTGAAAACATAAACAAAGTCAAGCAATAACAATATAGTATGGATGCTTCGGTGCTTTACAACTGAACGCAGAAATGGTTCAATTTTCGTAGCTCGTTATTGATTAATGGTTAAATATCAGAACGTAGGGTGTAAAATCATTAATATAAAGAGTACTCGATTCTTACGACGTAAAATGTGGAATTCTTGAAATTTTGATAATGTGTATCATAGACCTATCTAACTATAAGGTAACAGACTAAAACACCATTCAATGTTGATATCAGATAAACACGTGTATACAGCCATGCATTTTGAATCATTTCATTAAGCTGGATTCTATGAAACTTTTAGTACTTTACTAGACTTAATATGAATACAGTAAATTTTCCTTTCTCATTGCTTACCAAAGTATAAGTTTTTAAAATCGGTTTTAGGATAAAATCTTTAAAAAGCTAACCCTGGCCCAATGAACGAATCATTTAAATTTACGCGCGAGACACGTTCTTCTTTTTCTTCGTTCATCTTGTTCAACCAGTTTGACGCTCCACTTTAGAAACGAATGTAAATCAAAAGCTTTCAAATTTGAACGCTTGTTAAAGCAAGCTCAGTAGAGCTTTTGCTCGATGCTCATACGTATACAATAATACAATGGCAAGTGCGAAGCGGTACCTACCGTATGGGAGCTAATTTCGTCATGAGTTCTAAGAAAAACTAATGATTATGTAAAAAATCAAATTAACTTCTTCAGGTATTTGTGTTTCTAATGGACAGTTGTTAGGGTCCTGTTGGTAGAGATGGTCTGGTTTGATGTTTTTCAAACTCATACCCGACCCGAACTCGATTTTCTTCGGTTGAAACCCAAACCCGACCCGAACCCGATGATTTCAAGGCGATTTCTTTTACCAATTTGAGGCTGCCCTATAGCTTTGAACCTCGAGTGGTATTAAAATGTTAGTGATTTTTACAGCTGCATGATATCAGACAACATTGTCTTATAATTATGCTTATTTGATATAGCCGGGTTTTGGGTTTTCAGTCCAAACTCGGCCTAAGCCCGATATTTTCAAACCCGAATCCGACCCGAATTGTTCTAACAAAAAATTATTCAGCAGATAAACCTATTTTTGTATTGTAGAAGAATCGGGGCGAATCGACATTTTGCTGACATTTTACGTAGATCAGACACCTACCATTCGATTTCTGAGACTTTTTTTACTCAAAATAAGATATAATTTGACTACCACTTTAAGATATTAGCGAATTACCATTAATGCTCAGAAATAATCGATATTATTTTGCTTTGTGAAATATACTAAAACTATGCCAAAACCGGTTCCGTAGAATCACCGTTTTGAGCTTAGTTTTTGTCCGATTCAAGATCTGTTTTCTTCCAAAAGATGGGTAAAAAGATGCTAACATGTGGACAAACTCTTAGAATTTTGATATTTGGTCTTAAAACAAAATGGCGTCGAAAAAACATCAATAATTTCCAGTTTCTCAAAAATTCAAAATGGCGCTATTGTTACCCCTCAAGTTGAAATATGTTCAAACTCGGGGAAATTTAGTTTTGCATAAAAATACACAAAAAAAAACTATATATAGAAGCCTAGGCAAAAAAAATGTCAATTTTTGTTGCACTGTGTAAAGAGTAACCTAAATCAACGACTATCATATAGTAAAATGGGATTAAAAAACAGTGATTTGGCGCACTCACGTCACTCGCTCTAAATACAGGTTGCGTTGTAGTACACGCAAAAATTGGATGGTGCGAAACCAGTAGAAAATCGTGCGTTTTTAGCGCAATTGTTGATGTGGTTTGGAACCAGTACAATGATTGCGTGTTGGGCATAACGCAATTAATGCTCTAGCGTTTTTTCAATGTATTTGTCACCTCCGAACTACTACATCTAAACAGTTTCAGCTGGTATCAAGCAGCTTTGCAAAGCGAGCGAAAAGCAAAACCTTTCTCCTCCTTTCTGCTTGAGAACGAGACATATGCTACGCTTCTCAAGTCTTTTGCACACACGCTTTTTCCTGAGTAGCAGCAAGCACGCATCGACAGTATGAGTGAGACTAACAACACTGGCATCTAGTATGTACAGCACGGGTGTCTCGCTCATTTCGTAAAGCGACGAGACATCGTCTTGCGCGTCGCAACCCGAACCGAAAAAGAAGCGATAGAGCAACCTGCAAATTATATGTGACGTATCTAGTCTCGTCGCACGTACATGGAAAATCTACGAGCATTAGAGAAAGAGCAGTCACTAATACACTCGATATGAGAAATAAATTGTCGGTATATGATACAAATTCTGATTTCAATCTTTGTCAATGTATTCGCTATACAACTGTTGCGTTATGCGTTTCACACATTTATTGTGCGATTTCTGTGCAACATTTGTGCGAATCGGGAAGACACAATGATTGTACAAGACTTCAACTTTTGCGTGTAGGAATATGAGTGCAGGAGATTATCGTTGAGAGAGATGTGGAGAGAACAACGTAAAAGATGAAGTGTTTTCCTGCTATTATTAGTGTTACTACTTACCGTGAGACACACGAGCAGTTTGAGTAAACCGTTGCATGATATTAGGGGCCGCCCACATTCCACGATACAGAAAAATCATCATTTTGGACCTCCCTACTGTCCTCCTTCGTGGACAACCGAGAACATTGACACCCCCCTCCCTTTTTTGTTCACGTGGACAACCTTTTACAATGAAAAATTCAAAAACGTTTGGTTCTTTGGTTCATTTAGTGGTTGAGCATAAAACCTGCGGCAAAAAATAACAATAATAATTTGAGATTCCTCCCAGATGGTCTCTAGGCACAATACTGGCCTAACAAGCCAATCGTCGTAAGTTCGAGTCTCGGCTTGGGAGAGACTGTTAGTGTCAGTAGGATCGTAGCGCTAGCCCCGCAATTGTCCTGTACACTTGACAGTTGGCTGCGAAGTCTGTGTATAAAAAACAGAAGGTCAAGTTCCGAATCGGAATGTAGCACCAAGGCTTTGCTTTGCTAATTTGAGATTCAGCCCAGAACCACCTAAACCAGAAAGGTCATAAATGAAAAGAATACCATCAAATCAGCTTCAAAGTGCTGAGAAATGTACCAAAAGATCAGATTAAATCAAAACAGAAATTGATATCAAATTTTGCCCTAATTGGTTCCGAAGTCGGAAAAGACTATAACAAAAACGAATTCGAACGTTGCAGGAAACTTTTGTTAATTGAGAGTAAGGAAAAAAATATTCCAAATTACCCTCAGAAAACCGAAGTTTCTTGGAGGTAGAAAGTTTATGCTGAAAAACATCTCTTATCAATATTATTGCAATAAGAAGGGTTGCCGTTTTTTAATATAGAAATTTTGAGCTGTCGTAATTTGTGCATAATCGACAATTTTGTTCAATCCTAGTTTATATTTGCGATAAATTTGTTTGTTTCAGTGTTGATATGAAAAAAAATACACACAAAAACCTCACAAAAACAGTGTTATATGGTTGCAAAAACAGCGACTTTATAATCTGTGAGAATTTTCGACTATAATTCAGCGCTGCCATCACTAAAGTGGTTAAAGTCGCAAGTTGCAGAAAGATGCCGTTAGCATTCTAAACGAGTAAGAATTTGAAATCTTACACGCGATTTCTGGAGTATTTTGTTCTAGCTTGGATATCTGTTATCTGTGCTTTAAGTAACTAGAGGTAAGAAAATATTGAAAAGGCTTCAGCTGAAATTAGTCATTGCTTTTAAATTTCCAGTTTTTGGAAAAAATATTGTGTCCACGTGGACATTATAATTATCACTTGCCTGTCCAGTTGACAAGGGTGGACATTTGCGTACCCCTTAGACCCTCCTCCACCTTAAGTTGTCCACGTGGAATGTAAACAGCCCCTAAACATGTAGTGCCAATAATGGAAATTGAATTTCCGAATTTCGTTTAGCAGCAGGTCTCAAAAACTTCATCTTCTCGAAAACTGCCGCGCATACCATGTCCGTCCCATTTGCATTTTCACCGAAAATGAGTTAACGGGCGGAAATAATAGCTGACTATGCATAGTTTCGTAGCAATAGATGAGCTCAACAAATTTGTTCTGGGAAACTTCGAGAAATCATCCAAACATATTGTCCCATCTCGTAAGAAGCAGTGGTATGAAATTATGTAAAAACGCGTTTTTCTCGGCTTGCTAAAATTGCTAAAATTGCAAATGTCAGTCCTTCTATGTGCGGCAGAAAAGTCCCCATGCAAAATTCCTCAATCGTGCTGTAATCTGTTTCCTAAAACCAGGTATAATCGCTAAATTTCGTTCCCAAAAATAGACAGACATTTGATGCCACCTTCCGTTAGTATGACATAACGACTGAAATACTACATTTTCCCGATATTCCTTCGTCTGAATAACGTGCAGATGGTAGACACCTTGTTTCCTGTAAAAGAATAACTACAATAACCTAAAATGCACAGGGAAAGAAATCAGAAGAGTGAGCTGTTTCTCTTCGAGTTTCTGTAAGTTAGGTTAAAATTTGTTTAATAACATCAATCTATCAACAAACTTGATTTCAGGAAATTGGTATTTTCTCCGTGCGTACTCATATATTACTAGTCTCTAACAAAGGTCTAAAAGATGTACCTACTTAGCATTTGCAATCGGACATCCGTAAGTCTTGAAGCACGACTAAACACGACAGCGGCTAAAAATTGTTTTTTTAATAAATGAAGAAAAAAGCATGAAATTCTCGAAATCGATTTTTTAAATCGACTTTCTGGAATTCAGAATGTTTCCAAGCTGCAGGAGTCTTCCAGAAAGTCGATTTTTTCAAAAAACATTTTTTGAGACACCACCAAAACTATCCAAGACCCCCCCCCCCTTGGCTACGCTATTGCACGTTATACTCACACGATGTACACACACGATACATAGCACAAACTATATATTTGCACGACTTACTACCGGGAGTAACCAAACGGTTTTTAATAGTCCAGTCTCTGCCTGGATGGCAGTTACGGACTTTGAAAATACACTAAAGTTGCTTTTTACGCGGGGGATACGTGCAGCGTAAATTCCGGAATCCGCGTAAAAAAACCGCACAAATTCCGGAATCCGCGTAAAAAAAACGCGTAAATTCCGGAATCCGCGTAAAAAAGCCGCTTAAAAAGCGACCTTAGTGTAATCTAAAACTGGATTACCACTGGCGGGGTCCAACTCAGATCAAAGGGAAGCCGACTTGGAAATGGATTTGTCTCCATGCTGTATGTTTTTATAGTGTCACTTAAAATGGAATATTTGAGTGTTTGGGGGAACAACATGTGGTAGTGTGGTATCATCCGAACTATATTGATCGGAGTTGTGTCTGACCAGCACACTGCCATCATGTTGCTCCTTCTCGCCCTCACGACCAGAGCGTACACTAGCAACGCATGGGTAACCCCGGTGCCTAAACCTTGGTTTATGACATTTTTTCTATTCTCACTTATTTTCCGTCGGTCTAGTTCCGCCACTGTTGTTGTGCCAATCACCAACGCTCGATGAGGCCACTCCAACCAGGACCCTAACTTACGACCCGTTGATTAACGGACCTGCACCAACGTCTTCACTTCCTCATGCGACAAAGGTGTGATCCCAGAGATTTTTTTGCCTCAGAAAATCTCCCGGTGTCGACGAGGATTGAATCTAGACCAGTTGGGTTGGTTGTGAGTGGATCACGCCACCCCATAACGATCGACACCTATGTCGGCGTTGAGATTCGAACCCAGGCGTCGAGCGTGGTTGGCGGAGATGTTACTAGCCACACTAGGCCCTCGCCTTTGGCATATGTCTCGTAACTAACGGTTACAACCTTCTTCTCAAAAGCTAATAATATAATTATTCAGGCTTATTTTCAAGTTCAGCAAACATATCATTATTAGCCGTATTAGTTCATTATCATCATATTTTAGAGAAACGTAGAGGAATGTTTCAGCCTGAAGCCAGCATGGCCAGACAGGATTTGTGTTAGATGGAAGCTAACTTTTACGTGGTGCTTATCGGGGTATTAAAATACTGAAGGAATTATTCGGTGCATCCATAAATCCTTCGTGCTCTTTGACTATTCCCGTTGTCACTAAACCATCGAGGATGGTCTTTGTATACCTCTTATGTCAAGTAGATCAAAACACTCTGCGTCGTACTACACTATGTGATTTCATACGAGATCATCAGAGTAATGATGCAGTCTGCGACGCGGTTCCAATTTCCTGTTCCTGAAATGCATCCTGTCCATATGTGTAGAGGGCACGACCTCTTCAATTCTCCTACATGGAACATTAGCTACAACACACTGTCATGACATTCACAAGCACTGGACCCAGTATGGAACCTTGCGGTACCTCTGCGGTACTCATTTCTGACCCTGTACCGTTTTGTATGCTAGCAGTCGTTTCTGTTAGTACTTCCCGGGATCTTGTACAGTGAAACCGGCACGTGACGGCCATAAAGACCTAACTGGCTCAAAAACGTGGTTTTTTTTGAACGGTTTTTTATGTACGATTTTTTGTTCTCGTGTCAACCAATTACAGTAAGTAACAGTAACGGTAACAGACTATAGAAGGGTGTTTCTTACACAGTTACATTTGTACACGTTTTTTAAGTCGTTTTTCCAATAACACGTTTTTTTACGTGGTTTTTCCAAATAACACGTTTTTACGTCGTTTTTCCAAATAACGCGGTATATTTTACAAGGTACATAGTATCGTGTAAAAAATACTTGACTGTAATCTTCTCGAACCCCTTACTCGCTGTGTCGAAAAGAACATATATGCCGATGGATCTCCTGGCGGATTCCCGGCTTTCGACAATAAGATCAGCCTTGTACGTACTGCTTGTACGTTTGTTATTGTTGCTGTTTTTCAAGCTGCAAAACCAAAACACGACTAAAACCGAAATCTTTTAATGTCGGAAATAGTATCAAATGTGATTTTTATTATTGTACTTGCTGACCCGGCAAACTTCGTCCCGCCTATTTAAATGTTTAATTTAATAATTTTAAACATTTCAAATTCATTGATTCCTTGCGATTTGTTTATATTGTTTGAAATGATTGGTTTTATCGGAATGACAACATCCTCGACCTTTGGCTTTTGTACATCACCTTTATTCCGGAAATGTATTGGGTGTATTTCAGTTATTTTCGTTATTTTTCAGAAACTGAAAGAGGTCATCTTCGAATTCAAAATGGTGTCCAGGGTCAATGTTTGGTTTATTTACATCATTTCGATTAGGGACATATCCAAACGTAGTAGTATTCGGTTATTTTCGGCTGATTCACAGAAGTTGCCATTTTACAATTCAAAATGGTGTCTGAGATCAATTTTTAGCTCATTGCATCATTCTGGATCCGGTGATACACATATTGGGTGGTATTTGGTCACTTAAGGCTATTTTTCAAAAACCGGAAGTCGCCATCTTTGATTTTAAAATTACATTTGAAGACAATTTCTTTCTGTCATTCTGATTTAAGAAACACCCATTTTGGTTGTTATTTGGTCATTTTCGGCTGCTTTCCAGAAACCGGATGTCACCATCTTAGAATTAAAAATGGTGTTTGCATGTGAAATTAATTTTTGACCTCCGGGTGTCATTCTGGCTACAGAAACATTTATATTGAAGGGTATTTGGTCACTCTCGGCTGTTTGCCAGCCACCGGTTTTCGCCATCTTTAAATTCAAAATGGTGTCTGTGATCGATTTTTAGCTTCTGTGCATCATTCTGTTTGCGGAGATACTCATATTGGATGGAAATCGGCCATTTTTGGCTGTTTTCCAGACACCGGAATTTGCCATCTTACAATTCAAAATGTTGTCTGAGGTCGATTTGTGGCTTCAGTGCATCATAACAGTTCCAGAAATACCCATATTGGGTGGTATTTGGTCATTTCCCGCTGTTTTTCAGAAACCGGAAGTCGCCATCTTGGATCTCAAAATGGTATTTGGAGACATGCCAGAAAAAGGAAGGGTGTCGAAACATTATGAACATCCCTATTACACCTAAAAACATTCACCTGCCAAGTTTGATTGTATTTGCTTGATTGGTTCTCAAGCTGTGCGGAATTTGTGTTTAATTTGTATGGGATCCTTCCCTCATAGAAGAGGGGGGTGTCAAATCTTTATGGATATATTTGTTACACCTAAAAACATTTACCTGCCAAATTTGGTTTCATTTTGTTGGTTAGTTCTCGAGATAAGCAGAAATTTGTGTTTCATTTGTTCAGAACCCTTCGAACCATAATGGGCATATTTCTTACCTCTAAAACTATTCACATACCAAATTTAGTTGTATTTGCTTGGTCAGATTTTGAGCTGTGCGAAATTCGTGTTTCATTTGTATGGGACCCCTCCCTTATAGAAGAGGGAGGGATGCGAAACCATTATGGATATATTGATATAATATGGATATAATTGATACTCCCTAAAACATCCACATGCCAAATTTGGTTCCATTTGCTTGGTTAGTTTTCGAGATGTGCATAAATTTGTGTTTCATTTGTATGGGACCCCTCCCTTTCAGAAGAGGGAGGGGTCTCGAACTATCTTAGTCTTCTTTCTCGGCCCCTAAAACCTCCATATACAAAATTTCACGGCGATCGGTGCAGTAGTTTCCAAGCCTATAAGGATCAGACAGACAGACAGCCAGACAGAGCTGCATTTTTATATGTTTAGATTAAGAATTGGCACTCGCGACACTAGAGCTACTGATCGGATAACATTTGTTTTTCACGCTTCTGGATCCGGATTGCATCCAAGTTGCGGCCGATCGAACATACTTAAAGCTGTCATAAGTTTAAAACAGACTGGAAACAGCTGATCGCAACTCTCTCGTGGATTGCCTTATTGTTTCCACTTCTCTGAAATGAGACAGTCATCTAGGCACATCTGCACGACTACGTAGAAAAACTCGGATATAAAGATACTAGAATGTAAAGAACATGCTTGAATAAAAGTGTTCACTTTGTTTCCGATATTGATTAATCTGCAAACAAACAAAGTTTCAAACTTATCAATTTTGCTTTGAGCTGTTGATAGAATAATCTTAAATTTACACTATGGAATCACTTCACTTTTTAATTCTATCACTTCATAGTGAAGTGATAGAATTAAAAAGTCAAGTGATTCCAAAGTGTAAATTAAACAAAGTTACGTTTTGCCGATAACTCTCGGTCTGTTAGGAGCTCGTCCACTTGCGGTTCATTTTTTGATTTTTTTTTATTTCAAGTAAATGTTGGCCCCTATTACAAAAGACGAGGCGAGCGACGAGTTACTCGTCTGACCAATTTTGGTATTCCAGATGGCGAGTCGGCTGGATTTCGGACAATTTTTATAAAAACTCGTAGATCTCTGAAACTTGAAGTGTTAGAAATTTTGTATATTCTGTAAAGTTTCAAAGAATTTAAAGATCTACAACTTTGTCAAAAACCGCAAAGCTCTAGCGTGTAAGAGAAAAAAGTTCGCAACGCCATCTTCGCGGCTAAATTCCGAACTGATTCAAACATCCAAAATGAAGCCCTAACTAAACTTTTTCGAACTGAATTTCTATTTTTAGCAAACGGCTTTTTCCCGTTAACACGCAAGTTCATTAAGCAGACAGTATATGAAGTAGAGAGAACGAAAATTAAGCGAACTGGAAATATGATACAGATTTGGAAAAATATACCGCATCCCGACGGGACTATACCAAGAAACTTTGTAGAAGATCGGAAACCGATTGGTCAAACCCTGAGAGCGCTGATAATTTCGCTCCGCTAGATTCCATCCCTGGCCCAATGTGCCAGTGACTGCGGGCGAGGCGAATTGTTCCAGTGCTGCGTTTGATTGATGTTTTTGATAATTTTTTCTTTGCATTAGGTTCCCTTTTCATGATTGCCCAGTATTTCTCAATAGGGTGGAACTGTGGGCTTTTCTGCATACAAATCTTGAACGACTTTGCTGTGATGACAGCTCGCCAATTCTGGCCAAAGCATCATGGGATGATCGTGGGATCAAATGAACGACAAAATTCGTGTTTGGAGACACTTTTTTTTTGTAACAGTTCCGACGTCATTGCATTGTCATATTTGTAATAAAAACTTTCATTTTTCTGCCTCAACTGCAAATGTCTTGCCAAATACATAATAGATTTTCGTGCAAATTTGTCGGCAAAACAATTTCAAATTGGCTGAAGCATACCCCCTCGAGCCGTTGCCAAACAATAGTTTTGATCTGTTTGCTAGCTCGACACGGTTTGATTTTTTCCGAAGTCGAGTTCTCCTCACAGTACTATTCGCAGCACCGAATTTTCCGGCCAAATCACGGTCCAACAGAATGGGATTCCTCTTGATGGTAACCATAAACTAACAGACGTATCACTGTAACCTCACTGCATCGCCACAAGAAACGATAATTTTAAATTTTCAATCGAATAACAGTCATCGCGCTACAACACCGTCTGGGGCGCTGTCATACAATCTCATACATATTTTGTGGTTCTAAACTTGACACATGCACTTATGCTAGCGATGATGTCGAATTACAAGACGCAGCGCGAACACGGCAGCATATGGTGCAAGTGTTACTGACGTAAAGTAGGTACTGCTATAATTCGAACGATGATTTTTTTGAAAATTTGTTTAAAGTGTTATGTCTGTTACTCTGTGTTTAAACTATGTGCCATATCTGCGACCCACTAGAGTTTTAAAGGAATGTGATATAAAGAAAGTCTGGTGGAGTACAAAAGCTTAAAACATGAAATACACGTTAGTTTTTACAGTAATCGGTAAATCATTATTAGTTGTTTGTTTCGCTTATTTTGCTCATATAGTGAGTAGATTTTGAAAGCTAATTTCTAGATAAAATGTAGGCAAAACTTTCGCTCTACTGCAACCAATGACAGTGATTTTTGACTTTAGAAGATTGTGTGTGTGCTCTTTCGAGTTAAGTTTAATGATTGTGTTCACGGTTTTTCAAAGATTAAGCTCTCTACGGGTGTACCCTTCAATGGGGTTATCTGTAATGTCTAATCTGTTATCATAATGTATTGTAATGTTATTTTATATCAAGCGCGTGCTTCAAAGGCCATGGTGATGCTTTTCTAAAAAGCGTATGCTCTGCTGTTATGCAGGATTCTGGTTGGAATTTCTGCGAACTGTTCACTATGCAATCTCTACTAATTGACACGTTGCGGAGAGAATCATGTTTTGTTCATATCTCAATATTTTTTTGAAGATTAACTGTGTCTACTAGAACTCTATGAAATACTATCATAGTGATCTTGAATGAAATTCTCGAATAAGTGGTTTTTTGTGCATGTAGTTGTTTACTTCTATTGTGTTCTGAATCTTTTAAATCCTTCGAATGGTTGCTACTATTGAGATTTAAATTCCCTTGGACGATTCAAATATAAAAATGTGCAAATTGTTGCAGTATATAATATTCACAATAAAATCTGTTAATTTTATAATGTACGATTCCTTATAAACAAGATAAAAGGCAATGATCAAACACTTTAGATCTACATAGATAACTTTTTTTTCAATTCACAGTATTCATTCGAATTTGGACTCAGGTAACAGATCGTACCAAGCCTTCATCCCCTGGGATGACGAGATTTCTGGATCACTGAGAGCAATTTTTTGCTGAAATGAAAGTGACTATGTTAGTCGGAATATATATTTTTTAATAAAAACACGTGATTACCATTCCAATAACAGGGCTTCCGAAGAATCCTTTCTGAGTACAAACCGTAACTTCCAGCTCCGAGTTGACCAGCTCAGCATTCGAAATAACGTAATCAAATGTGGCGTCGAAAACTGGATCACAGTTGTCCTTCACAACGTTAGTTTTTCGTTTAGATTCCTTTGTTCGTCCAGGTAACAAATAAAGTTTTACATAAGGGTCTGGGATATTACTGGGGTCTTTCAAAGGTATATTGTTGATTTTGTGGATGATGACTAGTAACCGTTGCCGCTGTACACTGAATGCGATTGTTAGATGAATGCGACCCAAACCAGCAGATCCAGCACTGGAGGTCGTACTCGGACTACGACGCAAGAGTTCATTTCCGTTTTCACTGAGGTTAGGACTCCTGGGAGGAGTAGCCATCATTACCGTATTCAATGTGGAAATGATGAATGGCTCTTCCTGAATAGACATTTGGTCAACAATTCCAGATGAGGCTGATTTTCTAGACTCTTGCTTTCTAATGGAAGAACTAACTACCGGTTCTGATGTGGTCGAATCAGCAACGACCGCCGGTGCTGTTCTTATGGAATTGGACCTTGACAGAGAGCTATCCCCTCCGTAACCTTCGGATGAAGGTGTCTTATCGGAGACGGCCTCAGTGGTTGGTGTGTCACAACGATATCGTTTCAAAATGCGCAGCGAAAGCGACATAATTATCTTAGATTCTGGTCCCGATTTTTGTAGTTGGAAAGGCTGCGACATAACCTCTAAGTTCGGTTTGTCCATCAGTGCACTAAGTAGGTAGATGAGCGTTCCAAGCGAATTGCCAGTCTTCTGATCGATTAGTTTGAGCTGTAGTGTGTCGTTGTCTGGATTTCCAACCAAAAAGGTGAATCCTTGTTCCCACACCGGTGCATCAGTTCGCATTTGCGGAGTGGTTTGTTCGGATTTCTTACCGACGCTTAAAATCAGGTACGGATCCGGTTGACTTTGCTGGCGGGCTTGCTGTGAAATGAAACCGTAGTTATCATGTTAGTTTCTTGAGCACGTAGAAAAAAAAAGAATGTATCAATAAGAGTGGTAATCATTACTCACCGGTAAATTTTTAGCAGAATCAATAAAGACCGTCAAAAGAGCCGTGCTCATTGATGTCACTCGCAGTAGTTGAGTTTCATCTAGAGCGGCCTTCAGATCTGCTTTCTCTGCACTTAGAGCAAACCAAGTCAATCGCAGGTGAACCAAACCATGCTTAGCTTGTTCCAGAGTCAACCACTGAAATAAAACATATTGTTCTAGTAATTCTTGCTGATATTATAGCGTTTTTTACTCACCGTATCAATTTCGCCATTTTTCGTAACACTGCTTATCTCGACCGTAGCTCTGCATGATTTTGGAACGGGAGAAAAAATATGTTATTTCCTTGTGTTTATGATTTTATCCTAGTCTAATCGTATCAAAAACATTACAAGCTATAAACGAACATTCAGTCAAGAAATTGAAAAAAATGCAATGCAGCAAACAACCAAACCAATACAAATGATGGTAGCCATTTTCAATAGAATTCGAATTAAAACAATACTTAATGCTAACAATGGACAGCAGTTTAAAGTCTGCAGGCAATTGCAATGTTAAGCGATGATGGTCCTAACATCGGCCAGACACCGTGAAAAGATAGTGTGATAAAAACCAAGGAAATCCCGGAGCAAACATTTTAGAAGATGGAAAAGTTTTGACAAAAGACAAAAGAAAGTAAAGAAACGAAACAAATTGTGAGATTATTTTGTATAGAAACCATTCCAAGAAATAAGGTCGCAGAAGAATTGTAAGAAGAAAAAAAAACAGCGTGAGTTGATCGATCCAAGTACGATGAAAAATTGTTTTTACAGTACATAAAAGAGGCAGCAAACTTATCAGTTGTCTTCAAACCTGCCAAGAGGGTCGTGATCGCCGGTTCGATCCCAGTCGAATAACTTTATGCCAATCAAGGTTCGATGCGTAACGTCAACACAAGCCTTTCGGGTTTTTGTTCGTATTGAGGAACGTTTTGGGTTCGGGGTATTTTCGTTTGCGTGTCAATTGGGGTTAGTATTTGTATAAAGTTTATGATCAGAATATTTTGGCAGTGACAGGTATATGGGTGGTCAGTACACAGAGATTGCGGATTGCGTTGCGAAGAGAAACGATATGAAACAAAAGAAAGAAAGAATTAGCGATAGACGAAGACCACAAATCGATATCCGTGCTGTAGAAATCGCTTGTCGTGTAGGTATATACGGTACAGTTGCTGGATACAGGTTTTGTCGTGAAGCGGTGTGGAATTGTGCCATGGAAGTTTGTGTAGAGTTGTTTTATAACTCGTATGTATATGTACAGAAATATTGGTGTGGATCATGTCTCAGATTCAACATGTGAATTGTTTGTCCAAACATCAAACTTTATCCACACATTTTTACCGTCGATGATTCATAACCCATGTTTTAGATAAGAGAGCACAGAATTATTGTGAAGATTTTTGTGACTTTAAATATTTGATAATATTAATATTACATTTGAACTCATTGTATTTATCCACAAAACAGTATTAAATCTTACTATCCAATATTGACTATATATTGAAAATAAAAATTGAGAGTTTTTTTGATTAAAGTGCAAATACATAATAGTAAAACGAAACATCTGTGAAAGACAGAAACAATAACAACATCCGTCCCCCAAATTTGAAATTTTGTGACAAATACCTTACATCAAAATATATCGATTTTCGTATTGAATTGTTTTGATATTCATTAATCGTTATGTACTCGGCAGGGTACCCGACTACCTTTTCAGACTTTATTGCTTTAAAAAAACAAGGATAACCTCTATTCATGAAGCTGGAACTTATGGAATGCTCCTAACTAGTGGGAATGAACCATCTTCCATCATCAGACTGTTCATAGGAGCAAGGGGAGGGTGACTTCGAATTTTTTTACCCCATAAGTACTCGGCAGGGTACCCGGGTACCCACAAATTGAAATGCTTCTTGCTTTTTCATTTCTTGACCGATTTTCGATCTTGGCCGTTCAAACGATTGGAAAATCTGTTTACTTTTAGAATCCGGGACCTACATGAACCTGTGACCACTTCTGGTTCCTGTAAATCCGGATCTTCGGGAGTATATTCGGATGATACAAGTTAATACAATTTTCAATAAAACCGAGCAACATTGGTATCAAAATTCATGAAATCACTCCAGGAGTTGATTTTCATTCATTCTGAGTTCATCTGATAAGTTATCCGAAATGGCCATTTCGGAGCAGCTTCCCGATCTTGAACCGAAGAATCCGGATTTACGGAAACCATATGGGGACCAAGAGCTCTTCAGGTTCCGTATACTAAAAATAGGAAAAAATTTCCAATTTTTTGACGGGTCAAAATCGAAAATCGGTCAAGAATTGAAGAAGTAAAAAGCATTTCATTTTGGTGGGTACCCGGGTACCCTGCCGAGTACTTACGTGTGTTAAAATTGCCGAGTACATAACGGTTAAAAACCAAGCGATTTAGAAGGTAAGTCTTAATTAATGTAAACGTGTTATGAGAGATTGTTTATACATTTTATATTATAAATGTTGGCGAATAAAGATAACCATCTTGTCGATAGAGTGCAACATCATACCATCCCTTAGCAATCGGTTGTGTATTTTGTATAACAACCAAATGTAAAATCAAATATTCTCTCACTACTAGTTCAACATCAAGCAAGAGTAAAAATTTTTCCCTTGAGTTCCCTGGTTTGGATGCAGCCGGAAGCTCCTGATCGGAAACAAAAGCGTGCAGAGTTTGTTGTTTTTTCTTCTCGAAGTTGACGAGGATCCTCAAGCAATCCTGAGCAATTTGAAATACCAATTATGATCATTCTCGATGAAGGTGTTGTGAACCAGGAATTTTCCCGTACCCAGTAACAACCGCATGGAAAGAGGTCGACGAGGAAACGTTGGTCACGATCCGATAAATGTTGGATGAGGGCCAATACGCACCGATTCATGACAAGACGACGCGACGGCAAAGAACACGTGTAAAGATATTGAAGTACCACCACGAAAAGACCCCGATTGGGTGATTCCCCGCGACTCCAAAGTCATTCACGTTTATGATACGTCCCGGGAAGCCCGAGGACGATAGTGCGTGGGTAATCGATTCGGGCTAAAAACCGTAGTTCCTTTGTGCGTATCGATGAGAGTGTTTGTCCGGAAATTTCGACCGCTGATGGCAAAGTGCTTCGGAGACCGTAAAATCTAGTGCGTAATGGAAGTAACGTAAAAGTGTGGATAACGTTGACCGGGGCTATTTTTTCTCTGGAGCTAATAGACAAGTAAAAGAAGTGCCTGAAAAAGAAGTTCGTGCAGAATTCAATGCAAATCAGTGTCGGTTGGCTTACGACGGATTCGGGATTGCGCTGGCAGATTGCGTGGCTGACTTATACCGACTAAACGCAGAGAAGATGCTGATAGCGAATGAAAAGTACCGCTATCAGGTCTACACACGTGGCATCGACGATTAGGGCACTGAGATCTACATGCGATTGGCGAAGCAGAGCGACTCCGATTGGCCTCCAGGATGCAAATCAAGGGAACTCGGCAGACTTGCGAGTGTCTCGTCGAAGAGAAAATGATACGTTTTCCAAAGCAGCCGATAACAAATCGTGCACAGCGATGTTGCTGATCCTACGTCAACATCGTCGGGCGGGTACCGGTATTACATGACAGTGATTGACGGTACACGATCGTTTATTTATTAAGGAAAGGTCCGAGGTAGCTGACACCTGGAGATCTTTGGTAGCGATGCATACTCGCGGATTTCACTCCAGAAGAAGAAAAATTTGAAGGCAACCAAGATTTGAAGGTCCACCAAGATCATCAGCCGTGACGTACGTTTCCTAAAGTTCGACGAGAACAAGGACGTGAATGATGGAACCATCCATGATCTACCATGTGAGTCTAAGAACGGAGACAAACACGTTCAGGTAGTATTGTTTGATGGTGGATCGAACAAAGAAAAAAAAGACGACTTGTTCGACGAAGAAGAAGAGCATGGTTCCAAGCAAGCTGAGCGGATTGCTGTGGTTTTGAAGCAGATGGGGTTCCACCCGTCATAGGCTATTCCGTAACACTACTTGCGGATTAAGGAGGACGGTTTGTATGCGTACGTACTGATCTATGTGGACGACATTGTTATTGGATGCTGATGGAGCACGAGTATCGGCTTTGTACAACAAAAGGATGAGGATAGTGATTCGTTGGCTTTTTTGTTCATTGCTGTCAATACACGCTCAGATATAGCCATCTTGACTTCAATAGCTGAGCGAGACGGTGCGACGCGGTCATTGGCGATTTGACCATATTTCGGCGGTAGAGGAAATACTTTGCCAATCCGAGCGTCTGTTCTTTAAGTTAGGGGCTGCTAATCAACATTCTGGTGGCAGCGTGGGACTCTAAACAGTAGTGTCACGATGGTTCTCCGACGAGACTGGGGTTGGTGTAGGCCTTGCAAGCCAGCCATAAAAACAATCAGAAAACTAGAGCTGCAGCAACACACACGAGCTGAATACAGCTTTCATTGTGACAGGCAAGAGCGCTGTAGCGTGCATCCTGTAGCGTGCATCCGATGATGTTAGGGATAACATGATGTCATGATAGTCAGGGTTGATATTTGTTGACACTCTTGAGTGAAAGTGAAAAAAAGCATCCATAAACGTTATTTTTTTACAATCCTTTCAGAGTTCTCCTTTCTCGCTTTTTGCATGGAAGTGACTGTCACAACACCTCATTATATTTCATGCGATGGAAGCATGACTACAAAATCAGTTTATCAGCTAACGAAGATTGTCAAGGTATCGGTCAGTGTCAGTGAAAAAGTGTTTCAGTGAGGTTTATTTTGGTTGAGGGGACTGTTTGTTTTTCTTTTTCGCTTTGAAGTGAAGATCATTTGGTTGGATTTGTCGTCAAATTTTATTCCGTAACCGTGAATGATGCGCGCGTTCTTTTTCATCTGAGTATAACAGCACGTTACTAGGACGAAAATCTAGTGTATCTGAAAGAGTGCTGCGATCATTGGAAGTGAAAATTGAAAATGATTTGCTGTAATTTTCGAAGAATTTTGCTGGGGAAAATGACATTTACCAGCACTGATGATAGTTATCGGAGATCTCAACGCTCGGTTTGACCAGGGGAAGAAATTCAGACCGGTTATAGGAAAGTTTAGCGCACACCGGCCCAAGAACGAAAACACCCCTTGACTTATTGACTTCGCCGCCTCCAAGGACATGTCCATACGTGGTATCTACTTTTTGCATAGCCTGCCATATCGGTACACCTTGAGATCACCACAACAGACTGTAACACAAATTGATCGCGTTTTGATTGACGGAAGCAACTACTTGGATATTATAGAAGTCCGAGCGATTCTGACCACTATCTACTGATGGTCACAATGCGCAAAATACTTTCGGTTGTCAACAATATCCGCTACCGTTGCCCGCCACGGTATGATCTGTAGCGAAGTCGCTACTGAGTACACACAAAGCCTTGAGGCAGTCGCTACTGAGTACACACAAAACCTTGAGGCAGTGAGGAAGAGCTTTTCGAAGCCTTTCTGGAAGATTGCTAAAGTACTATGAAAGTAGCCATTAACAACGCAGCGGAAGGTGCTGTTGGATTCGTCGAGAGGAATCGATGTACCGGCTGGTTCGACAAGGAGTGTCAAACGATAAAGATAGAGGAATCTTGACAAATGAACGTGACGTGATCCACAGAGGAAGCAGCACTACAATGAATACCTGAATGGCACAGAGGCAGAGGACCAAGATTGTAGGAGGATAGACTTCCTCAGCACAACGGTGGAGGGAAACATATCGCCCTTCCACGATAAGTAAATTTAAGGATGCTATCAAGCAGCTCAGAACTACAAATCAGCTGGAAAGGATAACACCGCAGCGGAGCTTATCAAGTTGGGCCCGAATAAATTAGCTTCCTGTCTGCATGAGCTGATAGTCAGAATCTGAGATAATGAACAGTAACCGGAAGAGTGGAAGGAGGCAGTAAAAGCAAAGCCTTGGTGCTACATTCCGATTCGGAACTCGACCTTCTGTTTATAAACACAGACTTCGCAGCCAACTGTTTTAGTGTACAGGAAAATTGCTGGGCTAACGCTACAATCCTACTGACACTAACAGTCTCTCGCGTGCCGGGACTCGAACCTACGATAACTGGCTTGTTAGACCAGCATCGTACCTAAAGACTAACTGGAAGGGTAGGGTAGGAGGCAGTAATATGCACAATGTTCAAGAAGAGCGAAAATTTGCAATGTGAGAACTACCGAACGATTACAATTCGCAACACAGCCTACAAGGTACTCTCCCAGATCATCTTTCACCGTCTCTCACCACCAGCACAAAGGTTTATGGGAAGTTAACAAGCCGGTTTTGTGGATGGGCAATCGACAACGGATCAAATGTTTACGCTGCGTCAGATCCTCCAAAAGTGTCTCGAAATTCAAGTCCTCACGCACCACCTCTTCATCGATTTCAAGGCCGCTTACAACACTATTAACCATGTAGAGCTATAGTAAGTTATGGATGAAAATGGTTTCCCTGCCGAACTAATAAGTCTGATTAAGTCCACGATGGATGGTGTACAATGCTGTGTGAATATTTCGGGTATGGTATCGAGCCCGTTTGAAACACGCAAAGGACTTCGTCAAGGCGATGGTCTTTCCTGCCTCCTGTTCAGCATCGCATTTGAAGGTGTTATGAAACGTGCGGCCTTTAATATGCGGAGCACGGTCAATCCAGTCTGCTTCGCTGACGACTTGGACCTTTTCACAAGGACGTTCCAGGCGGTTGCTGAACAGTATACTAAGTTGACAAATTTGTGTACCTCGGATCATTGGTAACGTCAGACAACAACTGCAGCAGACGTATTGTAGCTGGGAGTCGTGCCAACTCCGCTAGGCGTTGAGGTCTGGCAATCTTCGCCCCTGTACCAAGTGCACCATGTACAAGACGCTAGGAAGACAATACCCGAGGAGGAATCGCAAGCACTAGCCGTTTGCAAACAACGTGTGCTTAGCACCATCTTTGGCGGAGTATGTGAGGATGGCGTATGGAAGCGAAGAATGAATCACGAGCTGGCGCAACTCTACGGCGAGCCCAGTATTCAGAGAGTCGCTAAAGCTAGAAGGGTACGATGGGCGCGACATTTGTAAGAACACCGGACAACAATCCTGCAAAAATAGTGTTTGTCTCGAATCCCGCCGGTACAAGACGTAGAGGCGCGCAACGAGCTAGGTGGTCAGACCAAGTGGAGCGCTCAAGAAACTGAAAACAACAAATTGAAAACTATGGACCGAGTGCGTTGGCGTAACATTGTGACGCAGGTCAGGGATGTTTCACGAGAAAAGTAGTTGGTAGAGGCTGGTATCGTGTCCATTCGGTACCTCACCTTCTTCTTACCACTCTTCTTCGGATATTCCTACCTACACGCAAAAGTTGGATGGTGCGAAACCAGTACAAAATTGTGCGTTTTTTGCGCAATTGTTGATGTATTTCGGAACCAGTACAATGATTGCGTGTTGGGCATAACGCAATGAATGCTCTAGCGTTTCTCCAATGTATTTGGAAGCTCCAAACTACTACACCTAAACAGTTTCAACTGGTATCAAGCAGCATTGCAAAGCGAGCGAGAAGCAAAACCATTCTCCTCCTTTCTGCTTGAGGACGAGACATATGCTACGCTTTTCAAGTCTTTTGCACACACGCTTTCGAGATACTTTTTCTTCTTCATGCATTCCTCTGAATAGCAGCAAGCACGCACCGACAGTATGAGTGAGACTAACAACACTGGTATCAAGTATGTTCAGCACGGGTGTCTCGCTCATTTCGTGAAGCAAATAATAATCCATGAGTAGCAGTCACTAATACACTCGACGTGAGAAATAAAGTGTCGGTATATAATACATATTCTGATTGCATTCTATGTCAATGTATTCGCAGTACAACCGTTGCGTTATGCGTTTCACACATTTATTGTGCGATTTCTGTGCAACATTTGTGCGAATCGGGAAGACACAACGATTGTACAAGACTTCAACTTTTGCGTGTAACCTTTGGGTGCGGTGAAGCTACGACAACTTCAAGCGGCAATTGGAATCCGGCTACATGATGTTGAGGAGGATCGCGGCAGTCATCTTGATAGAGTCAACATCTTGCCATCTTTTAGTAATGGATTGTGTATTTTGTATAACAGGGGCTTATTACGGGAGTCACTTCACGGTGAAGTGACAACCGTAATAGGCACGGTGAAAGTGATTCCCATTTGATTTGCACGCGTCTTCTTTCACCGTGAGATTTTTTCACTTCATTCTCACCGTGAGGTGACATCCGTAATAAGCCCCACAGCCAAATGTATAATAAAACGAATCCAAAGATGTCCTGCCCATCTATAACAGTAATTTCACATCATTTGTCCATCTCAATCTCACTTGTTCTGGTAAGAATAATATCTTACAAAGTTTCAACTGTAAGTTCATGGCGCACCAGCTTAAATGGTGTAAATCAAGCTTGCTGATATTATGTATTTGATAAATATATTATTCTACATACTTTGTGTTCTTCGTCATTTGCTCAATCGAAACGTAAGCAACGGATTAGCGCGATCGATATGAGCGCTGTTGACCACGACAACAAATGCCGAAAAAATACTATTTATATATTTTATATATACATTTTAATTATACTGAAAAAAAATCAATTTGTTGCGCTCAAAAAACTGAGTTTTTTGAAAAACGTCAGCACAAGCTAAATTTATTCTAAAAATGATCGTTTACGGACTCGGAATACCCCAAAACTAATGAACCTGTCTGAGTCTTATGATTTCAGTCAACCTACTGAATTTTCATCGTAATCGACGCATGTATTTCAAAAAAAAATTTTTTTTCGGTGAAACGGCCATTATTCCACTAATAATTAATATTTTTATAAACAACTGTTTAAATCAACAAGTAATTCGAATTCTATTATAAAAGATAGATCTTTGTCGATGAAGAAGTTGGAAGCTTATGGAACATGTGTTAGAGAAAAAAAATAAAAACTGTAATATCCAGCGACCAAGATCTTTTTTAAAAGGAAAGGACGCTGCCAAGAGAGGTGTAAGCATTGGTGATTTGCCAAAGCGTAAATTCTCATTTCGTACAGTCTATTAGCTATCACCTATTAAGGGGGGACCCTACTCTGGAAGGTCGAGAAATAATGGATTTTCCTGATTTTTTTTCGGATGTTTAGAGTGAAGTGAAGTGCTCGGGTGTTTTGGTAATTGATGAAGGTCTATTTCAAGATGTATTTTCCATATCGTATAAGCAAATATAGTGAATATTATGCTGTTGGCAGCTGGGGACGCGGATGCTCTATCTAAATTAGTACCTAACTGTTGGTTAATTATTCTCAGCATGTACTGAACCGATTTAGCTGTAATTTTGTTCCAGCATGTAAAAATGGATTATCTAACTTATTACATAGCCGTTTGAGTTAAAAAATATTTTTTTTTCATGAAAAATCATCACTTTAAAAATCGTAAAAATTGAAAAATTCAGATATTTAAAAACAGCAAGTTAGATAATCTATTTTTTCACTCTAAAACCAAATTTCAGCCAAATCGGTACATTAGATGCTGAGAAAAACTTACCACCAGCTGAAAAAACATGGTTTCGAGAAAAACACTGCCGACAGCGTAATACTTACTATATTTGCACTCACAAAATGCAAAATACATCTTCAAATATACCTTAATCAAGAGCCAAAACACCAGAATACTCTACCTTATCATAAACATTCAAAAAACAAATAACAAAAAAATATTCTTTTTAAAACTTTCCAGAGTAGGGTCCCCCCTTAATTGTTTTATTATTCTAGAAGCAAACTAACTATTTTTATCAACCGTAGTTCTACGTCAAACATGCGGTCGTGTCTTAACTCTCAAACTGCAACTATTTTCGGCCAAAACTATGAGGATGGAATTGAAAATCAATCAGTTGTGGGCCATGATCTTGGCCAAAGGCTTCACACAAAACTAGACTTTTGCTAATTTTTGGGAATATTTAATTGTTCCACAGAAATAGTTAATGTGCTTTGAACAAGCGCACAAAAGTTTTTAAAATATAGAGTATGTCCCAGAAAAAAAGTTAGTTTAGGTAGTTTCCTGAAAGTTTTCCAAAATCTAGGTGACTTACTTATGTCACCCCAGTAGTAATTACCGAAACTTTACGGAAATAATAATAGAAAAAAAAATATGACATATTTCTACGGTTTATTAGTTTTCTAGCGAAGATTAAAAATGTGTGTTAGATTTTTCATGATGAGCAATTATTTATATGCTAAAATATCAACATTTGTCTCGAGATGAGGATGAGTTTGACACCTACAATTTGATTCAAATATCCTAATCTATAAAAAATTAACATCATCATCAAACAATAGGCTCATACAGGATATTTGCTGGTTTCGGGTCGGGTTTAGTAATGCTATCGGAAGTATACATTCAGAGCGCGCAATAGGCAGGTTAATTAATTTGAGGCAACCGAATGCAGTTGAACAATGAAAAACTCAACCAGCGAACGCGAATAAAAAGAAAGCCCATCACCACCTGCCAAGATAGTCGTCATTCTGGACGCCTGATAAGCCTGGATCCCAGTCCCAAAGGTTGAGTACTATTTCTTGACCTAACGTTGCGTTAACTTCAGCCTACAAAACCAAAACATGTTCAATTCTTAAAGGCTATTCCCACTGCTTCCGTTCCGGGACCGGGCCGGGACCGGGCTCGTCCGGGACTTTTCATGCATTCACACTGCGCCGTGCTTGAACCGTGCCTGCGCTGCGCTCTGGCTGAGAAATGTGTGTATGAGAAAGATCGTCTTTCTCTTTTTTTATACCGCAGCTCACTCCGCGCGAAATATGTCACTACAACATACACGCATCCACCCGAGTGCCTTCCGTGCACTCTCCGGCCAACAGAAAGTATCGTCGGCAACGAAAGTTGTTCTCTCGCACTGCGGCAGCACGACGGCAACTCAACGCTGTTCCGGTCTGGGCACGGCACGTCGGTGTGAATGCGTTCATAAGAACGCATGCAATCAATCTCAAACGAGCCCGGACGACACGCGGAACAGCCACGGCCCGGTCCCGGAACGGAAGCAGTGGGAATAGCCCTTTAAACTGGTTATGTAAAATAACGTGAAACTTGAAATGATGGATGATAATATTAGTTACATGTTTTAACATTTTCAAGCGCTGAAGCCTTTCAATTACGACACTGCACCAACACATGCACGAATTCCTACAAATAGGAAATCGAGGAACGACTGCGTTTGTTTCTGAAAAGCGTACTCTTAACTGTGTATATGTGATAAAGTACAACTATTCAATGACATCTATGTACAACGCAACTTCTGTTTTTTTTTTTTAATTATTTACACTCTTCGAAACACAAAGCAGGAAAGAAACCAAACGCAAACCTAAATTCTCAGCAATTACATGGATTACGTTTTTGGTATAAATAAAACCTACTTTAAAATAACCTAAAAAAACGAAATTAAAGCAAAAACAATCTCACCTTCCCAGCAATTCGTCATCACCGGCATCCTTGTCATTGAGCACGATCTGCAATTGTTGCCCACTTTCCGCATGGATAAATGCCTTTTCATTACAGGATGTTTTGTGGTCGATAAGCGAATTCGGAGCGAAGCGGAGTTGGTGATTGGTGTTCGTTCAATCAGGAAATAAATTGTTTTGGAAAATTGGATGTTTGTTTTTGATGATGGCGGTGTTTGTTTGTTTGATAGGTGTGTAAGAATAAAAGGTTAAAAAACTGGAATTTTCACACATTTACGGGGCGTGCTTTCATACATCTCCTTGAGCCTATTGTTTCGTCATGTCGAATGGTACCCAAAATGCGATCAAGTTTTGGTGGTGATTGTGGTTTGGAGCGTGTAACTATGGCAGTTGGGTTTGTATACACAGTATCACTCAGAAATGTATATACAAGTGAATAAGTAACAAATAAACCATGAAGCAAATAATGCTTGCAGTAACACACCTCCAAAAATTACGCAATTTGTGGCTCCATGAACGTGACGAAACCTAACAAAAGGTTCGTGAAACTACAAAAACAGAAAGAAATGAAAATAAAGTTTTCCAGGAGTTAGCTACTGACACTACTTGTGGGCACTAACAACGCGATTTTTAAATTCAGCTGCTGAAGCTTTCATGTACGATTGAAGTGCATTCAACTTGATGATTGTTATTTTATTTCAAATTACTATTTACATAGCTGTGATTATCGTTGCACAATGTAATTCATTCAAACATGGAGTTACACGTGGTATGTTGTATAGAACGTAACGTGTTTTAATCAATTATAGTTAGGTACGAAAAATATTTCTTTTGGTCCTGCTTCATATTCATGATATGCTTCATATTGAAATGAATCTTACTTGATTTTCATATAGAATCACCCTAAGTGAACGTGTTGCGATATAGAACTGACACCATAACGACAATGAATATCAGTTCAAATGAGCGTAATGAATTAATAAAACAGCATACAGCCTAATCAATCGCAATATGCACGATTTAGTTTAGCCAGAAATAAACCCTTTAAAAGGAACATGCGGTCTTTTCAAACAATCGGTTAATATTGCCTGATACACAATCTATACTCAGCTGAATCTGCAGGTTTTGATTAAAACGTTCAAGCTAATATGATATAAAATTGTTTTTTATAACATTCAAACCAGTCAAACTCTCTCAGGAACTCTGCTACTACAATATGTTAGAGTACAAGACCAGCGAGCATAATATGATTCTAACCCATCTAGTATTAATCAAGCTTTAGACTTACCTCACACCAGTAGTCCCACTTGGGGTTCACAGTGTTGTCTATAGTTTGCGTGCGGAACTGTTGAGCTCCAACCGATACAATAGCATAAGGATCTGATTTGCCTTTTCCCAAAACGCCAATATCTTTTTTCATCAGATCCTTAGCTTCAACGACGTGTATTCGCAAAACACCCTGCAATAGAACCGCAATGAGTTGAGATTATCAAAACAAACCTATTGCATGCATTTGCTTACCTCCGGTTCCGGCATTTTGAGGGAAAGCGCCGGGACACTGTCGTTCAAAATGATTGGCAGTTTGTTAGGCAACACCATAATGGCAGCCACCTGTTCCACTATGATTTTTCGTAGAATGTCACTCAGACCTGGCATGTCGAGCAAATCTACCACTCCAACCAAGTTGAAATCAATGTTTGGATTGTTGAGAAAGAAAATCTGCAAGCCACCCACGAGTGGCATCTGGGAAATCAACGGTTTCATGATTACCCGTACCGTACCATGGATCTGGAAATCTTTGATTCCTCCTCGCAAACCACTCAGCGAGAAATTGATATCACAATCGCCGGCGTAAAACAGATCTAAATCCATAATAATTTCATTTCGGGACACATTTTTATCGTACACCTTCACACCACCAATACGAGGAGGCTACAAGAGAAAACACTCCAGTTAGGCTGACAGAGAGACAGGATTCGAATAACAGTAGCTTACAATTGTTCCAAGAATCATACGGTCGAACTTGAAACCGTTCAGCTTGTACCCGGCCAGAGCTTGTTGAATGTTCGGCTCGATGGATTCCTTGATTAGGTTTTTGGCGAAGAAATTCGCATTGGGCCACACTTGTTTCAAAACCTTGCGAAGCGAAACAAATTTTTATTGGATTCAATTTTTTACTATATACATACCCTGTTCAACCACTCACAACGTTCGACATCCGGAAAGAACACCTGGAAAGAAAAATTTTTTCAGATAATTGGCGTTGGAAGCATAACTGTCCCATGCACACTGTTTCCAAAGCAGCAAAAGCGTGAGCGAAATTATTTTGACCAAAAAAATGATTTAAGATCTGTAGTGTCTTCAGCAAAGTTGTTCCATTAATTATTCTCCATTTTATAGAAGTTGCTACATATTTTATGAGATACAAGTTTTACTTTTCTCAGTTTTTATCTATAAAGATCCACTTTGTTGGGAAAAGCTATGGTACATTTTATAATAAGCAATTCTGCAGAAGACGCCACAATTTAATCTGCCTATTTAATTGGGTTTGGTAGAGTGTTCTATAGAATGCACCGAAAAAACAATATTTTCAAAATAACTATTTACAATTTTTCGTTGTTCTACGATATTTCTTTCATATATTTCTTTAGTTTTTTCAGTAATTGATAATTTTCATTAAAATAATGCCTGTTAGGTAAAAAAATATTGCATTAAGACAACGTAGGTATTTAAAACAATCTGTTATCAATACTATTCATGTGAATAATTAAAAAACCCTTCTGAGATAACAACAAATCAAAGACAATTCATCTAGCTGTTGTTATACTAGTACCTCTCAGGTAACATTTCAAATTCAACCAGCAACAAGTGTTTGGTGGAAAAAGTCAGCCAGTTGTGATATGAGCAGTCTCACTCCTGTGGAGATGAACTGCCTACAACATTCCATCCTACAGTTGATGTCCGCTTTGTTAAACTGTATCTCGGTGAACGAGGCTGTTCAAAAAGGTATGAAATTTACTCAAGTTACATGGTTCATGGGTTTGACAGAATTAATATTGCCGGAGGTGGAGATGCAATAGTTATCCACCGTTAAATAAAACTTTACCTTACTTACCTCATCTTGGAATGAAAATAATTAAAGGGTTGGGAATCGAAATTGAAAAAGATAATGGCAATTTATTTATAGTCACAATGTATTTAACTTTTGAATGCATTGGTGAGTAGAAAATCATTTCTCGGGATATTTGGAAAAACTCATGTGAAATTGTAACCACCGGTTCCAATTAAAATTGTCTTGGGTCTCCAACCCAAGAGATTGGTCAAATTTACAGTCGTTCTCCTGCGTTCAGCCCTGTGAATCATGCTGATAGTTCGATCAGAGTAGCTACAGGAATGCTACCACTGCCAAATTGATTGGTAGCGGTATACTTCTGAGGCTGCGTACCAACTGTCATACCTGCTCCTACACGCAAAAGTTGAAGTCTTGTACAATCGTTGTGTCTTCCCGATTCGCACAAATGTTGCACAGAAATCACACAATAAATGTGTGAAACGCATAACGCAACGGTTGTACTGCGAATACATTGACATAGAATGCAATCAGAATATGTATCATATACCGACACTTTATTTCTCACGTCGAGTGTATTAGTGACTGCTACTCATGGATTATTATTTGCTTCACGAAATGAGCGAGACACCCGTGCTGAACATACTTGATACCAGTGTTGTTGGTCTCACTCATACTGTCGGTGCGTGCTTGCTGCTATTCAGAGGAATGCATGAAGAAGAAAAAGTATCTCGAAAGCGTGTGTGCAAAAGACTTGAAAAGCGTAGCATATGTCTCGTCCTCAAGCAGAAAGGAGGAGAATGGTTTTGCTTCTCGCTCGCTTTGCAATGCTGCTTGATACCAGTTGAAACTGTTTAGGTGTAGTAGTTTGGAGCTTCCAAATACATTGGAGAAACGCTAGAGCATTCATTGCGTTATGCCCAACACGCAATCATTGTACTGGTTCCGAAATACATCAACAATTGCGCTAAAAACGCACAATTTTGTACTGGTTTCGCACCATACAACTTTTGCGTGACTGGATGGTGTGAACATACCCCGAAAAATCTCAAGGGACATTCACTAACCGCGTCCTCCGGAACCCGATTTACATCAGCGGATGCGGAGTAAATGTCAAACTTCGGTTTTGCTGCCGAGGTGAGCTCTCATCTAATAACTTTTAGCTTCTTAAGCTTGACCTAGAGGGAGATGTCTTTCTTCTGATCCTGGCCTCCAACAAGAGTAGAAGTGCGCGACGGAAATCAAGTCAGATTTAATGATAATTTATATTACATAAAAAGGTGAAGTGTTGGTCTTTCAAAGGACAGAAGAATCAAAAGCCAAGTGAAATTGTGTAGAAAAAGGCAGTTTAGTAACAAGTAGTATACAGCTAAGAAACACAAAACGTAGAAGAAGGCGTGAAACACACCACGAATTAACAAAAAAAAAAAAACAACGCAAAAAGGTCTGATATGGCCTTTTTCCCGTTTCTTGGAAACAATCTTTCGAGCTTTTATTTCACAGAAGACCTAACCTCTGAGAAATCCAACTTTGCGGCTACAGGCGTGACGTCAGGTCGATTCAGTCCACGTGTCGGTCTTTCCATTGTCCGTGAAGGTCAGGAGGTTCACTAAAACACGAAGTAGTCTGCTGGCGGAGGCGGTAAATGAAAGGATAGATTGGTGACTTTTCAATTGGACAAATAGCATTGAGAGAGCTGAGATTTGGATGCAGTTCAAGCCGATTTCATCCCCCCCCCCCCGATATAGAGGAACCTTGCTACGTCAGCTTCCCGTTGGCGAGTAGTCCCGACGGTTGTACCGGGGCACAAGGGAGGAGACTTCGCCTACATTGAAGCCAGAGGGAGAGGACACCCCACCCGAGCATAGCCTGCAAACGACCAGGAAGGTTGTTCCAACAAGAAATAAGCTGTCAGTTAAATACGATTTAAGTTAAGTCAGTTAGATAAAGAGTGACCTGAGTTGTCCAGAGTGAGTCCATACACTTTTCTTTTTTTTTTTGTAATTTACATTCCGGGAATTTTCGAACCGGTAAAGCGGTTATCACCCTCGCTTGGGACAGGATGATAAAAAGTTTAACATCTCTCTCGGTTTTTGAGCATACCTTCGTTATTAGGTTTCGCTTGTATAGGCGGGCTAACGTTGACCGCTAGTGGGTGTCACTGAGCCGCGAATAGTTCCCATCCGAATTGAGTGAAATATTTCAGAGACACGCGAAATTGAATTTGAACAGTGTGGTTTGTCCAGCTAGCGTATGAAGAACGACCCCGAGATCGCTCTCACTACATTTAACTCAAGAGCGTAGTGAGGGAAGTAATTAGAGAGTTACAAAATATATTAAATTTTTTAATCATCGGTAGTTTTAATGCAGACCATCGGTCTTAGGAATAATGCTCGAAGTATTTCAGTTGAAAAATATTGTTTTGCGATTGGTCGGCAGGATTTTATTCAGTTTATTCTCCGTATGGTCCTACAAGTTTTTGACATAGAATCACGTCTTACGGCAATATTCTAGAATAGGGGTTCAAATTGAAATACCGGCATGACAATTGTCCACTCTCAAACGTTAAAACCTTAGTATATACATAATGGATTTCCTTCATTTTTGTAGCAATCGATGAGAAAATTAGCTAAGCGACCACAAAAAATCACAAGAAGGTTGTATGCAAAGCCACGACCGCAAGGTTGAAGTAGAATACTTTTACAAGAAAGATAACCCGGCTGCTTGCGTGTCAGTTGGCAGTATTGTAATTTCTTTTTGTCTGATATTTTGAATGAAGTTCATTGAATATTCTTAATATTTGTGCAAATGAGACGTTGAAGTGCTGCCGAATTGTAATTTGCTCATTTAATACGACATCATTAAACGGGAACGGAACAAAGGCTACGGTTATGCAGAACGCGAATGCCGGCGCGATGCGATTCGCCTTACCGTGGTGAAATGTACAGCTCTTTTTAAGGCGAAGTAGAGCTATACATTTCAAAAGATTTCATCTTGCCGAATCGCATCGCGCCATTATTTGCGTTCTGCATGACCGTAGCCAAACACTAAGCGACGCAAACACGTAATAATAATTAGAGTATGCATGTAGATGAAGATAATTAACTTTGGATTATAGCGCAAAACGAGGAAATATTAACTCTTCAAATAATCATTTGTGTTCTTCAAATTTCAGTTGTTCAATTTAATATCCGATGAAATGTTTGTTTATTATCTGATGAAGCTCTTATATAGGCCAAATGATGCATTCCCAATTTACTAGGTCCATAACTTTGCCGACCGTGCTTGGGAAAGCGCGGTATAACGACCATCAGAGGTCAAATTTTGTGTTTTGACATGGCTTAAGAGTTTTCAATAGTACAATAGTTCGAATGATTAAATTGCAATTTCATGCATTTGGTAGGAATCTTAGAAGATTTTCTAATCGAATGCTGCAAAAACGAAGAAAATCCATCGAAAACTAACCGATTTATTAGCATTTGAATTTTTTCTCACTTTTTTCAGTTTTTGATTTTCATTTCACATCCCTATGTAGCCGAACTTCCTGAGAGAAGTATTCTAATTCAAAATTAAATCTTCATTAATTCATTTGTTGTCCTTATAAGGACAATTGTTCAATTTATCATAGGATGTAGTGTTTATCTTACATCTCTGTGTTACCTTGATAGTGAGGACTAAGGCGCACGGTCAACACAGTGAGAAAGGTGTTTTCACATTGAAAACTAGACACGGCTTGTTGGCAAATGCATCTACTGCTAATACCACCGCTATCATACGAAAGCGCGTCGTTTCATGTGGGGAATATCAACAACGAAAAATGACGCGCGTCTAAGCATAACCCGAACTGTTTCGCCGTGCTGCTCCCATTTACCTTTACATCGGCCTCAGGGAAGTACCGGCTGCATCTGCATCTACCGCTGAGGCTGTCACTATACTGCTATTGGTACCAAAAGCTTTTAACTTTTCAAATAAGTGTTTTATTTGTTCTCAAAAGAACAATTGTTCAATTCATAATCAGATTTACGCAATCGCATCTCTGTAATATTACCGACAATAATATTCTTCTGAACAAAATGATACAACTTTCCCATTAGGCCTCTGCCCTAATAGACGCGAAAAGCGACGCGAACCGATTCGCTCGGCTGTAGGTTAATGTTCAGCCATCAGTAGAGCTGTACATTAACCTACGGCCGAGCGTATCGGTTCGCGCCGCTTCTCGCGTCTACTATGGCAGATAGCGAACCTATACATTAGAGAAATGACAAGACACTCACCGTTAAGGCAACTGTCAACATCAAAACGGATAACGGCAATGCAAATTTATACAGCTCGCCCGTTTTGATGTTGACAGTTGCCTTAACGGTGAGTGTATTGTCATTTCTCTAATGTATAAGTTCGCTAATGGCAGAGGCCTTAGAGAAAGTTGCTGGCTGATGTATTCACTTCATGCAAGCCTGCTGCTGATGCTTCCCGCTACCACGCTGAAACAGCATTTTAGTGAAGGGAGTGTCGTTGCATCAGCTGACCCTGCTACTATCGATGCTGATATACCCGCTGCAACAGCTACGCTATGCATAGCCATGCCACAGTTGTGGCCGCTATACGCTGGCCCAACTGCTTAGCAACTGCAACGCTATTCGCAGCCATGCCACAATTGTGGCCGCTATCCGCTATCGATGGTACCCACCGCTCGCTCCCGCTGCTGCTAAGGGAGGACTGCTGTCGTCGCTGTTCAGAACTATTATGAGCGGCTTCGACTAAAACAGGCTCTCATATAGGGATGAAAATAGGAATGAATTATTTTACGTACGTGGTGGAATGATATAACTTGAAAAATATGTGTGACTTCATTCCGGCTCAGAGCGATCATTTGATAAGCTCCACCTCTTTTTTCAGTTTCTAAAGTTTTTCCTCAGTTTCGTAGCACGGATGCACAAAAATGATTTCTTGTCGAGCCGGACCGATAGCACTCTCATTGAAGCAACAAAATAACATGTTTTGTGTCGTGTTGTGCAGCTTGGTTGAAGAAAATGTTCCCGTCCCCGTGTCGCATGTAAGCAGATTTTGCGTTCAGTAGATAGTGTATCCAGCGAATAAACACCGATGGTGCTCTCACACACGCAACGGTTTTAACCCGTATCTTATTGCGGTTTGTAACATCAAGCGATTTCGTTTGCTCGCTGTTGCGTGTTGCATCATGTTGCAACTTGGCAGCTGGGAGACGATGAAATTCTGTTTATGCTGATTGATTGAATCGACTACGTATTAGCTCTACATAGTCGAACTAACTGCTTTTGTGAATGCGTACTAACAGGGCAGTTAATTATTCAATGTGGGTTATGCTGGTCGCAGCCTTTGCGCTGCCCCTACAGTGGGGGGTTTACTAAATAAAGTGAAAGTAAAAATTAGACAACTACAACAGAATTTGATTGCATCCCGCACAGAATGTCTGCTTGTGTTGATGCCAGAGAATTATTAACCTTCAATTATTTTTTTATTTGCCTTGAAAAAAGCATGTTGCGGTTAAAAATCGGTTGCTAATTACAACCTTTGAGCTGCCCTAACATTGGTGGAATTAAGATACACGGACAACATGCACTGTGGAAGCGATTTCACATTCAGTGAATTAGACGGGTGCGACAAATTTGAATTGCTAGGCTGCAACACAGAATGCTTGCTTGCGTTGACAAAAATTATTAACTTTCAATGACTTGTTTATTTGCCTTAAAAAAGGCATTTTGATTTCCGAAATTGGATTTCCTGATGGCAATCATCATGCTGCCCCAACACGGGGGGAATAATGGCTGTCTGGCGACACACGCTGAGAAAAACCGCGCTGCTCCTGAGACGTGGTGACCAACCACAGGGCTAGTGTTGCTGCTAAGGAAGGACAACTGCTGTTGTCGCTGTCTAGAACTATTATGAGCGGCTCCGGCTGAAGCAGGCTCTTATATAGGCCAAATAGCATGTTTTCAATTGCAAGGTATATGATCCTGTCGACCGTGCTTGGGAAGCAAGCATATAACGACCAATCAGAGGTCGAATTTTTCGTTTTGACAAGGCTTGACTATTTTCAACAGTACAATAGTGTGAATAATAAAATTACAATTATCTTATTTTGGGAAGAATCTTAGAAGATTTTCCAATCTATTGCTGCAAGAACGAAGGAAATCCATCGAGTACTAACCGATTTATTAGCATTTGAAATTGGACATATTTTTCACTTTTTTCGGTTTTAGATTTTTATTTCACATCCCTATGTAGCCGAACTTCCTGAGAGAAGTATTCTACTTCAAAAAGCAAAGCAAAGCTTTGGTGCTACATTCCGATTCGGAACTTGACCTTCTGTTCATTATGCACTGATTTTGCAGCCAACTTTTAAGTGTACAATTGCGGAGCTAGCGCTACGATCCTAGTGACACTAACAGTCTCTCCCGAGCCAAGACTCGAACCTACGACGACTGGCTTGTTGACCAGCACCGTACCTCGAGATTAGCTGGGAGGTCTGGTGTACACCATAATGCGGATATTTGTGATTTTATGACAATAACTACTGTAGTATTGAAAAATATAAAGCCTTGTTTTGAACGCAGTTTTAAAATGACCGAATATCACCCAATATGGATACTTCCGGGATCATAATGGTGCCCAGAAATTGGATATCATCTCTAGATACTATTTTCAAGTTAAAGATGCTGACTTCCGTTGCCTGTAATAGTTTGTAATGTAAATAGTCAAAAATGATCAAATTCGGGATCATGCTCACAGACCTGAAACCGCACCAGACGCAATTAGAGTCGTAACTTCCGTTTTCAGAAAACGGCATAAAATATTATCCAATATAGGTATTTCTGTAATCGGAATGATGGCTAGAAGCCAGAAATTGACCTCAGATGCAATTTTGAATTCCAATATGGTGGCTGCCGGTTGTTGGAAAACAATCTAAAATGGCCAAGTACTGCCTGTTATGAGTATTCCTAGAACCGGAATTATATCTAGAGGCCATAAAGCGCCCCTAATTACCATTTCGAATCTATTCAGGGCCGCCACATGATTTTCAAAGAGTTATTTCATAATATGAACATATTGATACAAGATAATCTATTTTAATGTTATTGTTAAAGAGAATTGAAAAAGAATTATTACTGAAATTCAACGCTTCAGACCACCAAATTTAATAATTAATTTCAATGACACCCTAACCGTATAACCTAGTAGTGTATAACCTAACCTATCGTAAAAATACATCGATATGGGACAGGCTGGCGTAGTTCTACGTTAACCTTGCGATCGTGTTTTATACACAGTCTTTTCAATTTTTTTTCTTTCAAGAAGCTTTTTTTTAATAATTCATTAACTTAGGCTGATTTTGATTTTGATCATCTTTTTATAAAAGCATTACACGCCAAGTCGACCAGATGTTGCCAGCACCCTCTCAGAATTCAATGACACTTTATGGGTGTGTAGGCCTTACTCCCCTCAGCAACTTTTCATATTTTTTTTCGATAACACAGGTGCACTCCAAAGGCTCAAACCGGAAGCTATTCAACCATTTCTGTGAATTTTGGTGTCCCTACCCGATCAGAAGAGCATAACTAAAAAATTACAAAATTCTATCAACGCGAGATACGAATAACATATTTTGATACAATTTTTTTATTCTCGCTTGTTTTCCGTCGGTCTATTTCCGCCACTGTTGTTTGTGCCAATCACCGACGCCCGGGAGGCGACTCCACCCAGGACCCTAACTTACGACCCGTTGATTAACGGACCGGCGCCAACGGCTTTACTTCCTCATGCGATGGAAGGCGTGATCCCAGAGGTTTTTCGCCTCATAAAATCTCCCGGTGTCGGCTAGAATTGAATCTAGGCCAGTTGGGTTGGTTGTGATTGGATCACGCCACCCCATAACCATCGACACCTATGTCGGCGTTGGGATTCTAAGGCGTCGAGCGTGGTTGACGGAGACGTTACCAACCACGCTAGGCCCCCGCCTATTTGATTTTTTGTCTAATTAATTTTTCGTTTTTATCAAATCCAGTTGTTTCTAACAATGTTTGTTATTATATTGTTCTATATACTATCTTATTTTGTTAGAAAACTGATACATTAGTAACAAATTTTGATATATGTTTGATACTAGTAGAATCATTTCTGTTATAATTTCTGTTATTTTAACACCTAACGGGACTAAATTAAAAACACAGCCTGTAAGGTTTTCCCGTAACAAACTAACAACTTCTGTTACATTTTTGTTTTTTCTTTCTGATCGGGTAGCCACTAGGGAAAACAGTGCATCCAGCAATCAATACTGATAGGTTCGGTAGTGACTAAATGAATGAAAGTATTAACTGATCGAAGCACCTTCACGAAACCGGTCATTTGAAACCGTCATTGGAACATTAACAATTAAAAAGGAATTAGATTTGTCAGGGCTGATAGCGGTCTACGCTGTCAGAAATAGTGATTTTAGTGACTGAGTTGATGGAAAAAGTGACCAAATAGTGACCAAAAAAAAAGAGAAAAAATGACCAAAGATTGGTGAAAAAAGAAGCCGTTCTCTAACCGCGTGCTCATTTTTTGATCAATTGTTATACCCCTTCTTTCCGTGGTTTTTTGGTCAAGCCCCCGTCCCCTTCAGTTTTAATCACGAGGTCTTTTCAGTTTTCCAAAAATCTTCCAAAAATGTTGTTATTATACACTAAAGTCGCTTTTTATGCGGGGGATACGTCCCGCGTAAAAAAACGCGTAAATTCCGGAATCCGCGTAAAAAAACCAGCGTTAATTCTGCAATCCGAGTGAAGAGAGACCGAAATCCGCGAAAAAAAAAAATCGCGTAAATTTCGGAATCCGCGTAAATCCCGGAATCCGCGTTGAAAAACCGCGAAAATTCCGGAACCCGCGTAAAAAAACTACGTAAAAACCCCGCGTAAAAAGCGACCTTAGTGTACATTCAGCAGAGTATCATTTCGATGAAAAAAAATCTGTTCAGAATTGCTATTGTAATTCCTGATCAATCAAAATTAAGCCATGTTTTATACGAAGTAAAGTTGATCAATAGATTAAGTAAAGAAGACTTTATTGCTGTGACAAAATCGATTGGAGTCACACTCTTCTGACGGCGAAAGTAAATTATTTCGTTCAAGTGTATGTTGAATAGGCCAGTAGAGAATTTACTGAAAGAAAGTATTTCCTTCTATACTTTTCCAAAACCTCCATGCGGGCGTACCGACAAAAAACTTGTGGCCGGGAATTTGTTTGGTGTCCGCCTTGATGTATGTCCCGTCGTCCATGAAGAGACAGCCTGACTTGATCAGCCACTCACGGTACAGCTTCCGCGCACGCCATTTGGCCTCCGTGTTCTGATTATCAGTTCGGTTTGGCGTCTTCCTGACCTTAAAAACACGTAGCCCAGCCCGCTTCATTATCTGCTGGACGAACCACTTCAAAGAATTGACCTTTTTGGCCACGTCTCAGGTGGAAAGGTTTGGGTTCTTCTTAAAGTATTGTCTTATCTTCCGCGCCTTCTCTGGGTATTTCGTTTTCGGTTTCAGCCGCTCCCAGCGTGCTGCTCGATGGTCTTCGTCGCCCGGAACATCTTCACAACGCGGAATACGATGAAATGGTGGATTCCAAGCTTTTTGCCGATCCATCTGTACGACCGACCAGCATTATCGATCACTGCGCCCAAAATTTACTGCCGTAGCTCCTCTTGTTTCGAATGCATCTCGGAAACTACTTGACAGATAGCAATAACTCTTTGCGCACATAAACATAACACTCTGAACTAGTATTACCCAAAATTTCATTGATTTTTACCCACGCGATAAAAAGTTACACTTAAAACAAAGTGTCGCATTTTTTTGGTGTCCAATCTTAAGTTTTTCTGATCTCAGGAATTTATTTGAACAAATCGTTTATCGTTTTGTTACTTTCATCCTCATAAATTTTATCGATTTAATACACGCACAGATTATGAAACCTTGAAGCGCTTCTCAATTTTCGATAATAAGATCCGACGGTAAACCGACCATGAAATTTTTTTTTCTGTAACAACAACAATAACTCTTGATTCAACGAAAGGGTATTTGACGGTATATGAATAAAATATAAAAATATAGAACTCAGAAAAAAAAGGCCACGTGGTTTACCTTTAAACCCCGCCGCGCCTGCGGGGATTTTCGTGGTCTTTTCCTGTATTTTAAGACATCAAATCTTCAGTGAAATTATGTTTAAATGGCAACAATTACAATAAGAAAAGGTTTCAGTTCGGATATGTATTATTTCCCGCTTTATTTCATCATCAAAATAGTTGAAAATAATGACTTAATGAAGAAAAAAGTGATATAAGTTGAATTGCCTCAAAAATAGAATTTTTTTAGTGTCTCAAAAAAGTGACCAAGTCACTAAAAAGTAACTTGTTACCAGCTCTGATATTTTTTTTGCATTCAACTATACGCATACGCTTTCGGTTTTACGTTACTGGCACCAGCGTCAGTAAATTCTGTGGCAAAAAACATCGCCAATTGCTTTTAGGGATGGCCCATCGTTCGTATGTACCGGTTTATGAAAATAAACCACGGTATTTTGGGCGTCCCAAAACTGATCGTTCGTCCGAAATCGAAGTTTACTGAAACATTACAAGTTTTGTGCGTATGATACATATTCTGATTTAGATCTCTTTCAATGTATTCAATATACAACTGTTACGTTATACATTTCACACATTTTTTGTGCGAAGTCAGAGCAATCATTGTGCGTTTTGAGAGGACACATTGGTTGATTATGGCTTGAACTTTTGTGTGTAGGAAATAGTCTGATTTTATTTAAAAATATTCGAAAAAATTAAGATGGTGCACTGAAAAAAAATAATTTCCAAAACGAATAGTAAATTATAAACAATCGGTCAATCATTTTTTTAAATAGGTTCTCTGGATAGATAGGGTATCGACGAAGCAAATATTTACTCAATTTCATGTTTAGCAAATACAACAGAAAACATATATTTTTTTAAATAGGTTCTCTGGATAGATAGGGTATCGACGAAGCAAATATTTACTCAATTTCATGTTTAGCAAATACAACAGAAAACATATATTTGCATATATTTTAAACCAATATTTCGATATTACACGGGTAAACAAAATATTGACCGTCATTCCAAGCAAATATTTCCTTCGTATAACGCTTACTTTAGTACAGATAAATCAGTGAGTAAATTTGGTTTGAGATATTTCTACTTAAATTCTATAGTGAAGTGAAAGTGTGGTGAAGTTGTCCAGTTATGCCTGGAAAAAATAAAAAAGCTCGCTTTGATGCGGCTTCAAGGAAACGTGAGGCATCTCCTCCAAGTGACACTGAAATTTCGACTAACAGGTATGATATTCTTTCTTCCGTTGGGGATCTAGAATTCCAAACTTCTCATACTGAGCATAAAGCCGTTATGAAGAAGGTTGAAGTTCCACCTATTGTGGTATTTGTAGCAAATTTTAAAGCATTTCGATTGGAACTTTCATCATTTCTATCGAATGTCAAAGTTATTTTTCAAATTGGCCGCCAAGGCGAAATTCGTATTTTGGCCGGATCTTTTGATGGCCATAAACATCTTTTACAGTATTTGACTGAAAAGATGTATAAATTTTATTCTTTTGATGCCAAAAACGAGAGTCCGTTTAAGGCTGTGTTGAAAGGTCTCTCAAATGATCGAACTATTGATGAAATCAAAGATTGTTTGTCAGAATCACTTGGTTTTGCCCCCAACCAAGTAATTTTGATGAAACGAAAGGCAAATGCCAAAATTTTTCAAACTGGAATACACCAGGAAAATTACTTAGTTCATTTTGATCGTACCAAAGTACATAATTTAAAATGTTTGGAAAAAGCACGTGTTTTATTCAACGTGCGAATAAAGTGGGAAAATTTCAAGAGACATGGAGGAATCCATAATCTTACGCAATGTCGGAATTGTCAAGCCTATGGTCATGGAACTCGAAACTGCCATATGGCTGCAAAATGTATGATTTGTGGTGACACTACCCGATCAGAAGAGCATAACTAAAAAATTACAAAATTCTATCAACGCGAGATACAAAATACTATATTGTTCTATATGCTATCTCATTTTGTTAGAAAGCTGATACATTAGTTACAAATTTTGATATGTGTTTGATACTAGTAGAATCATTTCTGTTATAATTTCTGTTATTTTAACACCTAACGGGACCAAATTGAAAACATAACCTGTAAGGTTTTTCCCGTAACAAACTAACAACTTCTGTTACATTTTTGTTTTTTCTTTCTGATCGGGTAGTCACACGAAAGATATCTGCCCCGTGGAAGAGACCACTAATAGTTTCTAATGTGTAAATTGTGGGGGAAATCACAAATCTAAATTCTTTAATTGTCCTGTAAGGTCAAAAATTATTGCTTCTAGACAACGTAGGAATTCTAAACAACCTGTTGTCAATGTGGGTAATCAAAAGACTTTCAGTACTGTTCAGGCATCACCAGCACTTTCATTAGCAGGTGTGACTGTAGGTAATAATTTAAATTCAGATAACAAATTTCAGAAAAATAATCCTGTTCAGGCAACACCAGGCTGTTCATATGCCAGTGTCCTTTCAGGTAATATTTCAAATTCAAACAGTAACAAACCATTCGTGTTTGGTGCTGAAAAGTCAGCCAGTGTTGATTTAGGTATTCCAACACCCGAAAAGATTGATTACCTACAACAATCCATGCTGCAGTTAATGTCCGCTTTGTTGAACTGTTACTCGATGTATGAGGCTGTTCAAGTAGGTATGAAATTTACAACTAATATTGTTATGAAATTGAAATTCAGCAATGATTTTAAAAAATGCTGTAAATTTTCTAAATTGGAATGCTCGCTCTTTAAAAGCGAAAGAGGATGATCAATTTTTTAACAGTCCACGATGTGCATATTGCAGTTGTGACTGAAACGCTTTTAAAGCCAAATATAACACTAAAAAAGAACCCAAATTACATGGTTCATAGGTTTGATAGAATTGCCGGTGGTGGAGTTGCAATAGTTTTTTTTTCTTCATCTATAGTTTATTTGACACGGCACAAATACAATTCAATGTTTAACGGCGCCAATTATATCTGGTAGCTTACTTTCTAAAGTATCTTAATAACTAAAAGCAAATTTTTTATCCTCGCTGCCGACTATGAGCTGAAACTAAATCTAACTTACGCTAGAATATTTTGCATTAAAAGCACAGGTATGCTGTTTGTTGGTTTTCATTGCCATAGGTAAGCAGCATATTAAATTTGTTCCGCTGCTGGGCCAAGATATTACGGACTGGCATATTGGGTTGTTTCCATCGGGCCTTGAGAGTATCGTGCGGGTCTGATTGCTGTTTCCGGATCCGGGGTCTTAACGTGTTCTTGTCGTTTGGTTGGATGTAGGCGGAAGGGGATAGGACTAAACTGGGGCGTGGATGGATTTCAGGAAAACGTATATAAGGGACATGTAGGATAGGTCACGGCTCGCCAAGACATCACGAACAGGAACAGCCGGCTGCCTACCTTCGGCCTGCAGGGAAGCTATTAATCTAGACCTGGCGTCACGGTGTACAGGGCATGACCAAACAACGTGCTCTATGTCGTGATAACCTTCACCACAGGCACAGATACCACTCTCCCCGAGCCCAACACGACGGAGATGCGCGTCAAATCTATAGTGATTGGACATAAGCCGGGACATCACGCAAATGAAATCCCGACCTACATCCAACCTCTTGAACCACGGGTTCGTCGATACCTTGGGGATTATGGAATGTAACCACCTTCCCAGTTCCCCCTTGGTCCAAGAATTTCGCCAACTGATGATCGTATTCTGACGTACAAATGCGAAAAATTCATTAAAGGCAATTGGTCTTACATAAATATCACCGTTTGTTGCGCCCACCTTAGCCAAAGAGTCCGCTTTCTCATAACCCGGTATCGAGCAGTGAGAAGGGACCCACGCTAAGGTAATCTGAGTAGATTTTTCGGATAAAGCACTCAGATGTTCCCGTATTTTCCCCAGGAAATACGGAGAGTGCTTAACATCTTTCATCGATCGGAGAGTCTCAATGGAACTGAGACTGTCCGTAAAGATGAAATAATGGTCCGTGGGCATTTTTTCGATAATCCCTAGGGTGTACTGAATTGCAGCTAATTCTGCGACGTAAACAGAAGCAGGATTATCGAGCTTATGGGAGACGGTTAAATTGTTATTGAAGATACCGAAGCCAGTGGACCCATCAAGAAGTGATCCGTCAGTGTAGTACATATTGTCGCAGTTGATGTTTCGATATTTATTGGAAAAAATTTTAGGGATCTGCTGCACGCGTAAATGATCCGGGATTCCACAAGTTTCTTCTATCATGGATGTATCGAAAAACACAGTAGAATCAGAAGTATTTGATAAGTCGACACGATTTGGAATATTCGAAGAAGGGTTAATATTTTGGGACATGTGATTGAAATACAATGTCATAAAACGGGTTTGAGAATTAAGTTCGATTAACCTTTCAAAATTTTCAATCACGGGACGGTTCAAGACCTCACATTTGATTAGAATACGAGAAGACAGGTTCCAGAAGCGGTTTTTCAATGGTAGTACTCCAGCTAAGATCTCCAAACTCATCGTATGGGTCGATTGCATGCAACCCAAGGCGAAACGCAAACAACGATATTGTATTCGCTCCAGTTTGATCAAATGTGTGTTTGCTGCGGAGCGGAAGCAGAAACACCCGTACTCAATGACAGACAATATCGTTGTTTGGTAAAGCCTTATAAGGTCTCCTGGGTGGGCTCCCCACCATTGTCGGTTATTGCACGAAGAAAACTCACTCTTTGTTGACATTTTTTCAACAGATACCTCACGTGACAACCCCAGGTGCTTTTAGAGTCGAACCAGACACCAAGATATTTGTGTACCAAAACCTGAGAAATCGTTTTACCCATTAATTGTGTTTGAAGCTGAGCAGGTTCATGCTTCCTAGAAAAAACTACTATCTCAGTCTTCTCCGGAGAGAATTCGATACCTAGCTGTAAAGCCCAAGCAGACAAATTGTCCAAGGTATCTTGCAATGGTCCTTGCAAATCGGCAGCTTTGGCTCCTGTAACAGAGATTACACTGTCGTCTGCAAGTTGTCTTATCGTGCATGAATTTGCCAGACATTCGTCGATGTCATTTACATAAAAGTTGTAAAGAAGGGGGCTTAAACATGAGCCTTGGGGAAGACCCATGTAGCTAATGCGAAAAGTTGCCAAATCACCGTGCGTAAAATGCATGTGCTTTTCGGACAACAAATTGTGCAAAAAAATGTTCAAAATTGGAGAAAATCCTTGTCGGTGAAGTTTACCCGAAAGAATGTCAATAGAAACGGAATCAAAAGCCCCCTTAATGTCCAAGAACGCAGACGCCATCTGTTCTTTGCGAGCATACGCCAGCTGAATATCTGTTGAAAGCAACGCAAGACAATCATTCGTCCCTTTGGCACGGCGGAAGCCAAATTGAGTATCTGATAGTAGACCATTTGATTCGACCCAATGGTCTAAACGACGGAGTATCATTTTTTCCATCAATTTCCGGATACAGGATAGCATTGCAATCGGCCTATAAGAGTTGTGATCAGAAGCTGGTTTCCCTGGTTTTTGGATGGCGATCACCTCCACTTGCCTCCAATCCTGCGGTACAATGTTTTGCTCCAGGAACTTATTGAACAAGTTCAACAAGCGCCTCTTGGCATTGCCGGGTAGATTCTTCAACAAGTTGAATTTGATTCTATCTTACCCAGGCGCGTTATTGTTACAGGACAGGAGGGCAACTGAAAATTCTGCCATCGTAATAGGTGATTCTATCGCGTCGTGGCCCGGAGACGCATCGCGAACAATGTTTTGCTCAGGAACAGAGTCCGGACATACTTTCCTGGCAAAATCAAATATCCACCGACTTGAAGACTCCTCGCTTTCGTTGACCGTTACGCGATTCCGCATTCTTCGGGCTGTGTTCCAAAGAGTGCTCATCGATGTCTCCCTCGACGTCTCGTTCACGAACCGACGCCAATATCCGCGTTTCTTTGCTTTAGCCAAACTTTTAAGCTTGGTATCAAGCTCCGAATACCGTAAATAGTCGCCAGGTATACCTCCCTTCTGGTAGGCCAAAAACGCGTCGGATCTTTGCGTGTAGACATCGGAGCACTCTTGGTCCCACCACGGAGTGGGAGGCCGTTCTTTAATCGTTACGCCGGGATATTTCTTCGTTTGGGCTTGCAACGCGGCGTCGAGAATCAAGCCCGCGAGGAGGTTGTATTCTTCAAGTGGTGGATGATGTTGAATCGAATCGACCGCTTTTGAAATCATTTCCTCGTATAACTTCCAATCGACATTCCGTGTGAGGTCATACGGAATGTCAATTGGTCGCATGCGAGTCGACCCGTTATTAATTGAAATAAGAATAGGCAAATGGTCGCTACCGTGAGGATCAAGGATTACCTTCCATGTGCAATCCAACCGTAGCGACGTCGAACATAAGGATAGATCCAAAGCGCTTGGGCGCGCTGGAGGTTTCGGGATACGTGTCATTTCACCGTTGTTTAAAATAGTCATGTCGAAGTCATCGCAAAGGTTATAGATTAAAGAGGAGCGGTTACCATTGTATGGGGAACCCCAAGCCACGCCATGAGAGTTGAAGTCTCCCAAAATCAAACGTGGCGAGGGAAGAAGTTCTATTAAATCAAAGAGCAGCCGTTGCCCAACCTGTGCTCTGGGAGGAATATATATTGAGGCAATACAAAGCTCTTTACCTTGTATTGTCATTTGACATGCGACAACTTCGATGCCTGGAATCGAGGGGAGGTTAATACGATAGAAAGAATAGCACTTTTTAATCCCTAAAAGTACTCCTCCATATGGGGTGTCTCGATCAAGGCGAATAATATTAAAATCATGGAAGTTGAGATCAATATTTTAAGTAAGCCAAGTTTCACAAAGGGAAAATGCATCGCATTTGTTTTTATTTATCAAAACATTAAACGAATCAATTTTTGGTAAAATACTTCTACAATTCCACTGTAAGACAGAGGTAGAATCCTTCATATACGCAGTTGAATTAGGCATCGAAGGATACAATCGCTGCAAGGAGGGACCATTGGGCAGTCAACTGCTTCAAAAATGATCTAACTGTTGGGAGGAATGCTGTAAGAAAAATTTTAATTGGATCGGGTATATTGAAATTTTCAAAAATCCAGTCCACAATGTCAGAAAATTTCACTAATCCAGAGTTTGTTTCATCAACTGGATGTGCAAAAGGAACAACTGGGGTTTTAGATGTTCCTGGCAGTGCTGGGAACTCCTTCTGGGACTTTAAATTTGCAAGCCCAGGAGGAGTTTGCTTCGGTTTTTCCGCAGCACTGTTTGGTTTGTTCGTACTTTTCATTACACTTTGGGAAATCTTAGGACCTTTACGGGGAAGTTTAGGAGAAGAAACATTTTTCCTCTTCCCAGACTCCCCAGGATTGGCATAAGATGTTCCCGCTGATGAATCGTCAGAATCGGTTTCATCGGAGGGCAACAGATCAAAGGGGTTCGATGTTATGGTAGAAGTGGTCACGGTCTTCTTCAGCATCTCAGAGTAAGAACGCTTTGAACGCTCCTTAAGTGACCGCTTGATTTTATCTCTGCGCTGCATGTGGAGAGCTCATGCTGGTTTTCCCCACAGTGAATACATTTTTCAGCATTAACACTGCAAGAATCTTCCGCATGAGTCTCCCCACACTTGCTACATCGTGCCTTATTGGTGCAATTCATAATACGGGGTACATACAATCGCACAGGCAGACGAACCCGGTCGATCGAGACGTGGCTAGGGAGTGCAGATCCGGCAAACGTAACGCGAAACGAGTCTGACGGAGTGTAAACTTTTTTACCGCCGACGAGAGACATGGACCGCAATTGCTTACAATCCAAAATCTTCGCCTGTGTTTCGGTATTTTTGAAGCAACCGGTTGCGCTTTTTAGGATACACGCGACAGACAGACTCGAATCGGTTATGACACCGTCGATCTCCACGTCTCGTGCGGGTATGTAAACGCGATACTCGCGTGTGAAGAGCTCAGAGCAAGCGATAGCATTGGCCTGTGCCAGATCACTGACCACGACACGGAGCTTGTTAGGTCGGACCTTGGAAATTTCGGTCCCGGCCTTGTACCCCTTCGTCAGGTCTTTTGAAATTGGCAGTATGTTTAATCGCTTTGAATTCACTCCTGCCTTTGGACGAAAATAAACAGTATAGCTGCCCTGTTGAGATCCGTCCGGGTAAAGCCTGGGGCGAGGGAGGACTGGAGAATGAACAGGGGAGGGGGTAACAGAAGGGTCAGGGTCAGGGGGGTTCGGGGATGGTGGCACGGGAGGCGAGGGATCTATATCCATCGCGCTAAATGTAGCGCACTAGCGAACTAGCGCCGACAAGAACACGTACCTCTTTACTTCTTCCTTCCAGCAGTGGTTGTCCGATCGTTCGAAGCTGCACCCAAAGCAGCCAGCAGCACCAGTACAGCAGCACCAATACAGCCACCAGCAGTGAGCCGGGTGTGAGATCACTCAGCACAGCGACACGGACTCGACTGTCAACTGATGGCCTTGAATAATACACTCTTTTGTTTGGCTATTCGTACACACGGACCGGATTGTAATAGAACGACCACTTTGCACGTCCGTTTCTGTCGAGTGTTCGACGCGGAATGAGTTGCAATAGTTATCCATCGTCGAATAAAACATCGTGTTTTACCCCATCTTGAAACCAAAGTTATCGAGTGTTTGGGAATTGAAATTGAAACAAGTATTGGCATTTTATTTATAGCCGCAGTGTATTTGCCTTTTCAATGCACTGGTGAGCGAAAAAATTATTTCAAGGGAGATTTGCAAAAACTCACAAGAAATAAATCTAAATTTTTAATCATCGGTGATTTTAATGCGAAACATCGATCTTGGAATAAGGCTCAAAGCAATTTCAATGGAAAAATATTGTTTAATGATTGTTCGGCTGGATTCTATTCAGTTTTATTTCCAAATGGTCCTACATGTTATTCTTCTATTGAAATCCATCTACAATTGATTTGGTACTAACAAATCAAAGTCATTCATGCAGTGATTTATTAACTCATGCTGACTTTGATTCTGATCATCTTCCCATAACATTTTCTATTTCCCATGAAACTATTTTAAATCCCACTAGATCTGTGTTAAATTATAACAAGACTAATTGGGATATATATCGTTCTACGATCGAGGAAAATTTGAACGATGATATTATTTTACAAAATAGTGCTGACATTGACAGAGCATTAGAAAATTTTAGCAGCTTAATACTCAATGCCCGGAATTTATCAGTTCCTAAGGCTCGAGTGAAATTTAATGCACCAATTATTGACAGTGAACTTCAACTTCTCATACGTTTGAAGAACATACGGAGACGTCAATACCAAAGATCTCGTGATCCTGCTTTGAAAATAATTTTTCAAGAATTACAAAAGGAAATTAAACATAGATTCACTCTCTTGCGAAATGAGAATTTCATGAGAGAAGTTGAACAACTAAAACCTTATTCAAAACCTTTCTGGAAGCTTTCGAAGGTTCTTAAGAAACCCTCGAAGCCCATTCCAGTCCTTAAAGATGGTGATTGCATTTTTCTAACGCATGAACAAAAATCTCAAAAACTTGCTCAGCAGTTTGAGAGTGTTCATAACTCCAATTTGAACGTAGTAAGTCCTATTGAAAATGAAGTAAACCAAAAGTATGATCAGATTACCACCCAAGAATTTCTTTCCGAAGAGGTGTTGGAGACAAACTTGAATGAGGTGCGAACTATTCTCAAAAAATTCAAAAACATGAAAGCACCAGGAGATGATGGGATTTTCTATATTCTCATCAAAAGACTTCCCGAAAACTCTTTAAATTTCTTGGTAAAAATTTTTAACAGATGCTTTGCACTAGCAAATTTTCCTACGAAATGGAAAAATGCTAAAGTCACTCCATTTTTAAAACCCGAAAAGAATCCAGCTGAGGCATCAAGTTATCGACCAATTAGTTTACTTTCCTCTAGTAGCAAACTTTTTGAAAGAATAATTCTCAATAGAATGATAACACATATTAATGAGAACTCAATTTTTGCAAATGAGCAGTTTGGTTTTCGCCATGGGCATTCCACTACTCATCAGTTACTAAGAGTAACAAATATGATTCGAACTAATAAATCTGAAGGCTATTCGACTGGAGCTGCTCTTCTAGATATAGAAAAGGCATTCGACAGTGTTTGGCATAAAGGTTTAATAGCTAAAATGTCAAATTTCAGTTTTCCGCTTTACCTCACAAAAATGATACAAAGTTTTTTAACTGACCGCACTCTCCAGGTTAACTATCTAAATGGTAAATCTAATAGATTGCCTGTTAGAGCTGGTGTACCTCAGGGGAGTATCTTCGGCCCAATCTTATATAACATTTTTACTTCTGATCTTCCTGATTTACCACCAGGTTGTGAGAAATCTCTGTTTTGTGACGATACAAGCATTTCCGCAAAAGGAAAAAGCCTTCGTGTTATATGCAGTCGGCTTCAAAAAAGTTTAGATATATTTTCTTCATACTTACAAAAATGGAAGATTTCCCCGAATGCTTCTAAAACACAATTAATTATTTTTCCTCATAAGCCAAGAGTTTCATTTCTCAAACTCACCCATAACCACGTTATTAAAATGAACGGTGTGGTCTTAAATTGGTCTGATCAAGTTAAATACTTAGGGCTAATTTATGATAAGAATCTTACTTTCAAGGAGCACATTGAAAATATCCAGTCAAAGTGCAATAAGTATATCAAATGTTTATATCCTCTTATCAACAGGAATTCTAGACTTTGTCTCAAGAATAAATATACAAACAAATATTTAGGCCAGCAATGTTATATGCAGTTCCCATCTGGACAAGTTGTTGTGCAACCAGGAAGAAGACACTTAAAAGGATCCAGAATAAACTTTTGAAAATGATTTTGAAGCATCCTCCCTGGTTTGGCACGAACGAGCTACATGGGCTCACTAATGTAGAAACATTAGAAAATATGTCAAGCCAAATTATCAACAAATTCCGACAAAAATCGTTGCAACCCTCAATTGCAACGATAAGCTCACTTTATAGTCAGTAAGATAGTTTTAAGTTTATTTTAAGTTTCGTTTTATTCCTTTTTTTTCTTGACAAGTAGGTTTAATAATTTTCCTACAATTACATTATCTTAACTGCGAAAGCTAATAACATTTAATAATACTAAAAAGCGTACTAATATATATAATAGTGTTGAAATGTCACCATTTGTGGCAGAACACACAATACTAATTCTGAATAGATATTTTAGTACATAAATAAATAATTACATACTCCCCCCCCCCCCCCTATTAAAAAAAAAATAGTACAGATAAATCTTGAAAAACAAAAAAAAACTGCAAAGTTGCTAAGGATAGTAAGATCTACACACACAACAAGTTTTGTTACATTCCCTCAGTCGAGTTGACGAGAAATTCTTCGATAACTTTTTACAAATATCATGGATCTGTTTTAAATTGCAATAGGTTCTTAATTCTGTGTTAAGTTATCACAAGACTCATTGGGATAGATATCGATCCGCGATTGAAGAAAACTTTATTATTTTACAAAATAATGCTGAGATTGACAAAGCATTAGATGATTTGAACAGTTCAATTCTTAATGGCCGGATCAATGATTCCGCCAATTATTGGCAATGAACTTTGACTTTTTATATATCTGAAGAACACACTGAGGCGTCAATACCAGAGGACTCGTGATTTTGCCTTGAAAGTTATATTTCAATGTCTACAAGAGGAAATAAAACATAGATTCACTCTCTTGCGAAATGAAATTTTTATGAGAAAAGTATTCGAAACCTTTCTGGAAGCTCTCGAAGGTTATAATATTTTTATTCCTGATCTCTCTGATTTACCACTGGGATGTGAGAAAACTTGGTTTCGTGACGATACAAGTATTTTCAAAAAAGGTGAAATCCTTCGTGTCATATGCTGCCGGCTGCAAAAAAAACTATATAGAGAATCGGCTTTATTTTCGTCAGGTTTTACCTATTATCGTCCGGGGGTTAAATGATGTTTTAGAGCGTTAGTTTCTTGCATGATGGTTCTTCATAATGCAGAGCATCTTCCTGCAACAGATTAGGTCTTTATGACTTCATTAACCCCCCGGACGATAATTGGACAAACCTGACGATAATAAAGCCGATACCCTTCTTTTTTAATTCTTGCGAAAATGGAAGATTTCTTCCAATGTATGAAAAACTAAAAAAATTATATTTTCAATTAGGACAGTGATCCATCAATAATCACGTTGTTACGATGAACGGCGCGATTAAATTGGTCTAACAAAGTAATATATACATCTTATTTTCAAAACGCACATCGGGAATATCAAATCAAAGTGCAATAAGTAAATAAAATGTTTTTATCCTCTTATCAACAGGCAATCCAGAATCAGGAATAAACTGTTATTAATTTGAATTTATTATTTGGTATGCAACCAGGAAGAAGATGCTTCAAAGAATCAAGAATAAACTATTAAAAATGGTTTTCCTCCCTGGTTCAGCACGAATATAAAAAAGAGTTCAATGCCGAATTAAACCGTTTGTCATTAAGTGTATAAAAGGTAGGTGTATCAATTTTGGTTACATTTTACAAGACATACCAGTAATTTTAATTTTCCTTCTTCAAATTGTTGGCCTACAGTTGCAAGATCTCGTTAAGCTTTCAGCCACTATAAGAAGAAGAAAGAGGTGTGATAAGATGGGAAAAGCTGCTAGCCTTCTTCCAGTATGTTCACATTTTCCCGGTTGTTATCATACTAATGAACATGATCAACAGGAACTGTCAAAGTGTGTCATACTACGGACTAGATTCAAAGTGATAATGTGAACAATATTATCCACTAACCAGTTGAATATTGATACATAGTAAATCCTTTTGGAATTTCACCGCACAGCAAAGGTCTGTGTAGAGGGACGCGGATGATAATCAAAACTTTTTGTGCATCTTTTATCATGTTTGACAAAGACGATGTTGTGTGTATCCTGAAAATTAACTTCTAGTGATCAAATCATTACTCATTCATGCTTAAGAAACCGTAGTCAAAATCAATATGGATTAATTTTTGAGCGTGTGGCTATTTTCCTGAGCAGTCCAATATGATAACATATTTTCCCACAATGATATATTTCACTTTCTCGTATAAATTTTGTCAAAATATTCATCAAGAAGATTGAAGGACAAGGCTGCTACTATAACGACGCACAGTGAATAAACTCTATTCAAAAGTTGGAAAAAGTCAAAAGTTTTTTTAAACACGTTTGAAACATGCTTTTTTACTGAATTTGGGATCGCTGGTTACATTTTACAAGACATACCAGTAATTTTAATTTTCCTTCTTCAAATTGTTGGCCTACAGTTTAAAGATCTCGTTAAGCTTTCAGCCACTAATAATTGGAATAGTTTCAAAACTAGATCATCCACCTATGTGAATAATACGAATGTATTGGTGTACACCGATCGTAAATATGAATTTCGTAAACACTTGACAGATTTTTATAGCTTGGCATAATCTCACTCCTAGAATGTCAAAAACGTGTAGAGCTTAGAAAAACATTGTCTCCTAAATCCAAACCGGCTGAATGCATGTCATTCTCTCAAAACAATGTAAACGAGTGTTTCTTTTCCACGTTATGCATATATGTCAAATTTCATGTCATGTTGAATTCTGAACATTTTTACAAACGCACATTTCCCGTTTTTAGTACAATCTCACCACATGTAATAATCACTATTTGCGATGGTTGACAAACCTTCGTCAGCAGTAAAATGGGAAACAAATTTTTCTTGTACTCACCCAAGCAGGAAGATCTCCCAGACGTGCCAAAATGACCTCTTTCTCGTTCGCCAGTGCTGACGCTTTAGCCACATTGCGGCGGGTTTCGGTTTTCGTTCGCCACTGGTCGCGAGCCACCGACAGAATGACTGGGGTTATCAGCCACGCTACCGACCATCCCATATAACCGACGAAGTATATGATACCAACGGTGACAACCTTCTTCGCGAAGGAGTACAGTAGCGAGCCGATGCTGTCGCTGGCTGCTGCCTTCTCAATTTCCGCTTTTTCCGGAGTTTGCTCCTTGCTGGCGCCAGCCATCTCGGCGCTGTTATCACCAGGATTGACGTCGTTCAACAGATTGTCACTTTCGCTGTACGATACGGAGTCTCCAGACGACCCTGCGGTGTCTGCACCTGGACCAGTGATTAGGTCACTGCTGGAAACAGAACAGAAATGACACACGAATCAGTGATTTCGAAGGATACTAATAACTCAATTAACCCCCGATGCTGCAACGTGCTATTTTAACGCCGAACGCGATGATCTAATCTTTTTGCAATAAGAGCAAGATCGCGCCAAATGACCTATGGTCGAATATCGACCATTTTTGATTTGAATGAAACTTTGCACACGTATTTGGCTTAGCAAACTGAGCATTTTCCACAGATGGAGAGATTTTTTACACCCATGGGTTACATTCTAAAAGGGCGTATGCCTTTTGGCATAGGTTTTATTCGAAACATTGTAGCCCAGAAACCGTTGGTTGTATAGAAAAACTGTCTGAGAATGAGTTGTAGGGAATTAAAAATGCACCATAAAAAAAATATACACTGTACAAAAAAAAATTTTTTTGAAGAAAAAATATTGAAAATAAACATTAAATTTCAATTTAAAGAAAAAGAGTTGAATTTTTTTTTAATTTTTTTTTAAAGAAACTTGACGATAATACGCAACTTTAAAAAAAAAGTCCAGGATGGAATATATTGTCATATATATATATATATATATATATATATATATATATATATATATATATATATATATATATATATATATATATATATATATATATATATATATATATATATATATATATATATATTGTCAAAGAATGAATTGTATATTTTTGATCAGACATTCCAATGAACGTATGGTTTTAGCTGGAGAACCATGGACAAATTAAGAAAAACGTGTATTTTCCTAAATAATTATAATTTTTCGAGCCTAAATTAAAAATAACTCGAAAACCAATGCCTTTAGAATGTTTACTACCAAGAGTTTTTTAATTCAAAATGACTCTCTGCATCTTTTAAAAACATCAGAATACAAATATTTTGAAAAATGTTTGAATTAGAATTTTCATAAAAAATTAATCTACCATAAAAATAATTTTTCATTTCTCCATCCTGGACTTTTTTTTTAAAGTTGCGTATTAACGTCAAGTTTCTTTAAAAATAAATAAAAAAAAAATCAACCCTTTTTTTTTAATTGAAATTTATTGTTTATTTTTAATTTTTTTTGGTCAAAAAAATTTTTTTTGTACAGTGTATATTTTTTATGATGCATTTTGGATTCGCTACAACTCATTGTCAGACAGTTTTTCTATACAACCAACGGTTTCTGGGCTACAATGCTTCGAATAAAACCTATGCCAAAAGGCATACGCCCTCTTAGAATGTAACCCATGGGTGTAAAAAATCTCTCCACCTGTGAAAAATGCTCACTTTGCTAAGCCAAATACGTGTGCAAAGTTTCATTCAAATCAAAAATGGTCGATTAAATTTTCGCGTATTTCCAGACGATTTGAAATGATTTTGCTCATGAGCGATTGAACCAGAGTGAGCTCATAGCACGATACACACCGGAGCTGCGATTAAATGCTGCGTCTCGGGAATGAAAACCAACCTCATTTTTCTCTCGGGCGAGGAAAACTGCACTCGCAGCTAATCGGGTGTACAAAATCAGGAATTCTCTCTTATTTTTCAATCGAGAATGTTTCTCGCGACAGTAACTTCAGCTGGTTTGCTGCTGCATTTAAAATGTTTACAAACAAAAGAGCGATAACAACCGAAACTGAAAATACAGAAACAGCACGAGGTAATTTAATGATATCAATGAAAAAATAATAAAAACTACCAATCGTCTACTACACGAATTGATGTGAGTCAGTTTGCATACTCTTGCGAAACCAGTCACGATTCTTTGTGACTTTTACAGAAAAGCTCTGAATAATGGGTTTTATCCAGCTAGCTGGCATCTCTATCTTATTTGCTTTGCTCCGTTAGGAGCTAACATCACTGCGGATCCGCAATTTGCGGGCCCCATTGACAGATGCTATGTTATGCGTATGAAAAGTTGCGGTGATATGCTATCTCGTTTACACACACGCTGAGATGTTAGTCCTCGAAACATGGCGGGATGCCAGCTAGCTGGTTTTATCACAGCAAATAAGAGATAAGCGAGATGAAATGTGTCGCTCACAAATAATAAACCATAATTGCCCTGTGGTTACGTCAATTTATAGTTATGAACCGGTGTATAGATGTCAATGAAATAATAATTTATTTGTAATGTTTGTAAAATTTTAGTTTGTTAAATTGTCTATCTGTCGCTAGGAAGAAGAAGAAAGAGCTGTGATAAGATGGGAAAAGCTGCTAGTCTTCTTTCAGTATGTTCACACTTTGCCGGTTGTTATCATATTATATTAATGAACATGATCAACAGAATCTGCCGAAGTGTGTCATACTACGGACTAGATTCAAAGTGATGATGTGAACAATATTATCCACTAGGTATATCCCGTTGAAGATTGATACATAATAAATCCTTTTGGAATTTCACCGCACAGCAAAGGTCTGTGTAGAGGGACGCGGATGATAATCAAAACTTTTTGTGCATCTTTTATCATGTTTGACAAAGACGATGTTGTGTGTATCCTAAAAATTAACTTCTAGTGATCAAATCATTACCCATTTATGCTCATGAAACCGTAGTCAAAATCAATATGGATTAATTTTTGAGCGTGTGGCTATTTTCCTGAGCAGTCCAATATTATATTATATATTATATATTTTCCCACAATTATTGCACTTTCTCGTATAAATTTTGTCAAAATATTCATCAAGAAGATTGAAGGACAAGGCTGCTACTACAACGACGCACTGTGATTCCACTCTATTCAAAAGTTGGAAAAAGTCAAAAGCTACAGCATTTTAAAAAAAAATTAAGTCACATTTTCTTGGGTTTTAAGCAATTTTCTTTTCTAAGTTTTTCATATCTCCGGGCTTAAACCTACGACGGCTGGCTTGTTAGACCAGCATCGTACCTTAAGACCAGCTGGAAGGTTAAAATAAGAATATAAATTAAAAGTAAATCAAAATAAATTAAATTTTATTTTTGAAAAATGCTGAACTCTAGTGTTGCTCATAATACCTCTCAATGATAAGTGTTTTACATGTAGATTCTTCTGAAAAAACACGATGAGGTTGGTGAAAAAAATACTCGGGTTCGGTTTAAAAATGTTGCGTTCAGGTCGGGTTTCAGTTTGAAAACCCGAAAGCCGCCCATAAAATCTATAAAATCTTGGCTTCGAGTCGGGTTTGGGTTTCATAGAATTAAAATTTTCGGGTTCGGGTTTGATCGATAAAAAGTCTCGGGTTCGGGTTTCCTCCGAAAAATAAATTCGGGTTCGGGTCGGGTACGGGTTTGAAAAACATCAAACCCGACCATCTCTAGTCTTTGAATATAAGCAGGCTTAGTTTTGCTCATCTTCATCTTAAAGAGCAAACAGTTTTTTTCCTTCTTAACAACTGTGAACTTACATTCAATGTGCATTACACCATCTGCTGTAGGGAGAGCGCAGAGTAATAGTTTCTCTGGCGAAAAAATGCTTCTAATTTGACGGAGCAGAAGCCCAGTGAAACTCTTGTAAACAGCTCATCCGCGCACGCAAGATAAGGGAAATAAATTGCTAGGCGAACAACTGAGAATTGCATTACTGTTCTCATCGCTCTGGGGTGCGGCAAAAACATTATAAAATTGTAATGAGTTGTGAATCTTCCTATTATATTAAATTTAAAAACGGTTAGGTTTGCTTCACCGCGGCAAACATAAAATACCGTTTTAATAGGTAACACATTAACTGTTACCGAATCTTGTGCATTTAAAAATTCGAAGTCGGCCATTTTTGAACAAATCTAAATGTTTCGTTCTCTGGCCAACTCCTCTTTTAGTAACGGAGAAGCTAACGAAAAATGCTCCCCCCTAAACTGAGAGAGAAAACAATTATTTACCCCTCACACGCGATGTTTAAGATTGAAAATGAACTCTGCGACTGAAATACTCTATGCCTAAATGTGGATAGTTACTCACTCGCTATGATTGAAAGTCTAGTTCTTCAAGGCGTTTGACAGGTAGAGGAGGAAATTTGAACGAAAATACAGAGAACGGAAGAAACCTGAACCATTGAATACCAATCGGACACGATTATCCGGAGTATCGAAAAAAAAATTCTCTCCGGGTAAGGGGCCATCCACATACCACGTCGACAGCCTTGGGGGGGGGGGGTTGGCTAATGTCCACGGTCCATACATTTTTTTTAGAATTTATATAAGCAGTTGTCCACGGAGGGGGAGGGGGGGTGGCTCAAAATCGTTAAAAATCTGTCCACGTGGTATGTGGATGGCCCCTAATCGAATAACAAAAAAACAAAAATTTGCAATCAACGTACCTTAAAAAATTTTTGTTTTTTTGTTATTTTACTTGTATGATGCAGTGGCGTAGTGGCGGAAAAAGAGCTGAAGTTTTGAGAAGCAACAAAAATCCGGATAATCGAGTCCAAAATTCCGGATAATCCAATCCTGGATAATCGAGTCTCCAGATAATCGAGTCTCAGGATAATCGAGTCTCCGGATAATCGAGTTTTCAGAGCGCCGAGTCCGACCAGTAATTGATTTATGACTTATTAAAACTTACAAAGCGCAGAGGGCGAAGCCAATATAAAACATAAATCGATATTATTATTTTTATTCTGTACTGTGCTCGATGGAGAAGAAATAGTTAACACCAGCAAACATATTTACAATTTATATTCTCAAAACAAAAACCGGTTATAAACTTGTTGTAAATTAGTTTTGACAACAATTAGTTGTGTATATAAAGCTTCAACTTATAATTCTGATATACAACATTAATACGAGTGGATTAAAACCTAATGTTTTTCTTGCAATTTTTTTATAACTTGTTTATAACATGATGTTGCAGATGTTACTTGGGTTAGCTTCACTCATTAGGTTTTGTACATCTGGCTGCAGCCTTTTCTGTACGGAAACCCGCTTTTTCTTCACGTCCTCATCAAATTTGACCTCCTAGGGAAGCTTTCGTAGTGCTTGCTGTATAATAGCCTAGTATTTCTAGATAGGCCATAGTTCTGGTGCGTTGGGAGGGGGGGGGGAGTTTCTCTTATCCTTGGGTACAATAGTGGGGTCACTTTGGCTTCGTACTACTCCAGGACATAATTTAAATAGTATAAACTCCTTTTGTCACATGAGCAGATCGTTTGCCAAATCAGGTATTTCTTGGTAAACTTTGAAAGTTTTTACTTCCTTACTTCCTCCGGAACACCAAACTTGTGCTGGGCAGTGAAGAACAATAGCCCCGGCAGTCCAACTTGACGCAAGTCTCATCATCCATGATGAGGCAATGAAGCTTCGCCAGCATCTGGGGGTTCAATTTCCGAACCCGTGACTTTCCCACCGTATTTTGCCGTTCGGCATAATTTTGAACCTTCTTTGTACGTTTAACGCGTTGGGATTCCGCGTAAACGATAAATTCGATGAAAATACAGCATAAACAATACACTCCAAATAGCTTCTACCCAATTTTTAAAGACAAAATAGGGTCATTTTTTACAGCGTTTTTCCCATGATGCATTTTAATGTGGAACACTCTTTATACTCGAAAAATGCAATTCAATTTTTCAAATGCAAAAATAGCATATCTGGCTATACTGCCGCTCAAAATTGATCTAGTTTTAATTCCTTGTTTGATCTAGTTTTAATATAAAATATAGGGTAATCGCTCCATTATTCATCTCAACAGCTAGGTGCACCTATATTCATCTTATTTCTCTCATTTGTCCAATTTACCGTCAAATCTCTACAAGTTTTTGAACGTAAATCTATTTGCTTCTCAATTTTGTCAAGTGGTTGAAAGTTTTACGTTGAAAATATGGTAATATTTGATGATAAATTGATCATAAAGGCGTGATGAGATGAATATAGATACTGAGATGAACATAGGAGCGATTACCTTACATAGAAACCCGAGTTTCGCTCATGATGATACTTCGAGGTGATAAGTGTTTATAATGTAATATTCCCAGTAATTTTTCAAATGCAAAAAGATCATATCGTGCAACACTCCCTCCTAAAATTGATCCACAATTTTCTCCAAAAATAATGTATCAGTTGATTTTCAGATATAATGTATTTGTAGCCATGATTAAAAGAAAATAAGAATCTTTGACGAAACATGACACTTTTATAAAAAAAACGAAGCGAGGAGTAGTCCAATTGGTACCGAATACGGAATATTTGTATAGTAAGCTTATATGAAGATTTTCTCGAAGTCCGAGATCATTGACACTGTGCTTTTTTGCACACTTGAGATAGAATGATTGATATATTCATAAATTTTCTGATCAGGGACATCGTTTTGAAATCCAAGATGGCGACTTCCGATTTATGCGAAACTGCCTGAAATGACCAAATATCATCCAATAGTAGGGATACCATCCGTCCTGATTCAGCAGGACATATCCTGATTTCGAGATCCTATTTGGACGTCCTAATTAATTTTTCATGTTCTAGCATTTGTCCTGATTTTTTTATGATATCCAATTTTGTAGTGTAGCAAAAATATGCAGAATTTTTGAAAATCAGTAACTCTTTTCGATTCCAGGATACAACTGTAACTAAGAACGATTTGTTTTTGGTTGAACCTTAGTGAAGTGACGAGAGAAATCTTCTAGGCGTCGTAACCGTTAATTTGTCAAGTTTAATTTGAAACAATTTACTTGTCTGAATATCTGCCTAATAATTCAAAGTTTATCAATAGAATTGGTTCGTCTGAGAAAACTAGCTGAGTAAACATCGTCCCGCCTATTTTTTTCTTTAGCTTATTAATTTTGAACATTGAAACCATGGGAAGTTTTACTTGATTCCACATACTTTCACAGATTGACCTTGCGATTTGTTTATAGTCTGCAAATGGATGCGAATCTGATATTGGAAACGTTCCAACTCATCAGGCAAATCATTTGAATTCATTGGTTTTATCGGAATGAGACGTCTTCTGAGGATGGAGTGTTATCAAACCACCATAAAAACAATCCTCATCCCCCAAAACCTCCTCATTTCAAAATTGGTTCCATTTGCTTGATTAGCTATGATTAGATTCCAGAGGAGGGAGGCATATCAAACCACCAAACGAAAATCCTTTGCATCCAAAAACTTCCAAATTTGGATCTATTTACTTGTTTAGCTCTTGAGTTAATCAGAAATTTGTGTTTCATTTGTATAGAAGCCCTTCCTTTCCGAGAATCGAGTGGTTTTACACGAACAATAACTGTCTTAGGCCCCAGAAACCATCACAAATTTCCACGGCGATCCGCTGATCCGTTCTTGTGTTAAATCGTGATTTGCGGACTTCAACTTATTTTTATTATATAGACAAGTAAAAAAGTATTTTGGTGTTTTTTGAAGTGCAAATCACATAAAACGAGTTATATTATTTTTTACCTCGAAGAATAGAAATAGCTCAGATCAAATTCGAGCCGAAAAAAAGGTGTCCTGATTTCTGACTTTGACTAGGGGCGCTTCATAATTTAGAACGCTGCTCAGAATTTGAAACACGAGATGACGAAATCCGGTTTCTAAAAAATAACCGTATATGACCACATGTATCTAACATGGGTTCTTCCTAATGTGAGATGATGACTTCCAGTATCTAAAGAAATAGCCTAGAATGATCATATATCATCCAATATGGATCTTTCCGGACAGTAGATTATGTAAAGAAAGGAAATTAACGCCAGATTCCATTTTTAAGTCCAAGATCTTCTAGTTTCTAGAAAATACCCTGAAATGTTCTAATACCATCCAAAATGGGTATTTTCGAAGCCAAGGCCAGCCGAACATTGACTTCAAATGTCATTTCAATATCCAAAGTGGTGACTTCCAGTTACTGGGAAATAGCCTAAAATGGTCATTATGGATATCTCCGTTTTGCTCTGTTAGCATTAAAACTTTTTATAAATTAAATCTGGTTTTTACGGAAGAAAAAAAAAGCCGGTTTCTGAGCCTCATGAGTCCTCATCTTACAAACAAAACGTTCCAAGGAGCCGGTGTTTCTCGGTAATTTCCAAATATTCAACACCAAACAAATGTGGCAGAAATAAACAGATGTCTTGTTAGTCACTTCGCCTGTGCCAAATCAATGAATTTGTTTAATTTGCGATTTAAATACTAATGAGAATTGAGAACCGTTGAAATGAATGCATTCATGCAACGAAATACATATACTTTTCACTTCGAACCGAGTACCTACAGTCAGTGTGCCTGACCTGCCGGTGATTTGGGTTAGGTTCAGCAACGGATAGATTGAGTGAGTCTATCTAAAAATAAAACGTGAGAGAATATGAAAATTGAATAAAAATAAATACAAAGAATAAAATGTTTCGCGAGACAAACACTTATACAAGCGATAAATGTTTTGCAGATTAGCACTGCTTGCAATGTAATGAAAACCAGAAACGTTGTACGTAATTTAAGACGTCTATCATTGTTCATGCTTATTGTATTAAAGATAATAAATTTGCTAGAAAACATGGTTTTGAATTACATGTTTTAACTTTCGTTTTAACCGTTGACTGCCATTTTTGCAAATTGATTCATAAAGTTATGGAAAAATGATAAATCTAATTAAAAATAATAAAGTTAAATCGATAACACGCAACCACGCCATTTAGCGAAATTATTATGACAACAAAAATGTGGCTCAAGTTGGCTAGTAGAAACCTGATTCGGGATACATTTGATGGTCAACTACCATATCAATGGACAATTGTTTTTTATGTTTCTCCCTCACCCATTCGAATCGAATGGTGCAGACTACGAACTGCAATGCAAAATGAGCTAAACTTAGCCGTATGACATCATTTGCCGTCAATTATCACTGTCTGTAGAATGTAATACTAGTTGAACGAATGTATCAAAGTTATAACGTTAAACCTTCACTGTGGGTTATACGATTTTAGATTCAAAATAATATTGTTTTATTTAGAATCGCCTTTCAAAGTTAAATGATAGTTAAAATACCTTGTCAAAAAATCACACGGCCTTCACTGGAAATATCATCGGAAACTGTTACTACTACCAGTCACAGATCAACCGTCTTCACTCTTAGAATTCTTTACCGGTACTGGTGGTGAATCCGAATGCCCGAACGAACGATAAACAATTCCGACATTTGATGTCGATGCTCATGTTTTTTTTTGCGCTCACGGTGAGCAATCTTTCGGATGTACACTTGAGCTCTCTGCGAAGAATGTCGAAAGTTTTTCTGGTGACTGCTGGCTGAGTTTCTTACGCTCAATAAACTAACATGCGATGGCAGAAATTGTTTGTGACATATGAGCTCACCATTTGATCATAGGCAATTCATTATTATTTTAGAAATATTTATTGCAAGTTATTTGAATTTATCAGTTCCAACCGAATAAATGAAGCCGACTTACTGTAAAAAACTGATTTTAGGTTTTCAGGAAACTTTAATTATCTAATCTGGTTTGGAATTTTTGAATATTATAGCTTATATTTACTCAATCTTAAAGGTGACTCCCAAACGTAACTCCTTTATTGCATGGACTCATAATTGCGACCATAACTTTAATCTGAGTGATTTCGTTTGATATAGCAAAAATTTCATTTAAATTCAATTTGTCTAGATCTTCAATTATTTTTTATTAGTTTAACAGTTGGTTTTTGAGCTATTGCTATACGTAATTAATTATATATTCAATATTCACCGAATTATGTGACATGTTAACTGGAAAATTCGTTTGCAACATTCGTTTTTGCATGCACGGATGAATGAATTGCTGATAAATGTTGATTATAATTTTCAATTTTAAGTGCGAATTATTTGCATCGCCATAATACAAAACTCGTCAGATTTAATAGAAATAAGCTCGTTTATAACGTGCTTTCTTTTTGATTTCGAGATGTTAATAGCTATTTGCAGAACATTGATTGATGAATTGATTGAATTTTATGGATTTGATGGGACAATTTATTACCAAACCAATGCTAAACCACTTCAACTTGAAGTGTGACTGATAAACCGAGTCAAGTGCAAAAAAAAAGAGATAATCTTTCACCGACTTCTGAACATTACGAGGGCCATTTCAATTTTTAATGACATTTTGTAACAAACCGCTCAACAAAACACTTGATACACATTTTTTTTCCTCAGTAGGATGTACTCGAAAATGAAAAAAAATTAGATGTATTTTTTTTTAAATTTTAAAAATATTTGTCATTACTCGTGTTATGTCATGAATGCAAAATTTTCGCTCGGCGAAGCCGTTCACATATCGCACTTTCTAAGAGCAACTTGCCAGTCTTTCGTTGAACATCATACCAGCTGCATTGCATCTCATGAATTATGCATATTAGAATAGGAAACATGACCAAAAATGCACATGGGCTGCATTAAGCAGTGGCTTCCTGGGCATTGAATTCTCCCTATATAATAAACTTAAGTAAAACATGTTCTTAACAGTGACCGCACCCGAGGAAGCATTCTTCTTGGCAAGGTTATCCTATCAACCTTTGCCTTGACCTGTTCATAATCTATCTTGCTAGTATATTGATTGACAATCCCTGTAATTATCTTGGACACCTACAATCAAGCAAATTTCACTGTTTTACATGCAAATTTTCCTGCCCTACCAAAAAACAGCATACGCCTTTACCCTTGACCGACCTATAGAGAAGCCCCCCGGTAAGTTGTCTAGATTGTGTGAGTCAACAGAAAACGTAAACAAAATAGATTCGGATTTACAGAGTGCGACTGCAGTAGCGAGGACTGTATAGCAACAATATGTAGAGCGCGAATCTACTTGTTGCCATATCTCGTGCATGACAATGGCAGTCTCAAAGGTGTTGTTATCAGTTTGAGATAAAAGAAGACCGAATTACTACAATGCACATATTGACAGATAACACAGGTGAAAAATGATGGTAATATTGACATTCTATTATTTAATTACCTGACGGATGATTTTGCTATCGGTGTTCGGAACCTCAAATAATCTTCTCTCGTGCCGCTTCGAGCAAAACAGGTTTTCTAAGAAGACCTCAACTGTTTATTATTTAATACTGCGCCTTAAAATTAGTTCAAAGGTAATGATTTTATCTCATTCATATCCCATTAAAAATGCATGGGTTCATCGATTAGCCATACCACTACAGAACTACTCAACTTGCTCTTCATTCACTATCACTATTGTGTTACAAAAAGCTTCAATAAACTTTTAAAGTTTCGGTTCGAAGGGTAAAATTTTGATTCTAGGTCAAATAAATGAAAACGTTTGCGAAAAAAGTCTCTAAATACTACAACGATTTAATACGCAACTAACCTTCCCGAACAGCTGCGCACTCACGAATGAGAATAGAAGTCAAACAGCAACAGTATGCTGACAGAGTCTCAATATGTTTTGCGAGGTGAATATTTTCAGAGAACATAAGCATAAACATGTTCTCTTCCTTCAGACGCGCTATCTCGTACGAATGAGCGTGAGAAATTGGGAGTGATACCCAGAATTTTGGTGGTTAGAACAAAACAATGTTTCGGTCATGTCGCGGTTATTGTTATCTAGAAAAGCTTCTACAGTATTACGTTAAATACGAAAACAATTAAATTGTTAAACAAATGAGCACTTACCCTTTTGGTGTAGATATTGAAGGTTCTAATCTGAAAATCCATAACCTGCAACCTCACAAAAAAAAACAAACTGACTTTCTATTAGAGCGTTTCCGCCAATAGAGCGAATGACTATTAATTTTCGCCAGGTGCACAATGGGGTTCTCTCCGAATAGCGCGTGTAGTTCTTGGCTCATGCATTTTCACCATTATTCATCGTCCGTCTGTACTTCTCCTTAGATAACCAGCAGCACCATCTCTGTTAGAAAACTCGAAGCGCCTTAAGGCGGCATCCATAAATTACGTAACGCTCATAGGGGGGAGGGGGGGTATCCTTGAGCGTTACGATTTGTTACACAGGGGAGGGGGGAGGTGAGTTAAACGTTACGTAACGAATAATCTCTGAAGAGATTCTCCAAAATTGAGCATTTTTATCAAGGAAATCCTTCTACAGCGTTACGTAATTTTTATGGGGGGTAGGTGTTGGCGTTACGTTTCGTTACATATGGGGGGTGGGGGTCCAAAACTCGGGTTTTTTGCGTTACGTAATTTATGGATGTCGCCTAAGATCCTCCTCGAAAAGTGTTGTTATCGGGATTTCGTAAAGAATTACCATCAGGGTTTTGTACAGCGTCAACTTTGTGAGCCGTTGTACCGATTCGATCGAAGCGTCCTTAACGTAAAAAGTAGGCTCGATTTCCAGCCTGAATGCAGCTCTGGATTTCTTTGCTGGTGTGACTGTCGACGATCACCGGTTACCCCAAATCCACGAACTCGTCGACCACCTCAAGCTCATCGTCTTCTACAGAGACTTGAGTGAAGAGTTTGATGCAGTTCTCCTTTAGTTTTCGACACATTTCCTACGTCGACGCAAAATTACATGAAGCCGGACCGACTTCGTAAAACTCGTGTTCTAGGGTCGATGACCGGACAAGGACAATGTTGAACAGCAATTCCGTTACCCGGTATTAAACTTTTGTCTGATTCCAAGGGACTGGAGAGTATCCTAGGGATACGCACGTAACGCCATGGTGGTCTTGATCACACCAGTTTATCCTGAAGACCTAGCGGTAGAGTTTGGCCGACTGTCACTAATTGCTCCAATCGAACTGTCAAAACTTGTTCCAACCGAACATGAGCAATGTTAAAACTATGATGAAAAAACTTTCGACTGTTCGATTGGAACTATTCAGTGACAGTCGGCCAAACTTTAACTCTAGGGCTTTAGTTTATCCGGGAAGAAGTTGTCGCGCATGATCTGCCGTAGCTGTATCGACTGCATCACGTTGTATCCACAGCGTTTGTATAAAATCTATTGGATTAAGAAGGCCCGGTCTGTGGCGGTTGAACTCTCATAAAGCACGGTTGCACTGGCACCACTTCTTGGTTGAAGGTGATAAGCGACGAAACAGGATCTGCGAGAGTATATTGTAGGCGGCATTGTTAAGAAAGATGCCACGATAGTTGCGGCATTCCAGCTTGTCGCCCTCGTTTTAGATGAGATAGATGAATCTCTCGTATAGTAGCTTCACTCTACCATGTACCATGAGCTCGCTCGATAGTCCGTTTGCCAGCAGCTTTGTTGTTCTTAAACTTCCTGATCTTATAACGTAAGAGAAGTTTCTTTCGGCTTCGCAGTCTTTAGAATGTGAAAATAAAAACGATATTTTTCTGTTGCACCGACGTTTCGAATAATCTATATTCCTTATCAAGGCTCGAGGGGACCATTTTCCTGTACTCTTCGGTTAGAGCAATAATTGTCAAAAGAATATAGATTATTCGAAACGTCGGTGTGATAGAAAATATCGTTATACTTTACACATTTTAAAGACTAAGTAAACTAACATTCGATGAAAAGTATAGCTTATAACAAAATCCATTAACATCGGGCGTCTGGTATTCGGTCGTCTGCTGCTGGTGTTCGTAGGTCAATGCCTGTTCCGCCTGTGCTTGCTGTTTCGCCAGTTCTTCGAAGGGCTGCTTTCACCAAGGTTCACATCCGCGTCGTTGCACATGTCAGCTTGCGGCACATAGCCTCTGCGAGACTAGTTCATCTTCTCAAAGAACTTCTATGTATTGCTGGCACGGAATAGCTGCTCGAGCTCCTCATCTTCACGATACTTTTCTTGACGCTTTTTGTTCAACGATCCGTGTCCGTTTGTACCTGGGTTTGTTCTCTCTCGTCGACGTGCCCAGGTATATCACCTAGATTCGGTTTTCGCATTGACCGCTGCCTCGCATTCCCCGTCATAACAGTCGTGTCTGCCAACCGGTAGCCCGGTACCGGTGATAGCTGTGCGAATTCTGCATCAACCGTTCTCGAAAGCCAAGCTCCTTCGCCCGGGGTAGTAACGCATCAAGCTGATGCGCGTTTTCCTTCACAGCCTGGAAGTACCGGAGTTGCTAATGTTCAGCCGCAGGTCTCAGCTATGCTGTGCGTGATACACGGTCGACGCAGTTTCGAGCGCAAGAATAGCGCAACCGGTTGTACTTCTGGTACGCACTGCCAACCCAAGCGACGAAATGTCTCATTCTCCCACTGAAACTTACAATTTTAAATGTTTGAAGGTAAGCTCGGCTATCAAATATGTGATACCAGAAAAACTACACCTCTACCTTAAAACACTCGCTCACTCGAATGAAAACTCATCAGGCCAATCTTAAGCAATTGCTGTACCGACACGTTAACGTTGAACATAAATTTAATTGGTTATAAATTTAATCTGAAAATTGGTATAAACTCCCTGATTTCATGGGCGTAGCCAGAATTTCGACTAGGGGGGGCTAAGTTCCTCAAAATTTAAGAAGTAAAAAAATGATATAGTATAGAAATAAATACTACTAGTTGGTGATCTACACGGATTTGCCCGGTACTTTTGCCGCTGCAATGTCCTTAGTGGATCAACTGAAAAATCTGTGCAATTCCACGCAACATCGGCCAAGCATTTCAATCAATTATTTTTGATCTGGCTGATACTTTACACAAATGTCGTTTTGTGCTAACGTATGCGTTAAAAAAATGGACTTTTTTCTACAGTCTACTGCATTCTACAGCAGGGATGTTACGGATGTGATTTTTTAGACATTTGCAGATGTGGGTGCGGATATGTGATTACGGATGCAGATGTATATGCGAATGGCAATTTTCATGCGGACGTTCCGCATTTGTAGATGCGGATATCCGTAGCATTCGCTGTGTTTTATTTTGCTTATTTCGCATGACCATGTCCTTCCCCAGTGCCAAAGTTATTCAAGCGAGCAGCAAATTCACCAAGGAAAAATTGATATTTTTTCTCAACATCCGCATGGTATGATGCGGATATCCGTAACATCCCTATTCTACAGTAAATATTTTTTCGTAGCTCACATCGCATATATAACTAAGACTCCTGCTAGAGAAGACGAGGCGAGCTAAATGTTGTACATATCAGGGAACGCGAGTGAAACTTGGCTGGTAAGAGCTGAGTGACAGACGAGCTACTCGTCGAAAATCCATCCGACTCGACATCTGCAATACCAAAATTGGTCAGACGAGTAACTCGACGCTCGACTCATTTTCTGTAACAGGGCCTGAGATAGCTTTTCTCATACCTTATTAACAATTTTTTTTTCAAAATAGCATTCATTAAAAAGTTAAGTAAACATTGATTGATGTGAGTAAATATTTTAATTCTTTTATTCATGGTACCAATTCAAAGTCATCTTCCTCACGTTTACGTTTGATGCTCCCAATATCAGTGTCACTAGCTCCGAATGATAGCGGATCCTCAATTTCTGTTTTTATTTCGATAGTACTAGGAACATCACCCCCTGCCGTGGTACTTTTCACCGTCTTTGTGGTGGCCGTTTTTGCCGTTGTGGTAAATTTAAACACCGGCTTCGGGATGGCTACCACCTGCGTTTTTGGAGTGGATTGAACGGCGGGCCGTTTCACGCCTGCCGAGCTAGAGGCTCCTTTTCCGGCAGCTGATTTTATAGTCGAGCGAGCTTCTATAGCAGATTTTGTCATTTTCTTCGCTTGCTGCGCGGCACGTAGTTTGTAATTGCATGCAGACAAACAATAACGGTCTGGAGGCAACCGTAAACCGCAATGGGTTTTGATCAACGGCAGAGGGGTGTTGTTTCGGTTGCGGGCAATCTCCAGCAAAACATCCCGTGGTGGAGGACTAGTAAAAGCTTTATCTAGTATCATTTGCGATGCTAGTTTAACATCATCTAGTTCAATTACTTTTTTTCGTGCATGGTTCGCAAACACTTTTGCATCATCCAATATACAAGTAACATATCCTGCGAAACAACATAGACACAAAATTTCGAAAGGCTTCAATAAAATTTACTTACTATAAGTAAACTCCAAAAGCTGATTGATTACTCGTGGCTCATAATCCGAAACGCCAAGCTCTTTCAAAATGGACATAATAACCTGCGCATCCTTCGGAATATGTTTGGATTGGTTAGCAATTTTTGCTTTTTCCGATTTTTCTCTATCCCCTTGCGAAGGCTGAAAAGAAATCGTAAAATTAGAAACCACAAATCAGCGTTCATTATACTTACTTACATTTTCCATTGCAAATATAAATTATAGACTTGTAGAGCACAAAACAAATAATCAGCGGTCTGATGTAAATAAAATACCTCCTGGAAAATGTAAACAAAATCGCTGAATGACGTTACCAGCGTCAAGCTACACACAAAAAGCCTATTCAAGTACCAAAAATTTAACCACAAGTAGCGACATCTAGTATTTATCTAAGGAACTAAAAATACCTAATTTTTTCCTAGCC